>NC_091854.1:34435000-34735000 GCF_037783145.1 Equus przewalskii | reverse complement strand
CACCCTGCGTGTACTTCCTGGTTAACTCATCACAATAACCCAGTGCTGGCGGCAAGAAGTCTAGACTGGGGAAGTGAAGTGACAGCTCCAAAGTGCCCTGGTTCTCAGGTACGAGGCAGCCACTCGAACCCAGGACTCTCTGACTCCAGAGTCTACACTAAAAATGAAGGCAAATGATCCTTAGTTTTAAAAAAATTGCCTTGTGCACATTTCTTAATTAACCCCACCCCTGTTTTTAGAGGAAAGAAAGCTGTGAACCAAGAATAAATTAGACTGCCTTGCAAACTGTGAACTGCAAACCTGTGAAGTGAGGGCGAGTGCTGTGACCAGAGCACGGCCCCGCCCAGCCATGGTGGGCTCTCACAGCGTGGAGACGCCAGGGGAGGGACGAGTCCACGCTGAGCCCACCCTTCTGCTTCACTTCTGGGACTCACGGCAAAGCAGCCCTGCTGAGGCGGCTGGGGCCGTGGTCTTGTCCAAATGCCTGAAGGTGACTTTGCTTCACATTATTGGGCTTCTACTGGGCAGAGGAGGACACGGCAGGCGCAGGCTCCTTGGACATCGCCTTCAGCACAAGGCCCAGCCTCTGTCTGGCTTGGGCACTGTGTCCAAAAGACTTTTCCTTCCCAACCAGCACATCCTCCTTCTGACCTCGCGCCCAGAATCGGTTTTGCTCCAGAGCAATAACAACGTTCTCCAGGCTGCCATGGCTGCGGCTGTACCAAAGACAAACGCGGAAGGCAAGTGGACCTGATGACACGTGCTGTGACTCTCTTGGCCATAGACAGTGGATGGTGTGAGGTTAGATGAGGTTTCCTTGGCAGCTTCCGGGCCTGAGCTGTGGCAACGGAACAGGCAGACCAGCAGTTGTGAATGTTCCCACGAGAGTGTGCAGAGGGAGGAGAGCTTTGGAAGCAAATAAAGGAGCCCTCGCTTTATCCACTAGTGGTCATTACATCCAATGTCTGATTCGAGTGCATTTAATTTACTCATTTATCTTGCTCCTCCTGAACTGCACGAAAAGACAGGCAGGGAAGCGTGTATAGTCTCTGAGGACCTGAGGACTGAGAGAAACCTGAATGAAGTGAGCTGTGTGGACATCTGGGGACTGGTTACTGGGCAGGCAACAGGCTCTGAAGTGAGAGCATCTCACTCGTCTGAGGCAGCGAGGAGTCCAGCCAGAAGACCGGAGCAGAGGGAGAGAAGAGAGCCGTGAGGTCCAATGGGAAGCCAGTGGTCAGAGAACCACTGCACCTGCCTGTAGACTTTTCTGGTCCATGTCATGGAAAATCCTCGGAAGATTATGGGCAGGGGAGGGCATGACTTGACTGTTGTGTTAAAGGAGCACGCCAGGGGGGTAGGAGTAAACCTTGGGAAGGGGAGAGCAGGAGCCGGTGGATGAGTGAAGAAACTATTGCTGCCACTCTGGAGAGAGACTCCGGCTTCAACCAGAGGGCAGAGGGAGAGGAAGGGGGTGAGAAGCCCTAGGATTCAGAATGTTCTCTGAAGGTGGAGCCTGAACGCTTTGCTCCTGTGGTGGGTGTAGAACGGGAGAGAAGAGGAGCTGATGATAGCAAGACTTTGGCTTGAACTGAGTGTGTTCAGGTGGGGAAGAGGGCTGGCAGCGGGTGAATCTGGGGAGGTGGGAGATCAAGAGCTCTCTCTCAGCAGGTTAGGCCGGAGATGTCCGTTAACCTCTGTTAACTGGGAGGATGCAGAGTGAGAGGTGAGATGTGTTAAGTCCAGAATTCACTTGGGCTAGAGATAAAAATGTGGTAGTTGGCAACACATGTTTAAAGTGATGGTGCTGCATAACATCACCCAGGAAGCAGATGCAGCTGAAGAAGAGAAACCCCGGAGAGCAAGACTGATCCCTAGGGAACTCCAGGAATTTATTAACAAAGCCGTGATTCCGCCCAACAATTCAGCCTGTGCTTTGGTGGGCCACTTTATGTGGCCTAATATGGATTTCAAACGTGTAAGACGAAGGCCTTGCCCTCAAGGAGGGGAGGCTGGGGTGCTGCGGAGAACGCTGCCAACGAACAGGAAGTTTGCCGACCTCTCACCAGATGTGTGGGGTGAACGGACGCCTTAATCTTCCTGACCCTCCGTGTCTTTGTCTCACACGCGAAGCGCGCGTCACCTGTATCAGCAGTTTTATGAGAATCATTCCGTATCCAGTGTATGATATTCTACAAATTGTGACTTTTTTCTCTCCAAAGACGCCTGCTTTGGGGTACGTTCCCCTGCTCCTCCCGTCTAGTCGAGACCAGAAGCTGCACAGGGCCAGGGAACGCTTCTGTCTTGTTTTTATTATGTAGACAATGTCCAGCATTCCAGGTTCTTGATAATCATCTGTGGAATAAATTGTATGAAACCAGTAAGTGCCTTTGGATAGCATTTAGGGGCCTAGCTGCTTAGATGAATCAGAGTAAATGTGGTCCCCTCGCCTCATAGAGTTTGTGCACAGCCCAGGCATTTCAATACTGTGATGCTCAGAGAGAAAAGACTCCAAGATAAAGTATTTAATCCCAAACCAATGGCATAACTTTTTTCCAACGCTGTATTTGTGTATAATTCAACTATGCTGGATTACCTTTAGGCCATTTAGAGCAAAGCAATGTATCCAAATGAAATAAATAGCTAATTTAAAAAATATTGTAGGGGCCAGCCCCATTGTGTAGCAGTTAAAGTTCCATGCGCTCTGCTTTGGCAGCCTAGGTTCTCAGGTTTGGATCCCGGGTGTGGACCTACACTACTTGTCAGCCATGTTGTGGTGGCAACCCACATGTAAAGCAAAAAAAGCAAGCAAAAAAAGAGGAAGATTGGCAACAGATGTTAGCTCAGGGCAAATCTTCCTCAGCAAAAAACATAATACTAATATTGTAGAAATTTGTTAATTTTTAGTATCTTTATTAATGGACTTAATAACTATTAATAATAACTAACTACTACTAATAACTACCCCTAACTATCAAAAATTAGCAATTATTTGTTAAGTTTTTGCAAACATTGGGTGATGAGGAGCATACAGCAACAACACACAGGAGCCTCTGAAAGAAGGTCTCCACTGTGTGCCAGGTCGCAGAGCCCGAGGTGGGGGCTGCCTCTTTAGCTTCCTCCTTGCTTTCTTCTCAAGCCCAAACTCCTCCCTCTCATCGTCCAGGTGCCCACAGATCACACCCACCCTCTTCTCCGTCCTGACCGAGGCCTCCATCTCAGGAGTCAGAGCAGGGGCTCAGATTCCTTATAATCTCATAGGCTACGTTGCCCAGATCCATTACAGGAGGAAGCTCACGCTTGTTAAGGCATAGGGTCTGAAGGGCAAGGAGGGCAGCATCATGGTCGCAGGGGCAGGTCAGGACCCAATCTGCGTAAAGGTCTCTTCTCACTCTGCACCCTCCACTCTCCCAGCGCTCGCGTCCTCCCCTTCATGAGGCAGCTGGGCTGCTGCAACCAGCTCCACAGACTGGGAGCTTAAACAACAGACTCTTATTTTTCGCAGTTCTGGAGGCTGGAGGGCCAGTTTCTTCTGAGGCCTCTCTCCTTGGCTTGTGGATGACTCCTTCTCCCTGTGTCTTCACAGTCTTGCTTTTGTGTGTATCTATGTCATAACCTCCTCTTCTTATAAGGAACCAGCCACGCTGGATTAGAACCCACCCCAGCGACATCGTTTCAACTTATGACCTCTTTAAAGAGGGCTCCAATATAGGAATTTGGGGAGACACAGTCCACCCTCACCGCCTGTGTAGGAGGCTTTCCTGCTGCTGTTTCTCTCTGCTCTTCTGCCTTGGGAGGGTCTGAGGAGCCCCAAGAGCACAGTGAGTGAAACAAGGGTCTGAGTCGGACAGTCTGGGCTCGCCTACCAGCTGGGCTGGAGCGGGCGGAGTTTGGAAAGAGCATTAACCATCCTTCTTACCAGCTCCAAGCTCTGGAATTTATGCTTCTTCACAACTTGAGATGAATGAAGACAAATGAGCTTCTAACTATTTTGGCATATATTTCTGAAACAATTTTTTACCCTTAGATGTCAGGAATCTCTATTTCTTTCAAGAGGTTGACAAAAACTTCTCTGTTGAGTTGGGAAAAATCTCAAAATCAAGCAGCCAGATCCTTCATTTTGCCCTGAGAAGTTCTGAGAGAGAAAATAGGTCAGCATAAAACAAGACAATATTTTCCACTTGACAAATTGGTCTCTGTGTTCCTTGGCTGTCCTCAGCAACAGAAATTTAAGAACAGTGTTCGAATGGAGGAGGCGATAATCAGCCCGTGTCCAGTCTGGCTTGGCTTGGTTCTGTGTCCTATTTAAAAGTGACATTGGCATCACAAGACATCTTCAGAGGTTGATTGACTGGAAAGCAAAGGACTGGAAACCAGGAGACGTTTGCAATGGTGAAAGCAATGGAGAAGGTTTCACTTGTTAAGGGTTGGGGAGGGGGCGCAGAAAAATAGAACTGTCTCTTTTTACAGATTTCCAAGAGAGGGAAGGAGGTGGAGTCTGTGTGTCTCCAGAAGGCAGTGATAGCCCCATACCCGAGGAGTCAGGGGCAGATAGGGCTCAGGGTGAGGGCGCTTCCTAAGTCAGCTGCTCAAAGGAGAACGGTTATGATTGACACTCACTGTGATCTTCATATTTTTCTGTATTTTCCAGGTTTTTTTCTCTAAAGAATTATAATTCATGTTACCATCAGAAAAGAAAACAAATACACACTATCTTGTAAAGAGAAGAGAGAACCAGCATTTTCTGAGGAGATGTTATTTGACATATGTTGCTGAACAAACCAGTAATAGTCTAAAGCTGGTTGCGTCCACGCATGAAATATTTTCTTTTTCCAGTCGCTGCCCCCAGATATGCCACTTTTACCATCTTGTTTTACCTTTTGAAATGAGTGCTCTGATTTTATGGTCACTTTAAATTATTAAAAATTCAGTCCAGTACAGTGTTAAACTCCAAGCTCCCTCACCTTCCAGGTCAAGCTTGACCTGTGGTTCCAGGGAGCTACAGCCACGTGGTACGAGCGCAGGGCTGTGACACGCGCTTCCACACTTTCCCTCCCCATCCTTCTCCGTCCTCTCCTCCTTGTTCCACCTCCTCAGGGGGAAGGGATTGGGGGAAGCAGGGAAAAGCTTTATATTTAACTGGGTCTGCGGTTATATCTTCTGGTAGATGTTGCTACTCCTCCTCAGGACATGCATTGGCCTGTGTGGCTAGGTCCAAGGAGGCTCTCATGTAGGGCTCAGTGTACGCACTGGCCCAGTTCATCCTTGGGATACTCCACTCCTCCTCTAATTCTCTCCTCCATGAAGCACCCTGTTGCACTGCCATCAGCAATACGCCTCGTCCTCGTCCTCATGGCGCCACAGTCCCCAGGCCCGTGTGGCGTTGCTCCTGGGAGGCACTGCAGGATGGCGCGATCCCAATCACCTTCTCTGGAGTCTCTTGAACCATGGGAACATTGACCACCCTGACCAAATCAAGGAGTGGACAGAGATCCATTTGAAACTTGAAATCTCCACTCTCCCGTCTTCCTTCAACCCTCTTTTCCTTGCTCAACTTCGCACTGGGAGGACGGAAAATCCACTGCGTAAGCAGTTGTCTAACCAGGGAATGAGGTGCAGGTCTGTCCTTCCTGGAGAGGCTCCTGTTCTCAGCACTGATTCTCCTGGGGCCTCCCTCACTGCTCTGGGGTGAGGAGGAAGCAGCACCCCCAGGTCACTTACTCATAACTCTCACGACTCTTCCTCCCCCCGTCACCCTCCTTCTCAAATCCTGGGGAAGGGGAAAGCCAGTCGATCCTCAGTGGGAGCAGAGCTGTTTGCCTCCTTCTTGCTGAGCCCCAAGGAAGGCCCAGTTGCTGGCTGCCCTTCGGTCGTTCTTGCTCTGTGATATTTAGTTCTTTTTTGCCTTCTGTTTGGGGTCCTACTCTCCAACTCCCGGGCAACAGGAAAAATCCTATTAACCAGCCATGATATATACCTGATCCCATTTAACTCTCCTGAAAAACTATGAAGAAATACTACTGCTACTTTACTGACAAGGAAACTGGGACTCCAACAGGCTGAGAAAGTGCCTGATGTCACTCCCAGTGAGGGGAAGAGCCAGGGAGTGAGCCCGGTCTGGCTGACCTTAAAGCTTTTCTTTATCCACTATGCCAGCAGTGGTACCTAAGCAGCAGAGTTAGGAGCTAGCTCCTGTCTAGAAGCCCAGCTTTCACTGCGGCCAGTCCACTTCTCCGAGGCTTAGGTGCCTCCTCAAAGGAGGATGACTGGGGTGTCCACACTCAGAGACCATCTGGAGGATTAGAGGTGATGATAAATCTGAAGTGCTTGGCTCGAAGCCTGACACCTTGTAAGTGCTCCGCAAGCGTTAGCAATTGTCGTGTGCAAAGGGGTCCGGCATACACACCCCACTGGCATAAATCTGAAATAAGGGGAAAATGCACAAATGGAGAATAACCAGACACAGGCTCTGGGTTCTCATCCCATGGAGAGCTGGCCTAGGCAGACAGCACTAAGAATGCACCACAAAAAGTGTTCCAGCAGATGGGGCCCCTGCTGCCACAAAGCTCTTCCTGTGCAAAGGGAGGAGGGGCAGGGGTCATCTTATGAAGGGAGGACCTTCCAAGTGCAGCTTCTGGTGTCGGCTTGTTTCTGTGGAGCTCGGGAATGTGGAGGTCCTTCCTGCAAAACTACTAACGAGAGGAAGGAAATGAGCTTTCACGACCACCCCAGATTCGTCTCTCCTTGAGGGTCATAACAATTGCTGTGGTTTTGTTAAAAATAGTCAGGATCCACATGGTAATGACAATAATCATACACACAGAGGATTATACACAGAGCTGCTCACAAGTGAGGTCCCAGCCCCTGGAAAGGGAACGGCTGAAGGCTGGGTGGCCATCGTTCAGCAGTCTGAGGCGAGGACGCCAGCCCGGGGTGAAAGGTTGAAGAGCCAACCTATAGGTTCCCCTCAGCTCAGGACTTCTCTCCATCTACACGTGACTTGAACCATCACATGGACCCAAGCCTTCCTTTTTGGCTTAAACCACTCCATACTGCTTCTATTTTAAGCTAGCAAATGTACCCCATCCCCAAGGATGTCCAGTCCATCTGCACCACTGAACAGTGATGCTGACAAAGAAGAAAAACAGAGCTCATTCCTTGAGCCAAACATCCCACACTGGTTTTCCCTTCCCCAAATATGCAGACAGTTTATTTAGAGAGCCCAACGGCTCTGCTCTCATTATACATTATTCCTAATAGACGTGTTTGCTCACATCCACGAGACTGCTCTGTGGGGGAGCTGTGAGATTATTCCTTCCATTTTCCAGGTCATGTTTAATACAGATACAAGCCAGATTTTTGTAATGTGGCATAATCGCATCAGAATGATCAATTCCTTCCGTTACAGAACAAATGGGCTTTCAACCAGGCCTTGGAGAAGTGGTCATTGGAATTATCATATCACTATTTATTAGCAAGAGAAATGCTGGCCAGGCCAGACTCACTCAGCCTAATTTTTTGGGGTTTACAAAGACTTTTCAGGTTGGTGTAGTGTGAACTGTTAGTGAGCAGTTCACAGTGTTGTGTCTGGGAAAGTTAATGTCCTGTACCTTAGCCCAGATGAGTAAACCCATCTCTTTATTGGCACCATTAAGACTGTCCATTTTTTGAACACTTAAAGTTATATTTTATGCATTGGGGGAATTTTTCAGCCGAGACCACTTGATTTCTGAAACAGTTTTTGTGTGTTCCCAGTCAAATAGAAAAGGCAAAGATGAAAAATTAAAATAATAAAAAGAAAGAAGAAAAAGGGAGAAAGCCAACCAACCACACTGAAAAACATTTGAATCCATTTCTTTACAGACTGAATTTCCTCAAACAGAAAAAGCCAAGAAGTTGGAAGCTTGTTTTTTTTTTTCATTTTTTAAATGTTACCTTCTTTCGATTTATTTTTATATTGGTAGATGATGTGAGACTCGTTACGTTTTATAGCCCTGAACAAAATCTTACAATCTCTTACTAATATTATGCAATGACATAATGCCATTTGTAGAGGTGTCGCATAAAGCAATCGACTTTTACTGGCTTCTGATGGCAGGACTTGCCATTTTATACTCTGTTTTATGTAAGCGTTTTCCAAATTTATTGACCTCACAGGATTTCTCAAGTTGCTTAATTATGGCAGGAAGAAGATACCTCTGTGGTCTGACATGAGAGCCTATGAAAGCCCCTTTCAAAAAGAAAGGGGGGAGGTGAACGCAGGTAACATCTGATGCATGTCGGCCCCGGGCTGGAGCTGGATAACATGTGATACATGCCTGCCCCGGGCTGGATGCTGGTAACCTCAGATGCATGCCTGTTCCAGGCTGGAACTGGATAACCTCTGATGCGTGCCTGCCCCATGCTGAAGCTGGATAACATCTGATGCATGCCTGCCCCAGGCTGGAGCTGGATACCATGTGATGCATGCCTGCCCTAGGTTGGAGCTGGATAACATCTGATGCATACGTCCCCCAGGCTGGAGCTGGATAACCTCTGCTGAGTGCCTGCCCCAGGCTGGAGCTGGATAATGTCTGATGCATGCCTGCGCCAGGCTGGATGCTGCAACGCAGGGCTGGATGCTGGAATGAGGGATAAAAGAAGAGGAACCTACCATGGAGTAGGCACTGTCTTGACAATGCCCTGCAAGGTATATTTAGTTTCCTAATTTCACAGATGAGCAGACTGAGGCCCAGTTGTTATGCCCAGTGTCCCAGCCGCTATAAAGTATGTGGAGGTACTAAGAATATCCACTCAAGCCTGACTTCAAGTCCATGCTGTAGAGCCACAAAGAACAGCAACACTCACATCACAGTGGATCAGCCTTTCGGGGAAACCCTTTGAAATTGGGCAGGTTCTCACTTTGATAATTCCTACCTAGAGGATGAAGGCTCAGACAGACCTACTCAGTGGACTAAAAATTGGAAAGTTTTGTTTATCTCCATGATACCTATTCCTTTGTTTCCAACATTTAATTAAAGAATTTCTACATCACACCAAGGAAACGAGACTGCATTCATGGAACACGATTTTAAAAAATTTATGTGAGATGTGCAAGCTTTCACTGCAGCTTCCTGAATCCTGAGATTCCAACCACATGTTCCCGAGGTGCTCCCCTGGGGAGTCTGTCTTGTTCTGCCACCTCGTCCTGCAGCCTCCACACCCAGATGGAGCAGAACTTCTTAAGTAAGGGAGAGATGTGCACCAGAGATGTTGGTGGGAAAAGGAATCCAAGCCACACTGAGTAATGGGATATTAACGCTCTACCAGACCTAAGAGATTCCCTAATCGGGCTTTTGATTTTGGAGGGAAGAATTCGAGGCCCTGAAGGAGGAAATAAAAACCTATTTGAAGATTTTGTTTATAATCTTCCATTGATCCACCCCCATCAGTTGGAAATGGCTCTTGCCCACGGGATAAAAAGTGTATATAGTTACAAACTGGCGATCAGGTTGCCAATGGCCATTTCTTGCTGGGGGCTGCAGTCTCTAGCACTCTGAGCTTAGCTCTCACACCAACTGCCACAAGGATGGTATGGTTCTGTCTTGCTAGCATTGACCTGATGTGTTTCTGTGTGTTTCCCTCACCCTCTGCTCTCTCACTGGTCCTCAGGACCACTTTTCTTTCTCCTAGTCCGAAATGAAACAAAAATAAAAATTCAAAGAAATTGTTTACCTCTGTGGTTGAGGTAGAGTCTCAAATTCTTGGATGCATGCATGCAGAATCCTCGACATTAGATGATTCTGAGACTCAGGAGGGAAAGGAGCACAGGTGGCAGGAGCTGGACGAGGGTTCCTTTAGTGAGAAGCAGAGGAGCAGCTTTCGTTTGGGGTGCACAGAGCAAATGGTAGGAATACAGAACGAGCTATGGTGAGGATGGACGTTCCACCTGATGGGCAACCTGCCCTCCAACTTTACTGAGCGTGGTTAGTCTCAGTTAAGGGAATTGACTAAACAGAGAGAGGGATGTTGGACAACTTGGGGAGGATGGGGTCATGGAGGAAGAGCCTGGCTCCCTGACCGATATGAAACAAAAAACTAGTTACAGTTTCCCTGTGAGCGGTGCCATTGTGACGTACCAGCGCCACTACGGGCCATGGGACATGCTCCATCTTCTCTGTGATGAGCAACGAGTGGGGAAGCTGTGTCATTCCTGTGTATCCCCAGCCAGCTGTTACAGTTTCTCACATACGGCAAGCACTTGGAAAAGGTTTGTTGAATGAATGAGCCAACGTATGAAGTAATTTGTCCAAATTAACACAGTGAGTTTAATGATCTGACTAGAATCCAAATCCAGGGCTCCAGACCCAAGCCCAGTGGTTCTTCCAAACATTTTCTGTCTTTTCACAGGCACAGAGGATGGATGCATAAAATGAAGGACAGAACCACTCTGACTGAAGGAAGGGTTACATAGAGCACATGTAAAATGCACTTTTCTGTCCATTCCCTCTCAGTCAGTAACTCTGGCTCCCAGGAAGTGTAACTTCTTGAGCTCAGAATATCTTCACTCAATTTGTATTGACCAAGCAGAGGCTGTATCACAATATTGATGATGGAGGTTTCCTGAGGCTTTGAGACCTATGACTTGGGTTTTTCTCTCTCCAGATTAGGATTGTTTCCTTACAAGCATGTGGTTGTGGTCAGATCTAAATAACTCCAATATCTGCCGAGAGAAATGAGTGTTTCCTGAGGATTACAGCAATGTCCACTCATTCATCCCTCAAGATGAAAGGAACACTGAAGACCGTCTAGTCTCAACTGGGAGTAATTTTTCCCCCAGGAGCCATCTGGCAACCTCTGCAGACATTTTTGATGGACAATTAGTGGGTCCTCCTAGCATCTAGTGGGTGGAGGCCAGGGGTGTTAAACCAACCATGTACAGGACAAGCCGACCATGAAAAACTATCTGGTCCAAAATGTCAGCAGTGTCACTATCAAAAAACCTGCTCTTGTCCATGTATCTTCCACCTGCAGTGACTATGATATGGAATTTTCTAGCTTCTGATTGAATATGTTGAGATCTAGTTCTCGCTGTTTCACTTGTCCCACTGCTGGACAAATATTAGCTTAGATGCTTGTTTTCACCCAGAGTACTAGATGCATATTTCCTCATTTTTTCATAATTATCTGATTATGTGTCTTTCCCATCCATCGTACAGTGAGCTCCTTAAGGGGGCTAGGCCTACTTCATAATTATCTTTGCATTCCTGGATTCTGCACAATGCCTGGTACCAAAAAAATTACTTCATAAAGATTCAGTGCATAAATAAACGAATGAAAAATTAGAAACTATACCTATTTCAGGACTGAGTTCTCACGCTTAGGTTCCAGGCAATGAAGCTCTTCCCTGGGACTTGAGGTGGGAGACAGAACACAGGCTGCATCAGCCTTTGTCTCTAGGAAACACTCATGAGTTTAGAAAACTATATCTACTCTAACTTTGCACTTTTCTTTCATTGGAAGCAAAGTTTCCTATAAAAGTACCAACACTGGGGACAAATGGAAAATATTTTATAATCAACAAGTTTAATTTGCTGAGTGGTTCACATTAAAATCACTGAAGTAAGTTGGTCTGGCCAATTCCCAAACTCCATTGCCAAATGGAGAAGCACTTTCTCAATCTTGCTTTAAATGGCCGTCAGCCATTGGACCACTGAGCTTGGAGCAATATTAGAAGGAAGGAAAGAGCATAGAAACCAATTCTCCCATGGGGTTGAGAAGACCAGAGTAATAGACCACAATTTTCCAATTTCAGTTTAAAGTCTGTAAATAATAACGGTGACTCACATTTGGAATCACCTTACATAGGACTTTTACATCTGTCCCACTGTCTCAAACTGTAATAAATGTCCACCTAGGAGGTAGGGGTTCTAGGAAATATGGGAAATCACAGGATGCTTATGACAAATATTTTTAGAGACCCAATTTCTTTTTTTGAAGAAAATGTGGGACAAATAATTTGTTACATTAAAACAGTGATATATCATGGAATAGAATACATCATTGGCATGATCTTTTCAGATAAAACTATCTTCAGAGAAACTCTGCCTTCATAGTGAGGGGGCTTCAAACTGTATTTCTAGAGCTTTCTCTCAGTTACATTTGTAAAAAAACAGTGGAAAAGTTGACACAATTTGGCACATATTATCTCCTTTAACTTCATAACTCATCTTTTTTTTTTCCTGGAATTTTCTTTTACCCTCTCTTGTTCATTCTTCAAACACAGTCTTACATTCTCCAAGGCTCAACTCAAGTATCGCATTCTTTTGGGGGATTCCTTTCACTTCCCAGCAGGGGCTCCCTTCTCCATGCTCCACCTGCCTGTGTTCAGCCACTTCTCAAACTATATTGTATTTAGCTGCTTATGTGTCCATCTTCCCTGATAGACAGGGATCACCTGGGAGGGAGGGGACCGTGTCTTAACCTCCACTCCCCTCATGGGGTGTTTTCTATAGAAAATCCTGCAACAACTCAACTTCATAATCCAGCCCTAGTAAGAAACTTCTTTCCACATATTTCCAAGAGACTCTATTCATATTTTGCTTTTCTTGATTAATCAATTTTTATTTGATCAACATATACTTATTGAGGTTCTAGTGTGAACATGGCCCTGTGTTTGGTTATATAAAGAATATTTGAAAAGTGTGAGAAAAGGACTGAGAGCTGTGGAGCATCTATTCTGTGCCAAGCAGCACGTGAGCATTTTATAAACATCGTCTCATTAATCTGTCTGCACACTGTGAGGAGCTATTGATTCTGTTTTGCAAATTAGAAGCTAAGGTCTATATGCTTATAAGGTCTAAATTGCTTTTACAAGGTCAAACAAGACGTAATCCTTGTATTTGGGGGGAAGCTTAAATTTAGTTGACGCAATAAAACATGCACACACACATACAAGCAGTTTATTCGCAGAATTATTTTTCATGTGCAAAGTGAGAAGAACAGACACTCGGGGTCCTGGATCACGACTCCGTAACCCGATAGCTCCCTGGCTTCTGATACTGGATGAAATCTTTTTTCTCTCTACGTCGACTCTCCAGCACAGAGCACACTCGCACCCAGGCCTGAGTCCCGAGACTGGCCTCCAGGGACGGCTTTCCTGGGCTCCCTTGCCAGCTGCCTTCAGGTTGGGTTTGGCCGATGGGAAGCATCAGAGGGAGGAGAAAGAACCAGGGCCTTTCCTCACCTCCCGACAGGCTAACTCGTAGCTGGGCCCGGGCTCCGAGCCTCTGCTGCAGGAGCTGAGGGAGGGAGGGCTCTGCTGGACCTCTAAGCAGCTCCCCTGTCCCTGCGGCACCAGGGATCAGCCACTCACATTCGGAGGCTCTCCTGGCGCCGCACCCACCCTCCACGGGTGCCTTCACTCAGCTCTCTTCAGGGAGCCCAGCGCATGTGACTCTTGTCGGGACGGGGCCAGACACGTCTGGGTGGGCCCTCTATCTGTCTGACCCTCAGTCTCCTCATTGTAAAATGGAGATAACAACATGTGATTCGGGGAATTTTGTGAGGTTAAAATCATGTATGTTAAAAGTACTTGGTAAATTTTAAAGTATTTCATATTTGCAGTCTTAAACTTATGGTTCTTTTCTGGCAGAGTTTGCACTTTAACGCACCGAATGTCCACTGAGGCTCTGTTTTCAGGAGGCCCCGGGCTGCATGCTGAGAGCATTCCTCCATGCAGAGGTTTGATTAGAAATGGGAAGCCGCCCTCGGGGCTGGAGAAGAGAGGACCCAGGCTGAAAGAAGAGTAGGGTTTTTCTTAGGGGAAGTTGGGGGGAGGGAGGGTGTAAAAGATTCTAGGGGAAAGGAAGTGAGCAAGGCGATGTACAGAAGCGGGAGTGAGCCAGGCACACACAGAGCAGGGCGGGTGAGCCAACCGGCTTCAGGGTAGATGAGGCTGGGAAAGTGCGTGGGCTAGATTTTCAAGGTCTTTGTAAAGAATAATTATATCCTTTAGGAGCCTGGACGAATAAGAGAAAAATACATTCCAATAAATCTTAGTATCTCTTTCCTACTACGGCATCTGTCCCATGAAAAGCTCTGCATTGGAAAATAAGTGATCCAGTGGAACTTGGACGTCTGTACAACATGATTCCATTGATCGTCCTAATGGATTCTGCAGCAGATTGGGTATTAAACTGGCCAAGAAAGGATTTGACTGAAAATAGCTAATTTAGACCAACTGGCACCTTTGTCAACAAATATTTCTTTAACTTCTACTATTGGGTATTATCTTGGGCCCAAGGAAGTAAAAGCACACAGCTCATGTACTTGGGCTCCCCTGAGCCCCTCTGCCTGCCTCTCCCCCAAGTGTTCCCGGGGTCCAGCAGACGGCCTGGTGTATGTCTGCTAGACACACAACACACGTGCATCATTCTTACTCCTTTCGGTTAAATAAAGAAATGAATGACTCATTTAAGATACAAGCCAGAGCAGAGCTACCCAATAGAACTTTCTGTGTGATAAAAATGTTCCATATTTGTGCTTTTCAACACGAGAACCACTGGCTCCCTGTGGCTATTGAGAACTTGAAACATATGTAATACAACTGAGGGGCTGAGTTTTAAATTTTATATAATATTACTAAATATAAATTTGAATTTAAATAGCTATATTTGGCTAATGGCTACAGTATTCGACAGTGTGGGTCTAGAGAGAAGCGTCCATACGTAGGAAATCCACGTAAAATGCAATCGTCGTCTCTCCATGACGCTCCACAGTTGATGAAGTCCTTTTCCATATGGACTAATTGCTACAACGTTTGAGCCATGATTTGGGATAAGGTCCCGGATGCTTCCCATGAATTCCTACCCTGTTGTTCTACTTTTAAAATGCTGTTTAATCCATGTTTACTCAGCTTCTCTCCTGAAAGGTGAAATGGGGGTGGCAGGAGATGATTTTCCAGCAGTAATCATTGTGATTCACTGAATGTGTTTACACCTGCTGGGCTTAAAATAGCACAATCTTAATTTAGTAGCACCTGTAGTCAATCTGACTAATTATAAAAAGGCCTGGTAAGCCTGTGGTTATGCTGAGAATGCGTCGCTGTGCGACCAGCCAAACGACCAACCTGCCAAGAACTTCTACTCAACAGATAAGATGGGTAAGCATAATGTGCTTACTGATACTCTGATTACTTGAGAAACTATGTGCATATATGCAAGACAGAAAGTGCAGACAGTACAAAATATATAATCCCCATATGAAATACAGGGTCAAGGAAGCCTTTCTGAATTAAGCGTAATAACATTATGCAGCTTCAAGTCCCTGTCTGTGATACGTCTCAGGGTCAGAATCTATATTGCCTTGAAGTAAGCCTGGGCAAATCCAGGGAAAAGGAATTTATGTTGCCTAGTTTTCCTAACGTTGTTGAAGCGTCTAGTGGTTCTCTGAACACTCCGTGTCCTTTCGTGTCACCACTCCTGTGCGCACCATCTCTCCAGCCAGGATGCCCCTCATCTCCTTCATTGACTGAGAGACATCAGTCAGGCTTGTCCAAGAACCAGCACAAATGGTACCTCTTTTATTGAGATTTCTCTGACTTCCCAAGAGACGCAGTGAGACCTTCCTTGGCAATTCACCCACACCTCAGTCACGCAAATGAATTGCAATGGATACTCGTTTTTAATGTGTATGCACCAGGAGAATGTGAACCCAGCCAGGGCAGGAGCTGTGTTCTATTAATCTTTGTATTCCCAAGAATTATCGCAGAGCTTGATGATGCTTAATGCAAAGTTGTTAAAAACATGGGTCACCATTCATAGCTAGAATGTAATTTCAAGTTAGTTTTTGCTTCCATATATTCATACAGAGGTGTGTGATTGGAATAATCCAAAACAGAGATAGTCCCTAAATGTTTGAGGTTATATGATTTAATATATAAATTAAGGACTTTTGCCTGTGTTTTAAGATAATATTAAAATTTACCCCTCACTCATTAGTAAAGCTAGGAGACTTCACTAATTAGATTAAGCCGAAATAGTCTTTATTCCTTACCACTACCAGCCGAGGATCCTTACGTTTAATTATTCCCACTGAGTATTCCAGAGGGGATGGAATTTTCTACATAAAATAACCACTACTGAAATGTAAATTCCCTAAGAACCAATATTCCTTTTTATTTTCCAGTTTTGATTGCTGACACAAACATAGCCTTGAACAGCACTTTGTACCTAGTAAGAACTCAACATATATTTAACGTTAAAAGTAATAGACAAATAAAATCAAACTCGCCCATGTCTTTGAAATCCCTCATTCTACCATCCAATACAGTCACCATCCTGCTTAACTGACCACTTTCTGCTGCCTATGCCACCACCTGGCCCCTGCTCACCTCTTCTAGATAACAGCTCTCTGCACCCCAGACAAGTGTCCATCCCAGTGCCAACCTTCCCCATGAGCCCCTCTCCAGGACCCCGTCACCATCAGGTCCAGTCTTTCCACATCACACAGCCAGATCTTTCAGGGGAAGTTTCTATGACAGAGCTTGACACCATTCTCTTCAAATAACTCTTCTTTCCAGAATACACAGGTGACTCTGGGGTAATGGTGGTGGGCTTATCTCTGGGTGAGAGAATGCTCAAATGGAATCTGCTGGTGTATTTCAAAATACAGCTCTCTCCAGTGGTCGGGTCCATTTGCCACACTTCACTTAGTGTGATTTTTCTCTTAGGAACCTTTTTTATTCTTCTTTAGTCCAAGCCCCTTCACGAAGCTCCGGTTTATTTTATAGCTATGGATCTAGGTTTACGCCCTCGTCCATGAAGCTCCTGGGCCACATGCAAATCAAAATACGTGTTTGGATATCTGTTCACGTCCTTTCCAGGATTAGTGTTCCCAGAGAAGTCAGGTTACCCAGGTGTGGCTCATGGAGCAGAAGCTTGAAGGCAGTGAAATTGAAAGTCTTTGTGGTAAGGAAGTCAGGACTCTTGAAGAGGTCGCTTCTGGGGCTGGGTCAAAACTGGAATGGGTTGGGACTCCTTATGCTCCCGATTATGACTTGCCAGGAACCAAAGACGAGAAGTTAGAAGACTAGGTTACTGGGCATAACTTCTTATAATAGTCAGCACTGGTGGGGTTTTAGTCACCTGGGAGTCTTAAAAAAGAAGACATTTCTGGGGTGCACTCCAGGATTCCAGAATTCTTTCACAGTGATGGAGCTCTTAACATCTCCTGAGCTTGGGGAAGCTGGCCACAGAGGGCCTCTATGGTAGTGTTCCCCAACTTTTACGTATGTGGAGCACATAGCAAATAATTGTACTTAGTTTGCACAGCACACTGGAGAGAAGGAACACAGGAGCTTGTGGCCTGAAACAACCATCCCGAGGCTCCAGCCACTCCAGAGCCAACACAGTGCCAGGATTGCTGAGAAGATTAGCTTTGGCACATTTAAATCCATGTGCCACTGCAGATGCCCAGTTTGGAAGCTTTGATTTGGAGAAAGCGTGACCTCCAGGGTATTCAGTACCAGATCTGAATGAGGGCAAATTAGCTTGTTAGTTCTGTATTCCCCGAACATTTGCTTAAAGAAGACGGAAGAGAGTGAAAACTTTTCACAGGAAAGTGACTCCAAAATAAAATGTTTTCTATGGATAAATCCACAAAAAGATAATTTGCATGAAGATAAGAATAATTGGAATTTATATGATAATACATTAATTTCATCTTTTGCTCAAATCTTGAAGTTCAAATTCCTTACTTTGGCTTTGAGTTCCCTTTGTCAGGGCCTATGTTTCTAAATGTATCTTAATCTTTTCATCTTCAAATACCCTAAATTCCAGCTTGAAGGGGTGCCGTGTATTTACTGATGGGGGTTTGGTACTTTTCAACAGCTGTTTTATGCTCAAAATTGTTTCTCTTCCTAGATCACTTATCCTGCATGGACCAGCTCAAATTTCGCTACCGTGTTGAGAATTTTCTTATTGCTCCAGCCAGAAATCCTCCCTCCCCTTTTGAACTTCTGTAAACTCTTCTCTGGGCCTCTGTTATTCTATGTATCACATACTGTGTTATATTATGGTGATTTATACATGATCTGATCACTGGGAATTAGATAGGCTTACATTTAAATCTAACATCTGCCACTTACTAGATGGATGACCTTGTACAAATTATTTAATTTTGCTGAACTTCAATTTCTTAATCTAACAGACTGTGTAAGAGCATCTACCATGTTGTAGACTGTTGGCAAACAACGACCTCATTCTCCATCTCATATTCTTGTCCTTTGCCATGTGACTTTGTAGGTCACCCATCAATAGGTGGAGTCGGTTTCCCCACTCCTAGACCGTGGGTTGATCTTGAGACTTGCTTTAGCCGATAGAACGTGAGGAATGTGATAGTGTGCCAGTTCTGAACTTCAGCCTCAAGAGACCTTGCCTGCTCCCACTTGCTCTCCTGGAATCTGTGTAACGGGCATTAGAACAAGCCAGGGCGACTCCCTGGGGCATGTGTGACCACTTGGAGCAAACCTGAGCTGACCCAGCTGTGGACATTATAGACCAGCCAGCAACCAGCCCACTCCCTAGCAGCCATGTAAGTGAACACAGCTGAGACTGAAAGAATCCCCCCACTGGGCCCAACCATAATAAGTAACACTTAGAATTGAACCGTTGACTTAAAAATATATGTATGGCTGTTTTAAGCTAGTGTTTCTCAAACATTAACTTGCATCAGAATCACTCTGGGGCCTTGTTAAGACACAGATCCCCTGCCCCGAGGTTCTGATTCACAGGTCTGGAGTGGGGTCCCTAAATTGCATTTCTAACAAGTTCCCATGTGGTGTTAATGCAGGTAGTCCAGGTACCACATTTTGAGAATGGTTGTTTTAAGCTGCTAGGTTTTGAAGTAGTTTGTTAATGTAGCAAAAGCTACCTGATAGGCAGGGATATTGTAAAGCTTAGTTATTATGAGGCTAAAGTGTCTAGGAGATAATAGGCACTTGATACATCTAGTGATTGTTATCTGTTATATCCCTTCAACCAGCCTGCAATTTCCTGGAGGAAAAGGACTGTTATCTGGTGAGTGCACCCTGTTCTCTCTCAAATTGCAATCCTTGCTTGTGGTCAACACATACTTTGATCCAGTGTTCTGCACGAACAGCAAGCAGGTGTCACACACACAGCTCTTTATCACCGTTGTATTCTCTTTCATAACATGGAGAGTTTTTTAAAGATAATTTAACACTCTAATCAATTCTAAAATTCTTCTTTCTTACATTCATATGTCTGTGAAGTTCTGCTAAAAATGAGTCACAGAAGGTCAAGGTTTTAGCCCCTGGTGGCTGAAGACATGTAGAGCTACAGTACCATCATGGGTTGAGGATTCTGGTAACAAAGTAGCTTGAGTAATCACCCAGGAAAAGGAAGACAGCCAAGAAGAGAATGACTAGACTGGGAGAAAATGGGAAGATTCATGGACTGGAGATCCATATAAGGTCTAAAGGCAGCTACAGTGGGAACACAAGAGTGAGAGAGCAGTAAGGAAAGAGTTATGGTCAGAATGGACGACCTGGAGGATGAACTTATTAAAGAGTGCCAGGAGTATGTATTTTAAGACAGATCCCCAAACGACTCTGCTATCAATGAGTTTGGTAATGAATATCCTACTGCAATATGCTCTTTATCATCATCAGAGGCCAGGATAAGAGACAAAAGTGTGAGACCCACTTCTGCAAGAGCTGAAGAACGAATGCCAAGAACATCATCCGTCACCCTTCAATGCTTCCTACAAAACCCCATGTAAAACAAAGACAGATTTGTCTTCCCTGAAGAATTGCCATGTTACTTCCATTATGATACTGAAAGTGATAAAACTCTCCATGGTTGTCTGCTCCTCGTGGCTGCTCAGAAGCTAGGAGCCAGCCTGAAGCTCAGCTACGTCCAGGTTGTGCTAAGTCCCCTCCTCTTTGCTCTTAAGGCCCCTTGTGAATACCTGTTACCACTTAAACATCATACTCAAGTTATTCATTAAGTGTATTTCCTCATCATTTTACTGTAAGCCCTCAAGGCAGGGACCACATCTTTCACATCAGTTCACCTATAGTAACCAGCACAGTGCCTGGTGTGTAGTAGGTTATAGGGACTTTTTTGCTAAATTATGAACTAAATGCTGGCGGTGATTAGAGACATGGATTGTGTTAACACAAGGATGAGTAGGTTTGCTCTTCCCTTCTCTTGTGGGTTTTCTTCACATTTTCTTTTGTTAATCCTATCCTGTGTGTTTCTCTGCCGAGAGTTAGGAGGAAATCCTTTTCCCTCGTTTCCTGAGTTTTCTTGTATGTGGAGAGAGCCCCACAGGTCTCACACTCCAGCCCCTTGCTGCCCCTTTCTCAGTCTATCCCAAGGGAGCTGGAGTGACTCCTGGATTGGAAACTGGGAAGAATAAACTGACACGCTGAGCCCAAGTCTTCTATATTTCCGGTTTCGCCGTTAAATCGGTTAGATCTGTGTTTATTTGATCCACTCCCTTTATTCCTCATTCATGTAGGTCTAGTGTGTGCTCCAGGAGCTCCACTCCCTGTGTAAATACCTTCTTTGTTCTTTCATTTCTTGGTGCTTTAGTTTATCCTCTGTCAGTTCCAGAATTAAAACTGTTTCCTGAACCCCCATTTCTCTTCACCTGTAAAGTGCACTTCAGTTACCTTGCTGCACTGTTTCTGAGCCAGCCCATTCCCAAGACTAAGGCATCAAAGAAGAGCTTCTTCAAAAATGTTTTGGTTTGGGATTTGCGACTTATTTTTTCTACTTTTTCTGTACGAGTAGAACTTGCATCTCTAACTTGAGAGTGGCCCACATTTCTTTTCATTTCCCCATTAATAAAATCTACTTTATTTCAAATGGTGAAGCCACAATCTGTCTCCAATATTCACATGTACAGGCAGCAGGCCTCACCACGTAGAGCCTCAGAGACAGTATAAAAGCAGACAAGCCATGTAATCAGACCAGCCTGGGCTTGGTTCCAAATGAAGGTCAACCTTTATAATCTGAAGGCCAAAAATGTCATGGGATGGGGCACACACCTAGTTGATAAACATGTAAGACGGCACAAAACTGTCAGACGGTGTAACTGCAATGTCTGAATGTAGTGTACGTGACAACTATCTGGTAAAGAGTCATAAGAAAAACAAGTGAAAATAGTCTGAATCAAAGGTTTCACAGCCCCAGACTCAACCCAGGGGTCTTTGAGGGAGTCCCCAGAACAGTACTCCTCTTTGTGGCTTAAATTGTTATGCAATGAGTCGGCAGATGGGAGCCAAAATACATTCACTGTCATCTTCCCTTTGATAAGAGTAAGTTGGGGGATGCAGTTTGTATGTGGGGAAGTAAACCCCAAATATTGATCCAGATTATACAGATTTATTCGCCTAACTACAGACATGGCCAAATATCCACAGGCCTCCGCACATGGGGCAGGCCTCCATGAAATAATGGCATGTGGGGCCAGGGAAGAATGCATGCTCCCTGGAAGTTACATGCTCCAAGAGGGAAAAAGAAAGGCTGCACTGAGTGTGCCCAGTGTATGCTTCCCAAATTTACCCATCACGCACACAGGTATGTCACTCCACTTTCCCTAGACTGGACATGTAAAGAACAGAGGAACGTTCAGAAGTATTGGAGAAACTGAGGCTACGAGACTGAAATCAGCAATAAACTTAAAAAAATAAATTTGGATGAACGAATGGGAAAAAAATGGGAAGATTCCCCTGGAAAATATAAATATTTAGGTAGGAAACACTGCTCTGAAAGTCTTAGGTGTTATCATTAGAATCCTGTTTTGAGTACCAAAATGAAAAGCGTATCAGAGGGGTCATGGCTAAACACACTTTCAGTAACACCTCTGCTGAGACCCAGCGGTCACCTGAGAGGAGCTGACCAGCAGCCGCGGCGTCTGTGTGTCCTCACACCCAGCGAGATCCAGGCAACTGCAGATCTGGGATTGCGTAAGAACCACATGGTTCTTCAACAGAGGGGCTGCATTTGCGAGCTCGTCCTGCATGCCATGCACATGCTCAGCGCTGTAGACATCACCACGTTTGGTTCTCAGAATAATCCTGTGAGTTAGCTATCAAAATTCTCATTTTCTAATTGGGAAAGCAAGGCAGAGCCACATACTAAATAAAGCTCATAAAACTGAAAGCAGCAAAGTCAAGACTTGACCCCAGGTTGGCTGCCTATAAACCCCGTGTTCTTTCGCATTTGCCAAAGTAAACACATCTGCAAATATTATGGGGCCTGATTACGAGAACTCAAGTGCTCTCGTGACTTCTTATGTCTCTGTGACAGGACAGTGCAAAAGGTTCCTGCTCGGTCAATGCTACCCCAGATCATCGTTTTTCTTCTGTCCTCTTTTTATTCTTTTCTATTTGGAAGTTCCAGTGAGCTAATTGGGAAGGTCTTGTATAAACACAGTGAAAGTCATTATGAGGTTATCCAAAGGACAAGTGGGATGGGAGGGCAGGCTGCAAGTGGAAAATTGTAAGTTTGAATTGCAACCTGGGTGGACCTTCTGGGGCTCAGCAGAGGACAGCATCCCACACCAGGACATTGCTAAATAGATTTTACTTCGAGTTCTAAGACACAAAGAAGGTAATTTAGAAGTGGAAGATCAGTATTTCACAGATATGTTCTTAGATCTCATAATTTGAAAGACTAATCTCTGAAGAATTAGGTAGAATCCTGATCCTCATTATTCTAGGAAATATTCCAGACAGTTCTTAAGATATATATTATTTTCCTGCCTTAAAGAATATTGTCCTGGAAAGAGCACTGGACTAAGATCCAAAGCTTTGGATCTTACTGTGTGAAATAGGATATATTGGTTGGTCTCTCTCAGCATCAATTTCTTCATCTGTACAAAAGGCCAAATAACGTCCGCTTCTTGGATTTATTGTGAGTGGTCAAGGAAAACATAAATGTGTATTACAGTGGCTGGCTCCCCGCCAGCCCTCCAGCTGATGTTAATTAATGAGAGGTTGTATTTAAAACAGCAGAGGTAACTCACTACATTTCTTCGAATTCCCAGATCACTTTCTTGACAAAAACCATAATCTTGTGGAAGACTGAAAATAATTTGCATTTATTCATTTACCAACCATTGGGGGGGGTTCCAGGTACTGCGTTAGGCTCTATGGATGTAGAGATTAAAGGGATGTTCTCATGTTGCTTATAGGTGAGCAGAGAAGAAACAAGAAAATACCTGACTACAATACAGTGAGAAGCAGTATATGTTAGAGAAATCCCCTGGAAAGGATCGCTAACCATAAAAGAAAAATGGCCTTGAATCCAATCAGATTGGTAAATGGAGTCTTTCTTTGGCAAGTCAGCAGCTTTCTACGTTTGGCCAAATCACCTATTGTTCCCATATATGACTCTGATTGTTGTAACTTGAAAATACTTGTCTGTGGTATTGTAATGCACACAGGACTTGGGAACAAAAGAATTAAATTTGGGGTCCAGGTTTGTCATTTAGCAGTTGCCTGAATGGGCAAGTTAACACTCATCTGTGAACTTTAGTTTCCCTTTTGTGAAAGCATATCTTTGTATGTGTGTATGTGTGAATTAAACAAAAGGATTTTTCACTTATGTAACATTGCAAAATAGCTAGTCAGGTGGGTAAGTTCAGAAGGTTGATAATGGTATGTGAGTTTAGTGGTTGTGAAAAGGGCAAGAAAAATCTCAAAGGTGGCTCCACACGTGGCACTGAGCTGAGTGGTCACCAGAGGTCAAAGGTTGATCACATGCACCATTACTTAACGCCAGCGGGGGGCCGCTTCTCTCTCCTGGACCCAGGGTGTGTCTCAGGCAGGAACAGCTGACACAAGGCGTGCATGCTGATCCCATGGCACCTGCCTCTTTGACTAGAGTCCTCTCCCCCCAAGTTCAAGTACAGACTCAAAATCCTTCCACAACACTTCTGCTCCAGATGATCACTGCGGGTCTATCAGAGCTGGACCTCAGGCTGAAACTTGGCATTCCAGATTTGTAATCCACCCTGACAGCAGCTCTCGGGCATGGCCTGTGGGGCCTTCTGTTAGCTAACTGGCATAGTGCCTGAATGTTGAGGAAATATCAGGAAAAGGAGGACTTCACACATTCATTCCAAAAACACTCAGAAATCATTATAATTAAATATATACTGTGACCAAGGCTTAGTGCCTACAAGTGTCCTCACAGCTGCTGGGCAGCATCCCCGAGTGTCCTCCCCTCCCTGTGGGTTTTCATAATGACTGCCTGCCACCTGAAGTCACCCGCTTATGCCTTTCTAATAACTTATGGTGTGAAAGCCACCCATAACGGCTTAGTCATGGAGACCATAGATATGTAATTTTTATATGTTGACTTCCTATGTATACACATGTACAATGTACAAGAGTACTTATGTATGTTACATTTATTCCTAGGCATTGTATATTGTTGATGCTATTGTAATTGTATTGTTTTTATTTCCATTTCCATCATTCACAGCCAGTGCAGTAGTGGGCTCAGGCTACCATAACAAAATACACAGACTGGTCACTCAATCAATAGAAATTTATTTCTCACAGTTCTGGAGGCTGGAAGTCCAAGATCAGGGTCCCAGCAGGGTTGGCGTCTGCGGTAGACTCTCTTTCTCTTCCCAGGTTGCCTTCTTTCTATGTCCTCACATCGCAAGGACCTTGCTGTGTCCTTGCCTTTCCTCTGCACTCCTGCAGAGAGAGGGGCAGGGGGGGAGGCCAGGGGGTGGAGGGAAGAGAGCGAGGGAGATTAACTCTGACAGATCTGTGTCTCTTCCTCTTCTTATAGGGACTCCAGTCCTATTGGATTAAGGCCCCACAGGGCTTCAACATGCAAATTTGGGGGGACACTATTCAGTCCATAACAGCTAGTATATAAAAATCCAATTAATCTTTGTATGTTGACTTTGTGCCATGAAGCTTGGCTGAACTCGGGTGTCAGTTTTACAAGCATTTTTGTAGATGACTTAGGATTTGATACTGAGGCAACCAGGCTGTCTGCAAACAAAGGCCGTTTCACTTCTTTCTGTTCGATCTGATGGCTGCGTCTTGTCTGCCCCTTGCACTGGTCAGCACCTCCAGTACGATGCTGACGAGGAGTGGTGAGAGTGGGCATCCTTGCCTTGTGCTGAGCTCATGAGAAGGGATTTAGTGTTTTCCCACAGAGTATAGGGTTAGTAGATGGTTTTTCACAGATGCCCTCAATCAGGTTGAGGAAGATCCCTTCTGTTTCTAGTTTGCTGAAAGTCTTTTAAATGAAGGGATTTTGAATTTTATCAAATGCTTTTGCTGCATATGCTGAGATGATCATATGATTTTTCATTTTACTCTGTTAATGAGGCGAATTTAATTGGTTTTCAATGTTACAGGGATTTGCATCCCTGTGATAAATTCTACATGGTTTTGATGTATTATCTTTATATATTGCTGGAGTAGATTTAATAATATTACAGTCAGTATTATGTTTATGAGGGATATTGATATTTAGTTTTATTTTTTGTAATGCATTTGGTTTGAGTTTTGGGATTTTGTTTGTTTCATGAGCATGCTTCCAAACACGAGTTTGGAAGTGACCCATCTCTCCAGTTTTGTAGAAGAGTTTGTGAGCCAATGATCAATTGATGTTACTTTTTCCTTAGTTGTTGGTAATATTCACCAGAGTAGCTGTCTGGGCCTGGAGTTTTCTTTGTAGGGAGGTGGTTAGCTACAACTGTAGTTTCTTTAATATATATGGCACTTCGAGATATCTATTTCTCATTGAGTGATCATTGGTAACTGTGTCTTTCAAATAACTTTCCCACTACATTTAAATTGCCCAACTTACTGGCAAAATGTTCATAACATTCACTTTCTTTGAATGTCTGTAGGCTCTATAGAGATGTTCTCTCTTTCATTTCTAATATTGGAATATTGTGGAGGAAAGTGTGGAAAGACAGACATTCCAGGTGATTTTTGGCGTCCTGGGGTTGGGGTGATGCTGGGAAGTGGGGAAGGACAAGGACAAAGGAAAGAAAGAGGCAGCTGAGACTGCAGAGGGCGCCTGGCATTAGATTGGGGGAAAAACCAGAATATTCTATGTGAGCTGTGATATTGTGAAAGCACATAAAGGCAAGTACTAGGAAGTGGATGGAGAAACAAAAGACTGATCTAAAAAGGGCACTGAGCTACGGGTAACTTTCTTCTGGCACTTTTGTCCTTTTGACATATCCATAAAATATGTTAAAATAAAACAGGAAACGAAGTTATTTTGAAGAAAACTGCTGACCTAGTTATAAACTCCATTTTAGTACATATTCTTCAGGGTTTTTTTGAAAATTCAGAGCAGAGAAGGAAAAAATATAGACACACATATCCTTTGCATTGGAAAGTGTGAGCTCCAGCCACAGACACCATCAGAAAGGGGCCCTGGAGTAAGCTCCTGCTCCACGGCTGCACCCTCCACCAATCCTAAGAGTGGCATCTCCTTTACCCTCTAGCCTGCGAGCTCCTTGAAGACGGACCCTTTGTCTCTTCGTCTTCATAGTCATCACACCTGTCAAGGTAGGTATTCAGTAAATACACGTTGAATTGTATTGAAAGGAAAGGAATGGAGTTGAATGAATGCCATTTGGAGAGTCTAAATTGGAAACATATTTCTGAAAAACAACATCTGACACTTGGCCCAACACACATAGTCATTTATTGTTTGACAATGAAAAATAATGCATTAAATTTGTATTTCCTATTAGGGGCAGAACTAGAATATCCAAGACATGCATAAGGATATGTGTTGCCTTGATGAACATAACTGTACTGAGCCAGTTACAGAAAGACTGCTGCATTCTAGAAATGCAAACCAGCAATAGCTATTTTGTTTTTAATAAAATGATAGTGTCCGAGGTCACAACCTATAGTTGATCTGCTTATAACCTGGTCTTTTCTATAATAACGGCCTACACGTGATTCACTTTCCTTTCATTCAGACTTGTGACACACTCTCTAGAACCACTTTTATTCTACTTTATCAGAAAAGGTGTGATTTGTGCTGCTGCCATCCCCCTGCCGCCCTACTGTGCCACCCAGCCCTTCTCCCAGCTGGCAAGCACAGGCCCAGATGCCAAGCTGTAGAAGATATTTCATCTGCTGCATCTGGTTCCTTAGCAGATTCGACAGGCCTCCGTGCTGGCAGCTTCAGAAATGCCTCTGGGCTTGTCACACGGTGAAAACTCCCAACTGGCTGTCTGAATTGCCAACCGTGCCTTGGCTCACTGGGGAGAAGGGAGAAGTGGCACTTTTGTCTACCCACGGACGGCCTCTCGTGTAAGTGATCGGTGGCTTCTCGTCTGAACAATAGATTCCCGTAGAGCAGCCCAGCCTTAGCGTTGAATTTGTCTTCTTGATAGAAACCTGTAGGCAGATGTGACAGTGTTGTTTTCCCTGCCAGAGAGGAGATCCCCAGCAACTTGGACCTCAGCATGTCTGTTCTGAAATCAAATCCAGAAAGGATCAGCATTTAGAATCAGAAGGACAGTTAAGAGTCAGCTAATCCACCCACTTAATTTATCTGATGAGGAAACTCGGGCTCTGAAAGTGGAAGGGGTTTGGCCACGATCCTCAGCAAGCAGGACAAGGAAGAGAATGGTCCCGTGCTGGGGCGGGCAGCATGAAGGCAAACGGGAAAGACTGGGAAATCCTTGCAGATGGAGGCAAGGTGTGACAGAGGAGTGAGCCCAGCAGACAGGGAAAGCCAGTGCCTGTGGTCATGCTCACGCTGCCACGTCCAACCTATGTCACCAGTTCTCTAACCTCTAGGCCTGGGCTCCTTTGTCTGAACAAAGACAAGTTAATCTCAGATCCTAACCTGTTTGGTTGCTTTGAGGATTAAACAAGATGATGTGTAATGTGTCTGACAAGGATTAGGCATATGCTCATTTTTTTCAATAAATATTTGAGAGCTCACCATGTGATGGATACTGTGCCAAACACTTGATAAATCGTGATTATTAGTAACGTGGGAGATGAAACCAGTAAATGAGGACAGGCTTGTAAAACTAGGACGAGAGGGTGAATCTTCTGAGTGGTTTCCTGTTGAGAGGTATGTAGGCAGAGAGGGGGCACGTTCTCTCTCTCTCTCACACACACACACACACACACCCACCTTGGCCATCTTGCTCCAGTTTCCGCAGCCGCAGGGAGCTCTGCCTTCCAGCAGGGGACGCCCACGGCCCAGACAAAAGAAACCCGCCAGCTCAGCCTCAGAGATGACGAATGAAAATGATGAAGAACAGAGACAGGAGCCAGACTGGCCTGTGATGAAATTCATTCCATAAAGACAAAAGTTCTGAAAGGGATGACCCCACAGTCCTCTTGAGCACTAAGCTTATAAGAATGTCAGCGAGTTTCAACTTCTCCTAATCCTTTATTCACAAACTGAGGCCCTGAGAAAGAGTTCTGTTCATGCTAAGGGAGCATAATTCCCTTTTGCCCAGAGCAGGTCCAAAGAGCCCGGTGCAGCTCACGCAAGGTCATTCTGGGAAAAGGGTCCTGAGAAGTACCACAGGGCTTGGGGTGTGTGTTGGCTGGTGTCTGGACCCTAGAGTTTGCTTGTGGTCTGCTCAGCAGCCAGAAAGGTGATGACTGGAAGGTTGATGTGTCTTGGGGCAGAGGTGCTGATAAATATTAAACCAGCTCTCTGGGGGAAAAAAGTGCATATGTGTATATACACATACATGTTACTAATACACAGGATGTGTAGCATGTAACTTATGTATCATAATAAAATATAGAATAATCTTTATTACAAATTTCACATAGTCAACTGATTCTCAGAATACTTCAGTTGATTTTTGCTGAACTCTTCTATCCACAGTCAACTTATTTTTGCAACGCAACCACGATTTGACAAAATCAGCTGCAAATAAATGCTTGATTACTATCTGCTTCAACAAAGTCACCAACCTCATTGATGAACGAGTGTGGTGATGGCATGAATGTTGGTTGATACTTTCATTTACGTTAACAAGGAGAAAATGGAACAACAAAAACATGTATTGAAACTTCATTTGTTTGTTAATGGCACAAGCTAAATCTTTGCTAAATCGTCTAATAGTGTTTGAATACTGAAAAATATTTCCTCAATTATTTACGTCATTTACAATGTAAAAGACAGCATATTTTTTCGTTTATCGTATTAACTTATCAATTCAAGTTGAGAAAAATGAACAAAATGATAAATCAAGCCTTGATTTGCAGCAGTTGCCAATTTCCATGGGGCAAATACTCCCACCATGGACAATGTCAGGCTATCGAGGCCATGCCATGAGCACAGAGTTGGGAAGAGATGCACAGCAGTGCACCATCGTATAGCATTTTTACCAGCAGTTATAATAGACATCAATGACTTTTAAGTGTGTAAATAATCGAATATCAAAAAACAATCAGGATGTGATGAATTTTAGGTGTTTATTCTTTTATTCATAAAATTCATAGAATACTGTATTTTGTATAATCTTGTTTGTAAAAATGAGTCTACCCTGCATGGTGTTCATCACCTAGTGGCACTTAATACATAACAATCATATTTACAAAAGAAGGAGAAACCAAGAGCCAGGGAGGCATTTTGAAAAATACTGTACCTAAAATATTTTTAAGTTATTGAGTAGTTATCACATGTAAACCATCATGCTAAAAGCTCTCTATAGATTAAATCACATAATCATCACAAAATTATACAGGGTGTGTATTATTTCCCCCGATGAGAATCTCTGTCTAACAGGTGAGAACTAAAGTGACTTTCTCAGGGTCACACAGCCAGCTAACCTTGGAGGTGGTCTAAGTAAACAGTCTGAATTTAAGGATTGTGCCACAAACAAAGCAATGGCAGTGACAAATGACAGGCTGAAAAACACGGTGGCAAGCAATTGGTCTGGGAAGCGGCCTGAATCTGAAAGTGAAATCCAGCCTGGGTGGGGCTGTGAAATGAGCCACATCCCATTTTAAAGCTGGGACACTGGAGGCAGCAGGGGTTGCTAAAGAAGATGGTGCAATCTGGCTTTGCCAGATTCTGGCTTCTAGAAATATCACATTTGGGATCAACTGCTGTGTCTAGTCCTCGCTCAGGCCACCTCCCACCCTTTGTCCTTGGACTGTTAATCCCAGGGGAAGTTCTCGAATTAGAAGAAAAAACACAAAGATGCTAAATTCTTTGTCGTTCGATTTAAGATCTATGGAAAAGGTATAAGATCAATAACTTTGGTCCATTTGGTTCCACAGTCAGGGAGGCACGTGGGCAGAACAGAGTCTGCAGAGGGAGAAAGCTGAGTCTTTGGGAGCAAATATCCCATGGCTGCCAGTGCTGGGGAGCAGCACAGAGCCGTGTAAGGACTTTCTGGGATAGTCTTTTTTGTTTGAGAAAGTATTATTCCTCACTTAGAAGACAAGTGATTCTTCTTGTCCCTGTGGTCGGCTGAAGATGGCCTGCTTATGACAGGTAGATCATTGCCCATTGTCTTCCAAAATGTCAAGCTCCCAGCCTATCCATCCCATGGAGACAACCTCCTCCACCCATTTTCAATGGTTCAGAGCACTTCTGAGCCTGTGCAATCCAGTGTGGGGCCCTGGACACAGAAAGACGAGCACTGCCAGGGCCACGTAAGACCAGACAGGAGCAACTTGAGCTCCATAGGAGCCCGGATAAGGGTGGACACTCTCCCACCGTCAGGCTGGCTGCACTTCCACCTCCCATCCAGCACTCTCTGCAGCGATGGGGCATGTCCCTTCAGAGGTCTTTGATCCCATGTGTCTCTGGACACATCTCTGTCTCAGTGCCATTTACTGTATGTGCTTTCTTCCCCAATAGGCTGTGAGCCACTTCAGGGAATTGTCTGTCTTACTTCATACTGTATCTGTAGAACTCACTGGAATGTGAAAGATGCTTAAAAAAAACCTGTGTAGAATGAATGAATAAACTCTATAGGGTAGGAATTATTAATGTATGCATTTTTAACAAATGAGGAAGTCAAATCCTAGAGAAGATGTGAATTGCTCCAGAGTGGCTAGTTAGAGTTAAAGAATGTCCAAACTCCCAAGTGTATGACTCCCCTTCCAATACTCACGTCTCTACACTCTGATACTTTGATAAGTTGAGGTTAAATTCCTTTAATTAATACTCTAATTTTTACTTCACAAGTTTGTCAATGCTGAAGTTTGATAGGATTATTTCCTTAATGTTTAGGCTGCACCCCAGAATTTTCAGACAAGAATTCTAGAAGATGGATGGAGAAAGATATAAAGTGAAAAGGAACAGAAAAACTTCCACGGAGTTTAAGCCAGAAGCACATCTGGGTTGTCTGAGGATGAATGGGGTGGGCGTGGGCAGGTAGGGTGTGTGCACACTCACATTTGTGTGTGTACATTGGGTTATTAGGGGAAGGAAGTCCAGGGTGGGGTGGTTGGTGTTTCCATTCTTCCAACCCTGTGGAAAAGTATTTTAAAAACCTCTAGTTATAGGCCTTGATGCTCAACAAACAGGCCAGCCTGTCCCCAGTTTAAATCACAACGTGTCTATTGTGAATCTGCGCTGCTGATCCTGCATCTACAGATGTCCTCAAGAGTTCATTTACCACGTGGTTATATGTCTAGAAAGGGTGACACTTACGCTCTTCTGGACAGAGGACTCTTGTGCTACAGCTCTCCCAAGGATGGGTCCATGGAGAACACTATCCCAAAATGTCTTGCAGTTCAAAACTGCAAATATGTGCCAGGTAACTCTCTTTTATTTAAGATGCCAGTTGAAAGCTCATATGGCAGGAAGTGGCGTGGAAGAGAACGGGAATGTGTCTAGTGTTTAGACACTGCTGCCTGTCCCAGGCTGGTCCCTCAGTCAGCTATGCTATGACTTTGACCAAGACGTTGCCATTCTTCCAGCCAAAAAAATCGCACTTGGATGAAAATAAGAATAATAGCTAATATTTATTGAGTGCCTACTTGATCTTGGCATTATGATAGCCATTCTACATTTTATTGAATCCTCATCTTAAGCCTGTGAAATAATTATTCTCACAATTTTGTAGGTGAAGAAACTGAAGTTTAATGAGCTTAAACCACTTACCCAAATCACACAGTGAGTTCCAGAGCTGGGCCTGTCCCCTGGCTCCTCTGACTGCGGTCTTCTCCCCATGTGACAATACCAGTCTAGAAAGGCAGACTGCAGACCTGGGGCAACGTGTTGGAATGTGTTGAAGAGGGCATCCACAGGCATTGAGACAGAAAACCTGGATTAACTATCTGCATGGCTTAGAAAATTAGATTAATGATTTGAGTTTAGTTTTCTTATTACAGAAATGAGATATATATCTTACTAGGCTGAAGGAGTAAATGAGAAAATGGGCAAACGTCTAGCAAATAATTTTCCACAATATATAACTTCCTTTCATAGTCTAAATTCCACATCTTGACACATGCTCACACACTCACACACACTCACTCACACTCACAGCTCTCTGTGATCTAGTCCCAGGCCCTTCAGAGACGTTCTCTCCTTACATGGGAATGGAGTTGCAGAATTTCTCTAAGAAAGCAGTGCTGTGGGTCATTTTCATTGTGGAAAAATAAGCCGCAGGACAACGGTCTAGAAAGTATAGTTATGAGAGTAGGAGAAACAATTGCTTTCACTAAAAACCAAGAAGAATTTGTGGGTAGTCCAGATGAGAAAGGAGAATAGAAAGAGAAAAAGATGAAGTGGTTAAGGAGTGCACATGAAAAAAAAATGCTAAAGAGATGGAGAAAGCCAAAATTTTAGAAGCAAAAGCTTAAGAGTGAAATACAGCCATTGAGAAATTCCCAGTCTTGGGTAGAGCTGAGAGACTTTGAAAATGGAAAGACTTTCTTCCAATTCAAGATGATGGAGTAGGCCAAAGTTTGCTTCTCTCTCTGTTAAAACTTATCCTGCTGAGATTAGAATACAGAAGTCCAAAAGGAACAACCCATTACAGCAAAGTAAAATGGAACAGGGTATTTCAACAAATTTCTGAAGGAGAAAAACTGGGAGAAGTTTGGTGAATACAGCAAACGGAGATGCTACTGTTCAGAATGTAGTGCTCCAGATCACAAGCGAAGGCGTGGGGAGACCAGCCCGACCATCACCCATCATGATTCTGCTTTCTGGCATATTGGAAGATTTTGTTTCTCTCTCTTGTGGATCACTGACTGGGTTCTGACCAAGAGGATGTGGGCCGAAGTGGCGTCTGCTGCTTTCCAGCCTGGCCCTGAAGTGCCCTGAGCAGTCCTCCACCAGCCTCTTGCTTGCCCACCGTCTGAGTGCAGAAAATTCTCCAGGGGGTTCCAGACCTGGCTATCCAGTAGCAAAGGAAACCCAGACGTGTTACCCAGTCTAACCAGCAGGGAACCAAACACCGAAAGACAAGAACCAGCGAGGTAAACGGGCCAGTCAGAATGGGTAATGTGCTAAATAACATATTGAGGTGAATTTGAAGATTGTACTTATCATTGACTTACCACATATTTAGTGAATACTCACAATGTGCGGGGTCTTCTAGATAGTGAGGGTACACTGGTGAAAAAGACAGACAACGTGCTGTCCCCACGGAGACTAATTTTCAGTAGGTCCTGTCAAAAAAGAAACACATTAAAAAGCAATCAATGCTATCATTTTCTGTAGAGGTAAATTCTCTGAAAACAAAATGGTAATGATGCAAAGAGCCACTAAAAGAGGGCTGCTTGTGACCAGGGAAATGTCACTTACGAGGAGATTGTGAAGATGAGTCCTCCTGAGAAGGAGCTAGCTGTGCAAGAGCTTTGGACACTGTATTTTGGGAGAGAGGTCAGACAGGGCAAAGGTCATGGAGCCAGGAAGAGCTTGATATGTTCAAGAGACAGAAAGAAGACCCCTCTGTTAGATAATGGATTGTAAGAAGGATGCCATTTGGAGGCCTTCCTTAAAGACCCCCACATAATGCAGATCTTGTTTCATTAGTGCAACTAAACAACACCAGCAATTGGTCCCTAGTTTACTTTCAGAAAATCTTGGGTCCAAGATTGGGAAGAGTCCTCGAGAAAATATCTCATTTAACTTACCCAATCTATAGATGAAGACTCAGAGACCCAGGAAGGGGGTGAGGAATTGCTTGATGTCAAGTGGCCTGTTAGGAGCAGAGTGAGGTGGGACATAAGGGCTTTATGTACAGCCTGGTGGTCCTCACAGACCCCACCCATCCTCCCCAATCCGGTCTCTGTCATGTGCAAATGGAAAGAGCAGGAGAATCTCTTGCAGTTAGAATTAGATCTCCACCTCTGGTTCCCAAACTTCACTAATTGTGGTTTGAAGAACTAGGTAAACAAATCCCGCTCTAGGAGATGCTGATTCACAAGCTTCTGCATGGGGTCCAGGAATCAGTAGTTTAAAAAGAGCTTCAGGTGGTTCCTATAATCAATGTCAAGATGCCACCACACAGTGCAGAGCCATGGTCTTTCACTGAGAGAACCTTGATTCTCATTCCAGCTCCCTCGATGACTAACAGTGTGACAGCATCTCAAGCTGATGCTTCCTTGTCTGAGTAAGGGGGATGATGCTGGCCCTTCCTGTCTCCTCGTATTTGTAGGAGAATGCTTGCCCCCCATTATCACATAATTTTGATAGAGAGCTCAGTAAATAATGGTGATGATACTATGGAAAGTGTTTATATACAGTATAAAAAGTGCTTTCCCTCTGATTTTTACTTTCCCATTATTCAGGAGAACAAGGCTGACTCAGTTCCCAACGTAAACCCCGTTTCTTCTCTCTCCAGTCCCGATGCCCTTTCTACCAGATTTTACTGCCTCTCTTCATAAGAATTTATAAGTTGTTTAGCTTATTTTTAGATAGAACTCATTCTTCAGAAGTACTCACTTGTCAGTGAAGATGCTAGTGAGGTACAGTTCAGGCAGAGAAATGTGAGGAGTGGACTGCTGTCACTTCACACTATATTCAAAGAAGATTCAAAATAAAATCTCGTTTAAAATCTGATTCTTTAAAAGGAGGGTTTGTCCCCCTAAAAGGGAAATAATTGTAGAAGATGCCACCTCCCCCCACCCCCATGCCCTTTTCCCAGTTTTCCTCCAGGAAAACACGGAAACACTGCGGAAGGCTGACGTTTCCTTGTTTCTCCACAGATTCCAGCGAACCCCGGCTGGTGAGAGTGGTGCGAGTGGAGGCAGCACGAATGGTACTGTCCGATCCGGACCTATATCCCAATAAAGTGAGAGACGGAAAGGGCAGGAACAGTAACCCGGCTTTACACCAGGTAGCATCTCAGTCTAAGGTGAAAGTGACAGCTGCTCCATCACTCCGCTAACCAGTCAGGAGACAGCAGCCGCTTCAAGCTGCTCCGAAAAGAAACTCCAGTCCAGTACGGGCTTTGCCCTAAAGAGGATCCTGGTTTGCGAGAAATATCTACCATGGGCCCGGGAGGAGGGGGGGCTGTGTTGGTGACAAGGACCCGCACTGCCTGGATGGGAAGAGGGCTGTGCTAGACGAGAAGAAATCACCTGGCTTAGGAGCCAGAGATCTGATTGTTTTTCTTTGGGGAGGGGCGTGCTATTGACATCTAGCACTACATTAGTTTCAGGTATACAGCATACTGATTGCAGATTTGTATACAATGCAAAATGATCACCACAATAAGTCTAGTTAACATGCGTCACCATATGTAGTTATAAAAATTGTGTTCTTGTGACAAGGACTTTTAAGATCTACTCTTTTAGCAACTTTCAAATACGTGGTACAGTATTATTAACTATAGCCACCATGCTATAAGTACATCCCCATGATTGATTTTATAACTGGACGTTTGTACCTCTTGACGCCCTTCACCTGTTTCATTCAGCCCTAACCCCCCAGCCCTGCCTCTGACATCCACCAATCTGTTCTCCGTATCTATGAGTTTGAGTTTTTTGTTAATTTATTTAAAAATCTAAAAGATTCCACATATAAGTGAGATCATACAGTATTTGTCTTTCTCTGTCTGACATTTTACTTAGCATAATGCCTTCAAGTTCCATCTATGTTGCTACAAGGGGCAAGATTTTATTCTTTTTTATGGCTGAGTAGCATTCCTGTGTGTGTGTGTGTACATCCGTTCCTCCAGCAATGGGTATTTAGGTTGTTTCCATATTTGGGCTATTACAAATAACGCTGCAATAAACATAGGGGTGCATGTATCTTCTTGAATTAGTGCTTTCATTTCTTTGGATAAATACCCAGAAGTAGAATTGCTGGATCATATGGTAGTTCTATTTTTAATTTCTTTTCCACTTTAGAAGAAGTTAAACTATTTTTTAGAGAAGTTTTAGGTTTACAGAAAAATTAATTTGGAAGTACAAAGAGTTCCCATATACCCCCCACTCCCCCAGACTTCCCCACTATCAACATCCCGCACCACATTGGGACATTTGTTACAGCTGATGAACCTGCATTGACACATCATTATCACCCCAAGCCCATAGTTGACATTAGGGTTCACTCTCAGTGTTGTTCACTCTATGAGTTTTGACAAATGCATAATGACATGCATCCACCATTATGGTGTCATACACAGTAATTTCACTGCCCTAAAAATCCTCTGTGCTCCCACCATTCATCCCTCCTTCCCCCCCAACTCCTGTCAACCCTGATCTTTTTATCGCTATAGTTTTGCCTTTTCCAAAATGTCATAGGGTTGGAATCACACAGTGTGTAGCCTTTTCAGATTGGCTTCTTTCACATAGTAATATGCATTTGAAAAAAAGTAATATGTATTTGTTCCCTCCAAGTCTTTTTATGGCTTCATAGCTCATTTCTTTTTAGAGTTGACTGGTATTCCACTGTCTGGATGGACCACAGTTTATCCATTCATCTACTGAAGGATGTCTTGGTTGCTCCCAAGTTTTGAGAATTACGAATAAAGCTGCTATAGACATCTGTGTGTAGGTTTTTGTGTGAATGTAAGTCTTCAATTCACGTGGGGAAACTCCAAGGAGTAAAATTGCTGAATCTTATGGTTAAAAGTACATTTAATTTTGTAAGAAACAGCAAAATGTCTTCCAAATGGGCTGCACCCTTTTGCATCCCCACCAGCCACGAATGAGAGTTTCTATTGATCCACGTTCTCACCAGCATTTAGTGTTGTCAGTGTTTTGGATTTTATCCATTCTAATAGGCATGTGAGTATCTCATTGTTGTTTTATTTACTTTTTATTTATTTTTTTCTTGAAGTATACTTGAGATACATTATAAATTTCAGGTGTACAATGTAATGATTCGACATTTGAATGCATTGTCAAACCATCACCACATGAAGTCCATTTACCATATCTCACCATGTAAAGTTACAACATGTTTTTCTTGTGATGAGAACTGTTACGTTTGGCTTTCTTAGCACCTTTCAAATTTGCAGTACAATATTCATGACTATAGTCCCCATGCTGTGCCTTACATCCCCATGACTTATTTATTTTATAACTGGAAGTTTGTACCTCCTGATCCCCTTCAGCCATTGTGCCCACTCCCACTCTCCTCCCCTCTGGCATCCACCAATCTGTTCTCTGTATCTATAAGTTTGACTTTGTTTTGTTTCATTTGTTCATTTGTTTAATTTTTAGTTTCCACATATGAGTGAAACATAATGGTATTTATCTGTCTGTCATTTCACGTAGCACAGCACTCTTGAGGTCTCCATGTTGTCATAAATAATAAGATGTCATGCTTTTTATATGGCTGAGTAGTAGTCTATTGTTTACATATATATACACCACATCTTCTTTAACCATTCATCCATTGATGGGCATTTAGATTGTTTCCATATCTTGGTTATTGTAAATAATGCTGAAATCAACACAAGGGGGACATATATCTTTTCAAATTAATCTTTTCATTTTTCTTGAATAAATACCCAGAAGTAGTATTGCTGGATGATATGGTAGTTCTATTTTTAATTTTTTGAGGAATCTCCATGCTATCTTCCATAGTGGCGGCACTAACTTACATTCCCACCAACAATGCATAAGGCTTCCCTTTTCCCCACATCCTCACCAACACTTGTTATTTCTTGTCTTTTTGATAATAGCCATTCTGATAGGCCAGAGGTTAGGGTTAGGGTTGCAAAAGAAACCTCGTTGTGGTTTTGACTTGCATTTCCCTGATGATCAGTGATGCTGAGCATCTTTTCATGTACCCGTTGGTCATCTGTGTATCTTCTTTGGAAAAAGATCCCTTCAGATCCTCTGCCCATTTTTAAGTGAGCTTGTTTGCTTTTTGCTACTGAGTTGTATGAATTTTTTATATATTTTGGATATTAACCTCTTATCAGATGTAAGATTTGCAAATATTTTCTCCCATTCAGTAGGTTATCTTATCATTTTGTTGACGGTTTCCCTTGCTTCAAAGAAGCTTTTTAGTTTAATATCATTCCACTTTTTTGTGTGTGTGTTGTTACCTTTGCTTTTGGAGTCAGATCCAAGAAATCACCACCAAGACTGATGTCAAGGAGTTGGCTCCCTGTTTTCTTCTAGGAGTTTTATGGTTTCAGGTCTTACATTCAAGTCTTTAATCCCTTTTGAGTTAATTAGTGTGTATGGTCTAAGATAGTGGTCTAGTTTCATTCTTTTGCACGTGGCTGTTTGGCTTTCTCAGCACCATTTATTGAAGAGAGTGTCCTTTCTCCATTGTATATTTTTGGTTACTTTGCTATAAATTAATTGACCATATATGTGTGGATTTATTTCTGGGCTCTCTATCTGTTCCATTGATCTATGTGTCTGTTTTTATGCCAATACCATGCTGTTTGGCCATGATAGCTTTGTAATATAGTTTGAAATCAGGAAGCATGATGCCTCTAGGTTTGCTCTTCTTTCTCAAGATTACTTTGGCTATTTGAGGTCTTTTGTGATTCCATATAAAGTTTTAGGATTGTTTGCTCTATTTTTGTGAAAAATGTCATTGGAATTTTGATGGAGATTGAATTGAATCTGTAGATTTCTTTGGGTAGTGTGGACATTTTAACAATATTGATTCTTGCAATCCGAAAGAGTATCTTTCCATTTATTTGTGTCTTCTTCAATTTCTTTCATCAATGTCTTATAGTTTTCAGTGCATAGGTCTTTCACCTCCTTGGTTAAATTTATTCCTGGGCATTTTATTCCTTTTGATGTGATTGTAAATGTGATTGTTTTCTGAATTTCTTTTTCTGATAGTTCATTGTTGGTGTATAGAGATACAACTGACTTTTGTATATTGATTTTGTATCCTGCAACTTTACTGAATCTATTTATTAGTTTTAACAGTTTTTTCGTGGAGTCTTCAGGATTTTCTAAATATAATATCATGTGATCTGCAAATAGTGACAGTTTCGCTTCTTTCTTTTCAGTTTGGATGCCTTTTATTTCTTTTTCTTGACTAACAGCTGTGGCTAAGACTTCCAATACTCTGTTGAATAAAAGTGGTGAGAGTGGGCATCCTTGCCTTGTTCCTGATCTTAGAGGAAAAGCTCTCTGGTCTTTACCATTGAGTATCGTGTTAGGTGTGGGCTCATCATATGGCCTTTATGATGTTAAGCTATGCTCCCCTTCACACCCAGTTTGTTGAGAGTTTTATCATAAAAGGATGTAGAATCAGAAGGTCTTGATTCTTAGTTTGGTTCTGACAATTACTGACTTTGTGGTCTCAGACGAAAATCTCCATCTTCCCACTTCTGAAAATGAGTTGTCTGGTACAGTCCTCTTGGGTGAACGAATGAACAGGGGGTGTTAGACTGTAAAATCATGGCAAATCTAGTGAACAAGATTGGAATTTAACTTCTATTTTACTTTACACTTTTTAAATTACTGGTGAAATTGTTTTTTCTTTAACGATTATTTCCAGTTGACACCTGGCACTTCACCCACGTTAGAACACTGACCCTGGGTAAAATATGCAGCATGCTCTGGCTCTCCCGCTCCACCACAGTGTCTGTCCCTGTCAGTTGGGGTCCAGACTTCTCTGGTCAGTGTTGCTTAAGTAACCTTCTTTAGTAATTCAGGGCTTTTTTGTTTCCTCTGACCAAAATTTACATTAGATGGCTTTCTCTTGCATAATTTATTTCACCTTTTCATTTCCACCTAAGAAAACAAACCGAAATATAATTATGTCATTATAGGGATAATCTTTAATCAGCCTTAGTTGTTTTAAAGTAAATTATTTTCAAACTTTGGAAATTTATTTCTTATTTTTAACATACTATGGTACTACGTCTTACAAAGGCCCAACCACTTACGCTCTTCTATGCTGCAGGACAGGACACGGTTCTCAGAGAGGCATTTGTGGTCGCTTGAGGCAATCCTGCTGGTGAACCGTGCTCCTCAAGTCATACGATATGGCAATTCTGTCTTCTGGACATTCTGAATTATCTTAAATTTTATATTCAAGTTGTACATACAAAAAGCTACTGTCTATGACAAACAAGGAAGCATCTCTGAAATAATTTGTTGATATTCCTTCCTTCCGAGTTTACAAATCTCAGTTCTACCCACCAGCCCTGTGATTATAGCAGTAAAAACCATTCAGTCTTCTTGTTTCTCAGCTTTCCAAATCCACAGGAGTCCCTAAAGAACAGGGGTCAAAAAAATCACAACTCCCCAAGTATCGGGCATCACCGCTTTACATAAAGACCCAGGTGACTGTCATCCCACTTTGCATTTACATGCACCCATCTATCCTCCATCTAATGAACTAAGAATCAATATCTCTCCTAGGGCTCAGGATAGAGAGAATAATTGTTACAACGATTTCCTCGTGTAAAAGCTCCTGCAGAAATTGACATTAAAAATACACCCAGCGTGTGGCTGCCATTCTCTTGGGACTGTAACTCACTCTCAAGTCAATTAGTATGAGACCAGGAGGAAAAGGGGTCATCCTAAATCATTCAGCTTGGGCTGCAATGGGTGTAAAGAGCACTAAATTCACTCAGAACAAGGCAGCATTTCCGATGGGCAGGAAAGTGAGTGTTAACACCCACCTCGTTCCACCAGACTAGCAGAGGCTGAATATGAAGGCATCTTTTATGGCTTTTTTGCTCTTTTTTCAATTTGTGTCCTTGCTGATTTATTATACATTATTCCTGTGCTTGATCATATGTCACTGGGGGTCCTCCGTAGCTAGCATACCGTATCAATGTGGACTCTGTCTGCTTTCCAGAGTTCCTTAATGCCTGGCAAAGTCTCCTCAGATGCAATTCATCCTTTCAAGTTGGGCCCCATGTGTGTAGCATTAATTTCTCTGGCTGCATGCAATTCATTCGGGGACTTACACCAGCTAAGAACCACATGTGGGAGTCCAGATTTACAGAGCTTTTTGATTTTGTGCCTTGCCAGCCCAGAGGAAACAATTTTCTGTTTGAGCTTTGAGTGTTTGCCCTGGTTGCGTGGTCTGCTAGAGGTGGCTGCCTAAGAAACCACATTCAGCAGGAAGCCCATCCAGCAGCAGGGTGAGTCAGTCGCAATCTTCCAGCCTCTCTACTGCTCTTGCTTCCAGCATCACTCCACTGTGCCTTGTCTGCTCTCTTTGAGGCCTTGGCTGCTGTTTTTGCATCCTACTACCATGGGCCCCGCTCAGTGTCCAACTTCTCTATTCCCCAGAGAAGTTCCTCTGTCTCAGTTTTCCCAACTGTCCCTTCTAACTGTGCGACCTAGGCAAATCGTTTTCTCTCTCTGAGCTCCACTTTTTTGCCACCTGTATAATGAAAAGATTGGGCTCTTATGTTTCAAATAGGAATCAAGACCACGCTCTGACCCCACGGAACACATCTCTTCCTCCCAGAGTTTTGAACGGCAGAAAATGGCACCCAGCATTTGGAACTAGAGAGGCCCAGAGTTGTGTTGGACCTCGCTAGCATTGGGCTGCCTCCTATTTCTGGCTTCTAAATAATCTCAGTCTCCATCTCTGCCCAGAACCTTGACATTCTTCTCTTTATCACAATTCATTGCCAGGAGAGGGAACATTGGAATAGAATGCCTGGCCAAGCCGCTCCGAACAGAAAGAGTTTGCTTGGAGCAATTCCGAGCACTAGTAGGCAGCCCCCCCACACTCTATTTTTCTGCAATTGAAATCTGACCTTTCTTTCTCCCCTATATTTTCCACCCAGGCTACACTGAAAGTTATATTTTCTCTGTTCTATCCACTTAAAGGTTTCTTTTTCTCCCCAGGAATAAGATACTAGATTACAGTACCATCTACAAGATTACAAATTTGTCTTGGAATTGAAATGGGAACGTCTCCTTCTGTTAAATGTATTTATATTCATTATTTATCATGAGTGTCAGCGTGGTTAAAAAACGGTGATGCACAACAAGACTGTGATGTCCCTGGTCTAAAATTAAGGAGCTAATTGAGCAAATATGACCAAGGAGAGCAGCTTGGGGAAGGGGTACAGTTGGAAATAATCAGCTAGAGAGGTGCTTGAGGAGTAGAGCATGGCCATCAAATTGCAGGGGGTGGAGAGATTAGCGATAAGTCAAGAGCTCAGGATCAAGTGGAATGGGGACAATGGAAAGCAGAGGCGAGCTGCAGCTCCCCAGCAGAGGGAAGACACGCTTCAATTAAGCAAGGTGAGAGCTTTGAGTCCAGGCATGCCCTATTTTGCTTAAGAGACCCACATCCTAGCTCCAAAGCCACTTTTACTTGAGAATTCTCATGTAGGTTAAAATAATTCATTAGACCTCGGTTAGTCATTGACCTACAAATGCATTTACGTAGTAATTGTTCCTGGTCCACTTAATCATTTTGTTGTATCTCTATGCTTCAGAAGAGTGCACCTATTGGGTTATGACTTTTTAAATGAAAAATAAACACCTTTTTTGCTGTATAATTGACACACAATAAGTTATGCATATCTAAAGTGTAAGACTGATATGGATTGGCATAGTTATACAGCTGTGAAACCATCGCAATAATCAAGACAGTGAACATGCCCATCCCCTCAAGTCTCATCACGGTCCTTGGTCATCCTCCCTTCCTGTCCTTCCTGGTCCCTATTCCTAGCAACTCCTGATCTGCTTTCCACCACTATAATTATCTCATATTTTCTAGACATTTGTATAAAGGGATTATATGTGCTATTTTTTGGGGTCTGGATTCTTTCAGCATAATCATTTTGAAATTCATCCGTGTTGTTGGACGGATTAGTAGTTCTTTTTTGTTAGTTCCTTTCTACTGCTGAGTGGTGTTTCATCGTGTAGACATGTATTGCAATTTGTTTATCCTTTTACCGGTTGATAGACACTTGGGCTGTTTTCAGTTTGAGGAATTACAATAAAGTTGCTAGGAACATCTGTGTGTAGTCCTCATATTGATGTATATTTCCTTTTCTCCTGAATGAATACCCAGAATGACTGGATAATAGAGTAAGTATATGTTTAACTTTTTAGAAACTTCCAAACAATTTTCCAAGTAGTTGTACAATTTTGCATTCCCAGTAGCAGTGTATGGGGGTTCTAGTTTCTCCATATCCTCACTTACACCTGGCAGCCTTACCATCTTTCTTACCAAAAGGAAAAGTCTTTAAAGATGCTGCTCATTCACTAATTGAGTAACTAATGACAGGCTCAGTGACTGGTCAATATGATTTCTTGTGACTCCCTATAAAATAAGGAGAATCAATTCTTCAAACTGGAGCAGCAAATTTGCCTGCTAGGATCACAGAAAGAAATCCAATAGAGCTGAGGACAGGACTTGGATCCTCAGACTCAAGAGTCACCATTCCATGATGCGTTTGATTCTCAGAATAGCTCCAATAAGGAGAAAAGGGAACAGCCTCAAACAGATGACCTGGATTCAGTTAGATCCACAGTGAGCGCAGACCTATCACACGACAGTCGTTATTTTAGATGCCTACATGAGTATTTCCTGCCTTAAAACCCACAATAGATTTATGAGGGTAAGGTCCCGTTTATTTGTTTGTGTAGATAGGGAAACAGGGGGTCAGGCAGACTGATGGACTTGCCCCCAGTGTTACACAGCTAGAAAGAAGATGCGTGGGCACATAAGCGATTCAAACGTCTACTTCTAGAGCTCTGCATCACAGATTTGGGGTTGGTTTACAATTCAGGTTGACTATACGTTTCCTATGTAACCATCTGCTTCATCTCCCCGCGTACAGAACACAATTGACAGGCTGTAGAGCAGCCATCAAGAACCTCCCATGGACCCACCGAGGAGGACACATCACGGATCCAGAGGAGGGAAAGGAGGTTGATGACTCACTAGTCTTTGCTCTCAAAAATGTTCCCCAGTTTCTTCCCATCTGGCAGATCCTGCTCCTTCTCAGAGAGGTTGAAAATTACAGGAATTTGCTTTTCCAGGATTCCTTGCCACTGGAACATGAAATGTAACCCAATATTGATGAATGTGATCTAAAGAAAAATATGCCTTCCTAATATAAAGAAATGCACGAGAAGAAATGACTCCCCTATTTACTGGATATGACTGTGACTTTAGCAACATGTGGCAACCAATCTTTGCCGAGTGGAGAAGTTGTGATTGCGTGGAGAATGTGGAACAGAAAGGTACAAAGCACAATGATGAGCATTGTTCAACCACTGAATTTACTAACTTTGAATCTGCCTGACATGGAGTGAATGCTTGTGCACCCTCCCCCCGAAATCCATATGTTGCAGCCCTTACTCCCAGTGTGATGGTATTTGGAGGTGCAGCCTTTGGGAGGTAATCAGGTTTAGATGGGGTCATGAAGGTAGGGCCCCATGATGGGATTAGTGCCCTTCTAAGAAGAGGAAGAGTCACCAGAGATCTCTCTCTCTTTATCTCTCTGCCACTTGAGGACAAAGTGAGAAGGCAGGCGTGTGCAAGCCAGGAAAGGTCCTCACCAGAAACCACACCTGCCAGCACCCTGACCTTGGACCTCCAGCCTCCAGAGCTGTGAGAAGTAAATGTCTGGTGTTTAAGCCGCCAGGTCTGTGGTGTTGTGGCCGCTGGAGCTAAGCCCTGCCCTGATGCAGACTTCTTATAATGTGAGATAAATTTTCCTCACTGTTTAATCCACTTTTAGTTGGCCTTTCTGTTCCTTGTGTAAAGCATCCTAATTGATTCAGCTTGAAAAGTACAGGCCAGGCACCAGAGTAAGTACCTCCAAATAAGTGAGCCCATTTAATCTTCAAGACAAGGCCACGAGATAATTATTGCTATGCTCGTGTTGAAGACAAGGAAACAGAAGCTCAGAGAGATTAGATTAGGTACTCAACTTTATACACATAACAAGTGGTGAAGAATCAAACTAAAGCCTGTTTGGATCTAAAGTCTGTCACTTTTTATTACACTACGACAACTCATTGGATAGACTGTGGCACAAATGCAAATTTAGCTAGAAAGTATATTAATTAATTATGGAGATGGCAATGTGCTGGCTTTCTCATTAAGGAGACCCAGTTCAACTATGTTTCATGTATATCTTGAGTCTTATCACAGCAATCTTGAGAAAGTCCGGATAATCATTCTTTCAGCTATGTTTTGAGAACTATATCCTTAGTGCCTGCTACACATCAGACAGAGAGCCAGGCAACAACTTCGGGTACAAAGAAGTAAAAGACATGATTCTTGCCACAGTGTTTGGGTTGGAGAGAGTCAGTAAACAGTATGTGGCATGCCTCAGTAAGAGTGTTAAAGTTAAATGTTATTGCACAGAGTTTTGTAATTCTTTATATTTACATTGTGTTTAAAAATTTGAAAACATCATCATCCACTATTATTTAGAGTAGAATGATTAGTTAATGATAAGGTTTGGTTTCTGTGTGTGAGGAGGATCCTGAACAGCCTTGCCCTCATTGTAGGAGGAAGGAGACAACTGAGGGGACGAGCCAGCAGGACGCCTGGGTGCTGGTCAAGGTCATTCCTGATGGAAACAGTGAGTCTCCCCAGGGGTTCAGCTGAGGATCTGGGGCTGCGCGGACCGATGCAGCAGGCTGTGTCACCCAGGAGTCAGAGTGAAACTGTATGAGAGCAGAGCTTCACACTGAAATGAAGAGAATCAGAAACCAGCGTGTGGTAACCTCATTCTCCCCAATATAGCAGGTTCTTGGTGGAAAATAACAAAACAAATACATTTAAAAAGGAAATTTTCGTATCAAACCAACGAGTTCGAAACAGTGATGTGTATCAGACCGCAGAAAACTCTCCCCCAATGGAAGCTGTAAAAACTCTTTCCACCTGAGTCATTTAAAAGTAGCCTGGTTCCAATAATTAGAAATTTCCTCCAGGGAACTATCCATTAGTGGCCAAGGATGTACGACATGACAGGTCTCTTAAAGCCCTACTTTCCAGAGCACAACTTTCTGGGCATTGGGTTTTTGATGTTGCTTTCATTTAAAAAAAACTTCTTTATAAGTTTTGTTTTGTTCAAGGTGCTGCCATTGGCTGGCTGAATATTAGCACAGGAAGTACTTTCTGTGGTGAGAATGGATGGCTTCAGGGCCAGAAGGGCACGCTCGTCCTGTCTCTGGCGTGGTGTAGATTTCTTATTTGGGGGGGGAGGGTGTTCTAGCGTCTTCACCAGCCCTCTCGAGGAGCCTGAAGAGACTAGGAGTGAGCCCTGCCAACCCAGGTCACCCATTTCCTGACCGGTCTGGCTTGTCTGGCTGACCTGTGTCTGACAGCTTTTCTCACAGGCTGAAGGAAAACGTGACTTTTCTGGAGGGCAGCTGCCCTTCCCACGACACTCAGGTGCTTTGGAATAATGACGACTGCCGTGTCCTTAGAACTAACCACAATTGTGTCCTTGTGTTAGAAGGCAAGACTCGCATCAGGACCGGGGCCAGAGAGCAGCCTGGACCCTCCGGGGGAAGCCTGGGAACCCTCTACAGAAGACCCCTCTGTCCCTCGGCCAGGCAGCTCTGTGGACTGCGAGTGTGACAACCAGCAGAGGAAGACAAAGGGCCCTGTGGAAACGTTCCCCCAAAGCGACTTGAGTTTTCACTGACTGCTCGTTTGGTAGTTTTGTCATCTTGCTTGCCACGTACAACTCCCCTCCTGTCCTCTTGTCCCTCCACTCTTCCGCCTTGTCCTTACTGAGCAGTCCTTTATGAGCACACGCCAGGCACCAGGCACTGCCAGACCCTGGGACTGCCGAGATGGGCAGCGTGCATCCTTCGTCCTCGGGGAAATCCTCCTTTCCCATTTGTGCTTGTTAGATGCAGGTTAAGATGCTGTAACAAAGACTCCAAGGCACAGGGACTGACGTAAGAGAGAAGTTGGGGGTTTGTGCAACAGTTGGGAGGTAAATGGCCTAGGACTCTTGGAGCCTGTGGTCACAGAGTCACACAGAAATGCAGATGTTCTCTAACTACGGATTGGCCTTCTCAGGAAGTTCAAGAAAACTGAGAAGAAAGCAAAGACAGGCCAGCAGCCTCCTTTCAGGGAGGGGGCACAGTCACACATGCCCAGCCTCCCACACTGGGAGATGGGGCATCTTGAGCAATAGACCACGTGACCTAAACCCACCTCTCAAACGGAAAGGAGGACGAGTGGACCCTGGACAATCAGCATCTTTGCCGAAAGGGCAACGTGGAAAATGCACTGACGGAGAAACCGAAAGACCTCAGCAACCCGCCTGGTCACCAGGGATGTGGCTCGGTCCTCGGTTTCTCCGTGTGTAAACGGGGCTTGATGAGGCATTTCTGAGGCCCTTTCCGCCTCAGGGCTGTAGGAATCCCTTTCCTTACCCACATCTTTACTTCTGGCCTCTACTTTCCTGGTTCAAAAAGGAGCAAGTGGATGTCACTTTGCTCAGCAGCAATGGGCTTGCTTTCTTTCCTTTTTAATCATTTGCTTCTTAAATGAAAAATAAAGTGTTGTTGCTTTTACCTTGGTAAACTGTAAATGCCTCTTCTGCCATCCTCCTCACCCTCAGTATTAGCAGGTGAACTGGTTGTTCCTGAAAAAGGAGTCATGTCCTTTAAATGTTCCTTGAGGAAAATTTAAAAAGTAAATTATGGGTTTTTAAAAAAACAGTTAGATGCTATCTCCTTCCCTTAGTTATTATAGAAGCAATAGGTAAATCCTCGTGAGAAAGGAAAGAACAAAAGAGCAGTAGAGATGAGAGTCTCTGGATGGAAGAAGAACCAGAGGAATCTGGAAGGAAAATAGAACCATTATTCAAAAAGTCTATTGTGATTGTTGCAAAATTAAACATTCCTCTAAACTTAATAAATCAAGCTATTCTACACGCCATAGACATCTTTTTTTAAAAAAAATGGATAACTAAAGAGTAGATTATTTCTTCTACTTTTTATAACAGCTTTATTGAGATTTAATTCACATACCACAAAATTCAACCTCTTAAAATGTTGCACAACCATCATCACTACTGAGTTTTAGAACATTTTCATCACGCTCAAAAGAAACCCTGGGTCCATTAGCAGTCACTGCCCATCCACCTCCCTCCCTCCCCCACCCTGACTCTACTTTCTCCATCTGCGAACGTGCCTGCTCTGGACATTTTATATAAGTGGAATCATACAATATCTGGGTTTATTTTTAGACCCTCAATTCTATTCCATTGATCTATCTGTGTCTTCTTAGGACAGTAGCACACTATCTTGATAACTGTAGCTTTGTAGCAAGTTTTGAAATCAGGAAATATGCGTCCTCCAAATTTTTTTTCAAAATTGTTTGGATATTCTGGGTCTGTTGCATTTCTATATGCATTTTGGAATCAGATTGTCAATATATTCAGAAAAGGCATCTAGGTTTTGATGAGGATTGTGCTGCACCTGTAAATCAATGACGTCTTCCAATCCATGAACGTGAGATGTCTTTGTGTTTATTTGGATTTTATTTAATTTCTTTCAATAAGATTTTGTGGTTTTAACTGTATGTGACTTGCACTTCTTTGCTTAAATTTGTTCTTTGTGATGCCACTATAAATGAAGTTGTTTCTTTAATTTCATTTTTAGATTGTTCATCACCAGTGTTTAGAAATACAATTAATTTTTGGATATTGATCTTTTATATTTCGGCCTTGCTGAACTTGTCTGTTACTTCGAGTAGTTTTCTTACGGATTCCTTAGGAATTCCTATATAAAAGACCTGAAAATAGAGATAGTTTTCCTTTTTCCTTTCTATTCTGGATGCATTTTCTTTCTTTTTCTCGCCTGTGTGTTCTGCTAGGAGCTCCAGTGCGATGTTGAACAGAAGTCGACAACCTTGTTGTGTTCCTGATACGCCGAGGAAAATCTTCAGTCTTATTACATCATGTTGGGTGTGAGTGTTTCACAGATGGCCTTTATCAAGTTGAAGTTCCCGTCTATTCCTAATTTTGTTGCTTTGTTTTTGTCGTGAAAGTGTTGGGTTTTCAGTGTGCCCTTGAGGAGACTACGTGGCCTGCTGTGGTTGTCTGGCGTGAGCTTCAGATGTCTTTTGGGTCCAGCTGATCTGCACCAGTCTTGTTTCCCTGTCGATCTTCTGCCTCGTTCTACCATTATTGCAAGCGAGGTATTGAAGTCTCAAACATCTGCTATTGAATTCTCTACTTCTCCCTTCATTATGTCAGTTTTTGTTTCATGTATTTGGGGCTCGGTTGTCAGGTACATTTATGTTTATAATCATGTTTCCTTGATGTATTGACACTTTTATTATTTTATCCTTTTAAACTTGTCATAAAGTCTGTTTTGTCTCATATTAGTACAACCACTCTGTCTGTTACTGTTTGCACGGTGTACAATTCCCCATCCTTTTACCTTCAAAGACTATTTTTGTCTTTGAATCTAAAATGAGTCTCTTTAAAGTAACTTTGAAGCTAAAATGTACAGTTGTACCATGTTTTATTTTCCATTCCATCAGTCTCTACCTTCTGATTGGAATGCTTAATCCAATTACTTTTAACATAGTTACTGATAAGGTAGGGTTTACATTTGGCACTTTATTTGCTTTCTATTTGTCTTATATCTTTTTTCTGTTTTTTCATTGCTACCTTCTTTTGTGTTAAATACGTATTTTCTAGTGTACCAATTAATTCTTTGTTGCTTTCTTCATATTTTTGAGTTATTTCATTAGTAGTTGTCCTGGCAATTACAACTAACATCTTCACTTAAAACAATCTACTTCAGGTTACTACCAATTTAATTTCAATAGAATACAAAAATTTGCTCCAATATATCTCCAACCTCCTTTGCACTTTTATTGTCATACAAATTATATATTTATACATTATATGCCCATTGACACAGTTCTATAATTATTGCTCTAGCTGTTGTCTTTTAATTAGATAACAGAAGAAAAGGCTTATAAACAAAAATACGTTTATATGCTATGCTTTATAATTATCTATTGTCTTTAAGTGAATTCGAGTTACTGCCTAGTGTCTTTTCATTTCAGCCTGAAGCACTACGTGTAGGCAGGTGCACTCGTGACGAGTTCTCTCAGTGTTTATTTATCTGGAAATATGTTAATTTCTCTTTCATTTTTGAAGAATAGTTTTGCTCAATATTGAATGTTTGGTTGACAAAACACGTTGACTACGTCATCCTCCTGCCCTCTGTCCTCCGTGGTTTCCGAAGAGATGTCAGCTGTTGACGTTGTCCAAGGTCCCTTGCCTGGGAAGTCTCTTTTCTCTTGCTGCTTCCAAGAGTCTCTCCGTCTTTCAACAGTTTGTATTTGATGTAACTAGTTATGCCTCTCTTTGAGTTATTCCTACTTGGGCTTAATTGAGCTTCCTGGATGTGCAGGTTAATGTTTGTCATCTAATTTGGGAAGTTCTCGGCCATTGTCCTTCTGGGACTCTAGCCACGTGTGGGGTGGTGAGCTTCGTGGTGTTCCACAGTCGTCTGAAGCTCTGTTCACTGGTTTTCATTCATGTTTCTTCTTATTCTTCAGACTGAATAATCTCAGTTGACTGTTTCTGTTTAATTCGGTAATTCTTTCCTCTGCCAGCTCATATCTGCTATTGGGCTCTAGTAATGAATTTATTTCAATTATTTTAATTTTCAACTCCAAAATCTCTATTTGGTTCTTTGTTTTGAATAATTTCTATCTCTTTGCTATTCTCTATTTAATTACCCATCAATTTCATTCTTTCCTTTTGTGCATTAGACATGATTTCCTCTAATTCTTTGAACATTTTTAAAATAGCTGATTTAAAATCTTTGTTAAGTCCAACATCTTGGCATTTTCACAGATAATTTCTATTGACTGCTTTTTTCCCCCCTACGTATGGGGCATATTTTTCTCTCTCTTTGTATGTTTTATCATTTTTTGCTGAAACTGGACATTTTAAGGATTATAATGTGGCAATTTTGGAAAACAGATTCTCTCCCCCTCAGGCTTATTTGTGGTGCTGTTTGTTATTGTTGCTGCTGTTTGTTTGTTTAGTGACTTTCCTGGTCTAATTCTGTAAACTTTGTATTCTTTTTCATGGGTGGTTACTAATGTTTCTTCTTGGTTAGCTCAATGGCCAGCCAATTATTAGACAGAAATTTCCTTAAACGTTTGGAACTGATAAGTGTCCCAGCTGTGGCTAAGGTACATAGCTTCAAGGCTCTGAAAGGAAATTTATAATTCTGCCTTAGCCTTTACTTTCTGTTTATGCAAAGATTCAAGGTCAGACAGAGGTGAGAGACTATGGCCTTCTAAGTCTTTCTTGGGCTTGGGGACCTCTAGATTCCCAGTAATGTGTTAGAGCTTTTCAAAGCTCCCTATGGACATCACATTCTCCAACTTCTTTTTAAATTTTTTTTCAGCCTCTTGTTAGCCACATCTGGTATTACCACCTCAGGCAGCTGCGTTGTTAAGAGATTACAACTAATTATTTTTGACAAACATCCCGGAGACAGGTCTGCTAACACAAAGCAAGCCTTGAGTCAGGTCAAATAAAAACAAACTCTGAGAATGCAGCTTTTCAGAGAGTTGCCAGATAGGTCAAATAGTGACAATTACCTGGAGATGGGGCTTTTAGGGGAATTCTGACCCTACCAATGCCTGCTGGGCTGCTACTTGTCACAGCTACTGTTGTTGCAAGGCTGTTGTTTTTCAAGATTATTGTGGAGCTGAGGAGACAGTGATGGGTATAGGGGAAGTAAAAATACCACAAAGCTTACTATTCTTACCACGATACAGCTATTTTCTTGAAATAACACTCCTCATATTGTTAATTTCCACAGTGTGGAAAGAGGGCCTTTAACCATTTTTACCAGTGTTCTCATTGCTTATTTGAAGGAGCATATTTTTGGAGGTCCTTACTCTTCCATTCTGTAAATGCTACTTTATTTCACTTGCTTTTGCTTCCTATCTCTTACTGCGTTCCCCTGATGCCAATTCAATTCTTGGATGTTTGGGGCCAAATGCTTATTTAGCTCTCTCAGGATTGAAATATTCTGAACTAGTACACTTTATACTTGAATCCAGCTGTCTTTATCTTTAGGATTAAACTAGGTTATCGATGAAACATGAGGCCATCTGAAGACACGTTTGGGAGGATGGAAGGCTGACAGTAATTTCCTGCAGCGGTATCCTCCTCAGCTCTCTCTGGCATCCATGAATACCACTCAACTCTTCTCAAAGTGGCTTTTGCTGCAGTCCGTTGCTCCTGAGTCACCAGCTTGAGATCCTGCTAAGTTGTAGTCTCTGGGATTCAGTGACCTTCTCAACTGAAGGAAGTGGGAAAGTGGACCCTTGTCTTGCTGGCCTTCGCTATACAGGATAGCACACCCGAAACTGAAGACATCAGCCAAAGACGAGGCTCCTCAAAAGACCAGGGCTCTGCTTATTTCAGGATGCTGTCATTGTCTCTAGTCTTTCTGTCTAATTTATATCCGAATCCATATTTTAAACCCTCTACTGTTCTATCATTTTTTCTATATTCATTTATTTAACATTTACAATGTGCCAGACATTTGGATTGGTTACAGACATAAAACTGTATTAAATATAATAGTTTTCTTAAAAATTCATATTCACTCCTCCCAACATGAATTAGTACACTCTAGTCCTCTAACTGGCTCTTCCAGTAGCTTGTCCTGTAATCTTGTGGAAGTCCTACCTATTCCCTCTGATCCTCATTACATTCCCTAAATTTCATATGGTAGGCTAGATTGGGGTATATTTAAGACCTTTTACACCCTTGGATATAATATTTCATATTGCCCCTTTGCTCTCATTTCCTCCTCCACTCCAAAAGTGTTCAACAGAATGAAAGAATGCATAGTCAAGCTTGTTTTTATTTAAGCTACCATTTATTAAACACTATGTTCCAGGAACTGGGCCAAGAATTTTATATGGGTTGCCTCATTAAAATATATATATATATTTTTTCATATAATACCTAGCCTTATATATAATATTATTATTCCATTTTAATAGATGAATACCCTAAAGTGTAGAATGTTTGAATTATTTGCCCAAGATCACCAGTAAGTGATTATTGCCAAAAAGTGTTTGAACTAATATTCAAACTCATGAAGTCTAATTCTAGGGTCTCTGGCATTTTTCATTACAGAATATTACATTTCCGTGAAGAAAAAGTACAAAGAATACATCATTGCAGTTACTTGTCTTCTCACTGAATTACACCAGAGGACACAGCTTGTTAGTAGCCAAGGAGATTCTATGCTTTTATGGTCTTGTGTAACAAAGCCACTCCACCTCTCAGTAGAGCAGTTGCCTGTGGGACTGAAACCCCTCTTACCTGTCCTCTGCTCCCCACATTTCAGTGTTGCTACTTATGAAACTTATGGGTCCTTCTCTGTTTTCTTCTACTTTTTCACAGGTGTTGGAGTTTTGGGGGGACAATCACATCTTCTCTCATTCTCTCTCCTCTAAACTGGGTTCTAACAAGCAGGGAAGAGACATTAGAAGATAAATTCTAACATATCACCTTTATAAACAGAGACCTTGGTAACTCTTTCTTCCCATGGATCCCTAATAGAACTAGATTAGAGAATCGAGGAGTCAACCTAGGCCAGTAAATCAACCTTTACCATTTTACCCCAAACACAGACTTTGGGGAGAATTGATTCTGGAAAGAAGATAAGTACACTTATCTTACCAGAAGTACAGATGTGGAAGTAAAGGACTGTGACCTGACTCAGAAATCCAATCGCGATAATAATGCAGATGCCAGAGAGTTCAGGAGAGAGTGGAAGAGGACTCTGTTGCCTTTTCAGTGCAATGGCTTCAGTGTGCCTCAGTGGATGTCCGGCTCTCAGCTAATGTCCAGTCTGATGTGATGTCTCCATAATCAGGTCTATTTCTCCTCCTTCCTTAGAAAGAAGCAAATAAGGAGTAGAAAGCCACAGTTTGATAGCTGAACTAAAAGAAGAAAAATTCTCCTCTAGTGTGTCTATTGCTGTGAGTTTTCTAGATTTTAAAGCTCAATTCAAATTCCTTCTTCTCTGTAAACTTCCAGTGAACAATCAAATGACTTTCCCTTCCTCCTTCGAAATTGCATAACACTGATGCCAAAGTGACCCATTTTAATATACTTTCTTCCAATATTTAAAGCAAGATTTAGTAAAAAGTAAGAAATAAAAAAGAAATGAAACTAAATATATTCAGTAAAAATATTCTTCTAAAATGAAGGCAATAATCAAGCAATTTTAAGACTAAAAAACGTTGAGAGGCCGGCCTGGTGGTGTAGTGGTTAAGTTCACTGCTCAGTTTTGGTGGCCCAGCATTCACAGGTTTGGATCTCAGGCATGGACCTACACCCTGCTTATCAAGCTGTGCTGTGGTGGCATCTCACATACAAGACAGAGGAAGATTAGCACAGATGTTATCTCAGGGACAATCTCCCTCAAGCAAAAAGAAGAAGACTGGCAATGGATGTTAGCTCAGGACCAATCTTTCTCACAAAGGAAAACAAAAAGTTGAAAGAATTTCTCTCCCACAGACCTGCACTAAAAGAAATGCTAAAAGATGTTTACCAGGCTGGGAAGGAATAATACCAGACGAATGCCCCAAAATCCAGGAAGGAAGGGTGATCAATATATTTAAATTTCTATAAAAGACAATGTACTATTTAAGGTAAATATAATATCAATAATAATAAATAGTGTGGTTTATAGTATACAGAGACATGAAATATATGATAAAGAGACTACAAACAGTAAAGTAAGACTGGAAACAAACGTAGTATACTGTTGAAGGTCTTAATTAGCAGGAAATATTTGAATACAGACAGAGGTAAGTTAAAATATCATAATGTAATCTCTGGAGCAGTAACGAGGAAACACAGAATTATAGCTAAAAGGCAAGAAAGTAGATAAGATAAAATACTAAAAAGATTTGATTCAACCAAAAAAAGTGGAAAATAAAAACAGATGGACATATAACACATAGGACAACTGAAAATGACACAAAATTCCAAAGCGCTAGACTCAAACGCAACCATATACACAAGCACAGTACATGTAAGTATACTAAACACTCCAACTACAAGGAGAGATTGTCAGATTGGATAAAAAATAAAACCCAACTATTTGCTGCTTGTAAGACACAGACTGGTTGAAAATTAAAGGGTAAATAACAACATACATTGCAAACTTGTGTAAGAAAGCTGGTGTGGCTATATTCACGTCTGACAAAGTCAACTGCAAGAGAAAGAGTACTCAGAGAAAACAGGGACATTCATAGCGATAAAAGAGTCAGTCTAGCATAATACCCTCAGGTCCATCCATGTTGTTGCAAATGGCAAGATTTCATCCTTTTTCACGGTTGATTAGTATTCCATTGTGTATACATACCATATCTTCTTTATCTATCCCTCCCTTGATGAGCACCTAGGTTGCTTCCAAGTCTTGGCTACTGTGAATAATGCCACACTGAACGTAGGGATGCATGTATCTTTATGCATTCGTTTTTCCATGTTCTTCAGAAGAATACCCAGCAGTAGATTAGCTGGGTTGTTTGGTAGTTCTATTCTTAGTTTTTTGAGGAATCTCAATACTGTTTTCCATAGTGGTTGCAGCAGTTTGCACTCCCGCCAGCAGTGTACGAGGGTTCTCTTCTCTCCACATCTTCTCCAACACTTGTTATTTCTTGTCTTGTGAATTAGAGCTATTCTGACAGGGGTGGGGTGATATCTCACTATAGTTTTCATTTACATTCCCTAATAATTAGTGATGTTCAACATTTTTTTCATGTGCCTGTTGGCCATCTGCATATCTTCTGAGATATTATGCTAAGTGAAATAAGTCAGAGGGAGAAAGCCAAATACCATATGATCTCACTCATAATTAGAAGATTAAAAAAACAAACAATCACATAAAGACAGAGATTGGATTGGTGGTTATCAGAGGGGAAGGGAAGAGGGCAAAAGGGGTGATTAGGCACATGTGTGTGGTGATGGATGGTAATTAGTCTTTGGGTGGTGAACATGATGTAATCTACACAGAAATCAAAATATAATGATGTACACCTGAAATTTATATAATATCGTAAACCAATGTTATCGCAATAAAATAAAAAAAACTAAAATAAAACAGTCGACTGAAAACAAAAACAAAACAACAACAAAAGAGTCAGTCTACCAAGAAGACGTAACAATTTTAAACGTGTATCCATCTAATAAGTGTTTCAAAATACATGAAAAACCGACAGAACTAAAGAGAATAGAAAATCTACAAATATAGTGGTTTCAAAACCCGTTTATCAGTTATTTACATTAATAAATCAGGAGAAGAAATTGGGGGAATATCAGCTGGGATATCAAAAGATCTAAACAATGCTTTCAACCAACTTGTCCTCATGGACATGTTTAGAACACTACACTCTAATCTGGGGAAGATGCGTTCTTTGCAATCATACATATAACATTCACCAAGAAGTATCATATGCTTGGCCATAAAACTAGTCTCAATAAGTATTAAGGAATTGGAATAAAGAGAATGTTCCCCATCACATGAGATTTAAATTAGAAGAAACAAGTAACAATAAGATATCTTAAGAAATTAAATATATCTAGAAGTTAAAAAACATAATCCATGCATCAAAAAGATCACAAGTGGAGACAGAAAATATTTTTTAATGAATGGAAATGAAAACACAACATATCAGAAGTTTTGGAGCAAGAGGATATCTCATACATTATTGGTGAGAGTGTATACAATCACTTTTCAGAACTATTTGGCATTTTCTTATAAAGTTAAATGCACATGACATAATCAAATAATTATACTCCTAGATATTTAACCAAGATAAAATGTCTTCTCAAGAAATTGAGTACAAGAATATTTATAGCAGCTTATCCCTAGTAGCTATAAATTGTAAACAGCCCAAATAACCACTAAGACAGTGGATTTAAGAAGTATACACTACAGGAGAAAGATTCTGGGAAGATAGCAGAGTGGGAAGCCCCAGGAATCTGTCTCCACCTAGTTGATGACTGTACTGGCAGAATCTGTCTAATACAAGGACTTGGGACCTTTGGAGTGTATTGAAGGCTTGCAACTTTCGCGGAAGGGCTTGTAAGGTAAGTTGCAGTTCATTTCAGTTCATTTCAGCTCTTGGCTCAGCAGCAGACACCCAGCCCCCACCCCCCAGCGGAGCGGCTGCCAGCTGTGCACAGGTTTAGGAGCATCTCTCATGAAGCTCTCAGGAACCAGGGTGGGCATTGAGGATCACATCCTCAAAAAATCAGGGATCTATGTGATGCTTGTTGATGGCTGCTTCTGATCACAGAGGTTCAGACATGAAGGCCAGCAGCGATTGCTGCATCCTTGTCCCCCAGTGTTGAAAATCTCTCCCCCTCCTGCTGAAGAACAAAGTTGGATGACTCACACTTCCTGATTTCAAAACTTACCATAAAACTGGAGTGATCAAAACAGTGTGGTACTTGCATAAAGGCAGACATGTAGACCAATGGAATAGAACAGAAAGCCCAGAAATAAACCGTCACATATACAGTCAAATGATTTCTGATAAGTGTGCCAAGACCATTCAAGGGGAGAGTGTAACCGAAAGTTCGGTCTCTGAACCCAATGCCAATCTAAATAACGAGAACAGAGTCTTGAGTGGAAGAGGGAAGGTTTTTACTATGCCAGTCACAGGGAGCAAAGCAAGGGCTCATGCCTCAAAAATTGCTAGCTCCCCGATGAGGAATGGGTAGGGATTTTTATTTGGGGTTTTGGGTAGGGGAGGGGGGCGCATGTAGCTTGTGCAGCTCGGTGCTTTCCCACCAGCCTGCCTTTGGCCTTGAGAGGCTGCTTGCAGCAAGGCAGTGGAGGGGAGGGAGGAGGGGGAGATAGGAGGATGGCAGGTGGGCGTCTTTCGCCCTTGTCTCTTGTCTCGTCTTCCTGTTTGAGGCGGGTTCCAGCGCCAGGAGTCTAGGAGTTGAGGTCTGGGAAGCCTCCGCTCCTTGATATTCTTGAGACAGCGGCTTACCTGGCAAACTCAAGGACTCATGATTAGCTAAACTTTAGTGTGCCTCCAACACCAGGCCACCTGGGCTTTTAACAATTTGTAACTCCCATTTAGTTGTAAAGCTCAAGGAGTCCAAGTTTAAAGAAACAGGTATTTACATGTGAGTAGAGCTAGTGAAGTAGGAAAGGGGGTGGTGGGTTTTAGTTTTAACCCCATATACGGTGGGTTCAGTGTGGTGGAACTGATATCAGGGCTGATGTTAAGAGCCTGTAACAAGAGGACAGTGTCTTTGACAAACAGTGCTAGGAAAACCAGATATCCACATGCAAGAGAACGAAGCTGGGTCATTACCAAGCACCATATACAAAAATTAGCACAAAATGGATCAAAGATCTAAATATAAGAACTGAAAGTAAAAAACTCTTAGAGGAAAAAAACATAGGGCAAAATCTTTACAACATTTAATTTGGTAGTGATTTCTTGTTTATGACACCAAAGGCACAGGCAACAAAACAAAAAATAGACAAATTGAGCTTCATGAAAATTTTTAAATGTTGTACATCAATGGACGCTATCAACAGAGTGAAAAGGCAACCTACAGAATGCGAGAAAATATTTGCAATTCATATATCTTAGAACAGATTAATATCCAGAATATATAGAGAACTCCTAAAACTCAATAGAAAAAAAGCAACAGAGTTAAAAATGAGCACAGGACTTGAATAGACATCTCTCCAAAGAAGATATACAAGTTGCCAATAAGCACATGAAAAGATGCTCAGTGTCACTAATCCTTAGGGCCATGCAAATCAAATCAAAATCACAATGAGATACCACCTACACCCATCAGGATGGCTACTATCCAAAAAACAAAAACAAAAAACAGAAAGTAACAAGCGTGGGTGAGGATGTGGAGAAACTGGAACCCTTGGTCACTCTCTGTGGAAATGTAAAATGGAACAGCAGTGGAAAATAGCATGCAGGTTCCCCAAAAGCTTAACAGAATTACCATATGATCTAGCAATTCCACTTAGTGTATACCCAATAGAGTTAAAGGCAGAGTCTCAAAGAGATATTTGCACACCCATTGTTATGGGCTAAATGTGTGTATCCCCTAAAATGTGAATGTTGAAGCCCTACCCCCCAACTCCCCCATCCCCCCCACCTCCCTCCACCCCAGTGACGGTAGTTAGAGGGCCTTTGGGAGGTAATTAGATCTAGATGAGGTCGTGAGGGTGGTGCCCTCATGTTGGGATTACTGCCCTATAGAAGAGGAAGAGATGAGAGCCGTCTTTCTCCAGGCACATGCAGCAGGGAAAGGCTGTGTGAGAACACAGCAAGAGGAGGCTGTCTCAAGGTGGGAAGGGGGCTCCCCCCAGGAACTGAGCCTGCAGGCACCTTGATTCCAGACTGTCTAGCCTTTAGACTATGAGAAATAAATTTCTGTTATTTGAGCCATCCAATCTGTGATATTTTGTTATAGCAGCCCAAGCTGACTGAGACCCCCACATTCATAGCAGCGTCACTCACGATAGCTAAAACCTGGAAGCAGCCCAAGGGTCCACCGGGAGACGAATGAATAAGCAAAATGTGGTGTATGCATACAATGAAATATTGTCCAGCCTTAGAAAGGAAGGGCATTCTGACACCTGCTACAACACGGACAAACCTTGAGGGCATTTGCTAAATGAAATAAGCCACTCACAAAAAGACAAATACTGTATGATTCAACTGCTGTAAGGTATGGGGAGTCGCCAAAATCATTAAGACAGAGAGTGGTTTCCAGGGGCTGGGGGATGGGGAGTTATTTTTTCATGGCACAGAGTTTCAGTTTTGCAAGATGAAAAGAGTTTGGAGATGGATGGCAGTGACGGCTGCACAACAGTGGGAATCTACTGAATACCACTGAACTGTATGCTCAAATATGGTTAAGATGGTAAATTTTATGGATATTTCGCCACAATAAAAATTGACTAAAAAAATTCTATTCTATACCTAAATGGAAGACTACTTGACATCTTCCAGGACTACCTGCTCACCATTCCCCATCAGCCTATTTCTTTCTAACTTGGAAGACATGGCGTGACTTCTTAGGCTGGAATCTGCTCCCCTCCTTCTTCAGTCCCCCTGGCGTTTGGGGGCAGGCACAGAGCTGCACCATTCAGCCTGCTGTGCTGGAGCCTCCATGTCTGCCCTTGGCCAACACTTTGACTCGCAGTTTAACTTCATTATCCTCCTTATTGCTGGCTGCTGTGGCTGCTGATCTATTTGGTTATTTTTAAATAGTTTCATTTTTGTTTCGTGGTTATTATTTTTTATTTCATTCTTTAATTTATCTGGGAGAAAATATTCCTGATCTTGCTTTATTCTACCTACTTAACCTTGACATTTCCCTTATTATTTAATTTAAAATGTTATTATTGTAATAAAACCCTATTCCTCTTGGTTACCTTCCTCCCATGTCTTAAAGGCTTGTATATTATGAGAGATTTTTGCTAATTAAGTCTTTGGGTAGGTACTTAATTAGTGGAAAGATATTGTGTTTAGATTCTTAGGTCTAAGCTCTGATTCTTCAAATATACAATCTAGTGAAGTCACTTAACTCCTTTGAATTTTGTCTTTCATAAGCAATAAAGAAATACCTGTTTTTTTTTACTTCATATTTTTTGAGAGAATCAAGTGAGATATAAATGGAACTGCTTTGTAGATTCCCAAACATAATCCAGATTACAGGAATTGTGACGGTGCTGAGAGACGGTGATCATGATGATGATGAATTGTTTCTTGGTCATAGGAAAGTGAAAAAGCTCAAGGGATAATATCAAATTGCTCTAGCTTGTTGACATTTATGGTGACAGTTGTGACCCCACTGATTTCCACGGAGGGGAATCTTACCTGTTAAGGAACTTCCTCTCATCATGGTGGCAAGATCTGGTAAAACGTAAGAAACCAATGAGAAACCTAAGAGGCCTATATTTGCAAAAAGCTAAGCCACAGCTCATTTTAAGTTAAATCATTCACAGTCATATGCAATTACAAGGGCAGTGAGGTAGCTCATTGTGGAGAAGAGAAAACGCAGTGTCACTCATGCTGTCTTTAATGGAGCCACGGAGTACCAAGCACCCTGTTCCTTTCCTCCTGATTTTTGTTTCTGTGAGTTGATTTTTCACAGATGAAAAGGCAGACTTTCATACAAGTGATGTTCTCCCAAGTTTCTAGGCTCATTCTGGGGCACAGTCACATCCATCTTCCATGACATTCCAACTTGACTGTTTCTCTGACAGCAACGTCTGGGTACTCTGCACGATGCAGACAGCAATTCCTTTGGAAACGTAAGACTAGTTCTTCATAGCATTGTTGCAAAGTAAAGGAACAGCGGATAAATGTCAACTCTCTGAAATAGTATAGGAGATAAAATTTTCCACTTACACTTCTGAGACCCAAGTTATGACTCCTCCGCTGACTTAGCAACTTTAGTAAACTTTAGTTTCCTCATCTGTAAAAAGGAAATAAAATAGAACCCATGGCACAGGATTATGGTGAATATTCAGTGTATTAACATATTAAATCACAAGAGCCTGTTACCTAATAACCATTCATTCAATGGCATTGGTGATAATGAGACAGTAATGATGGCGTTTAGGCTTCATTTACTTTTCTACTGACTCATTCTACAAACATCTTGTTGAGTGAGTTCCATGTCAAGCATGAGGTTAGACCTTGAGGAAGTGGAAATGGAACTATTTATCCTCCTCTTTCAACCTCCTCCTACTACATCCGAGGTACACCAGTTCTAATCCTAACTATTTTGAGATTCTGTTCTGCTCCTTTTTGATCCCTACCCCAACCCCCATTATTTATTTCTCTGTATCTTTTCTGAAATGTTTCCATAGACTCTTAAGTGGTCTCCTTGACTCTTGACTGACCCCCTCCAGTACACCCTCCACTCTGAGGCAAGAGAGATCATCCTAAAACGTGTCTCATTCTGTCACTCTCCTACTGATAGGTTCAGTTGCTCTACCACATCTAGGACGAAGCACAAACTCTTAGCATGACATCAATTTCTATCTGCTGACTCTCTCCAGTCCTATTTCTGACTTCCTATCCTGTGAGCTCTGCTGAAATACTTAAACCTTGTGAAATGTGCTGTGCCCTCTCATTTCCCAGTGTTTAGGAGGACTAGTCCTTTCACCTGGAAAACCCTTTGTTCTGAGCTCCATCACCTTCACAGTAAATTAGCTTTCTCTCCTGCATGGCCTCTCCACCGTGGAGCTCTGATTCGAGCACGGATCTCTGTATTGGGTCTGTTTATTTTTGTCTCCCTCGCTAGATTGCAAGTCATTTGAAGTCTGCAAACTTGCCTGACACAGAGAAGATGAGAAGAAAACCTTTGTTAAATGAATTAACAAGTAAAGAAATAAACAAAATAGAGTCTGTCCGTTGAGAGTTTGCAATAGAGTATGCAGGGTCTGTGTACAATGTATTAATATTAAACATGAGAAAGTAATGGAGAATAAACTTCAAATAGAGAACATATTTTAGAAAAGCTAGTGTTGTAAACCTTAAACGTACACTACGTTTCATGTCAATTATATCTCAACAAAACTGGGAGAAAAGCTAGTCTCAGCAATTGCAAATCTGAGACTAAACCTAGACAGTCTCTGATTTGGGACTGTAATATTTGACACTTCTCCCAACCCGGCTTTGACTCTCTCTTCAGGACCCATCTTTTTTCCTCATCTGCCCTGGCTGGCTTGGGTATCACGTCATTTGGGTTGAAACATTATGATAAACCTGTTACTACTCAAAAACAAAGTGCATTTAAGACTATAATTTGTAAAATTCTGTTGGACAGGTATCATTAACAATAACAAAAATACTCAGTACAAATGTGAAGCTTCTCTATCTCTATATTATTAACAATGTTAGATGGCTACCCTAATATCATGAATACATTAGTCGGTGACAGATAGATTGATATATAATAGAGAAATGGACATATAGACATATATATAGTGATTTCCTTTGGCAGATAAGTAATAAGCTTAAAATAAAATTATAATTCATTAGGTAATTTTGTTAAGATTCTCTGCTCACTGCCAAATTGCTCATAAATTCCTACCAGAATCAATTACTTAATACACTACTTTATATCAACTGTACAATTTCTATTCTTTCCAAATGCTTAATATTTTTTTCAAAATACAATCTTTCAAAAAAGGAAAGTTCAAGATCTCGTCAGGTGGATTGTGGCTCACGTATGTATCCACTAATAATTTCCTAAACTTGTATTAGACTCAACATGTCACAAAGTGCTGTAACGCTAAATCTCAGTTGCTTTTCACGGGGCCAGCTGCCTCACCAGCTTGGGAAGCCTTAATGGCTAGAATGAATTTATTGGCTGAAATGTTTTGTTAAACTGGGTTGCAATAATCCATTTACTCTTCTGTATCAAAGGATGTTTTCCATCAATTACTCTACATTTCTCCTTACGCTATGTCTCCGAACTCTTATGTATGCTAGATATTATCCTGATAAAAGAATATGTATTTAGCAAGTAGTTGTTTGTTTGATGTCTGTTTCTTCTGCTTCCATTTGACAGGGCTAGTGTTGCATAATTTCTCCTTTGATAAAGCCTCTGAATTCCCAGCTATGTACCAGCAGTGAGATATATCAACCTCGCTAAGGCTCAGTTCTCTTGTTTGTGAAATGGGTAAATAAATAGTATATAACATGTAGTGTTCATTTTAAGATTAATGAGATAACCCATGTGAAATTCTGAGCGCAGTGCTAATTAAAATTTAGCAAAAGAAAAGAGAAAGGAAGAAATGGGACCTACTGTCCTCTCTCAGCAAATAGGTTACTTTCAACCTCTTCAGTCATTTTGCTGTTTACCTGGGAAAAATCATACAAATGAAAAATGTATATTTCATCTCAAAGTTAAAGGTGAGTGGATACTAGGGGACAATCCAGTCACCTCTCTACGTAGCTGTTTAACTTTGCCTTCAAAAGGGCTGCCTGTTGTCCTGGCAGCTCAATCATCAAATGATATAATTGGGTGTGGAAAGACCCAAAGGCAACAGGCTGGGCTGCAGGTGGATCTCAAAAGAGAGGTGAGGCAGCACCACTGTGTGTGTTTGTGGACATTTTGTCAACCACAGTCTTCATGCCACCTCTAGAGAGTGCTTACTAAGGGTCATAAATGAGAAAGAACACGGAATTTGGAGTCAGAGTAACTTAGATACAAATCCAAGCTTCTCACCATATTGTCTGTTTGATTTCAGCAAGATACTCAATGTCTTTGGTCAGTTTCCTCATCTACAAAATGGAGATAATAGCACAGTTGAATGTTATGAAGACCCGTTAGATAAAATATACACTAACATATGCATGGTCTCTTGCACATGGTGGCTCACCCCTGGTGTTAGTCTCTTCCCTTTCTCAGACTGATCCTCGTGCTCTCCCTCTTCCCATCCTTCCACACCCACCAAATTGCCTTTAGCTCCCAATAACCGGTATCATAGTAGCTCAGCCTCATTACCTGGTCCCAACACCGTTATTGAACATCTGTGTGTTATGAAAGAGGAAACCAAACCATGTACACACAATAAAACTGCCAAAGATGGGGAACTTTGTAGTTAGAAACTTTTGTGTTCAAATCCTGGTACCACCACTGCCAACTGTGGCTTCCTAAGAAAATTACTTCACGTAGCTGAATCTTGGTTTCAATACCAATGGATTTAATAAGAACCTACTTTCTTGTGTTGTTGGGAAAATTGGAAATAATGCATGCAAAGAGGGTGGAATAAAGCAGATACCATAACAGCTACCTCTCACTCTCTTACTTGGTCTGTTCCACCTATGATAGGTAGATTTATATAATGATATCAAAATAGTGCATGCTTCAGCAGAAGACTAGATCTTAAGACTAACTCTGTAGTGAAGGCAGCTTGGACTGGTTGGTGATAGGGTTCAAGCAGGACGGAGTTTTGATCTAAAGCAGTATGCAGCGATGGATCGAGTTCTTCATTATGTGGATAGCCTGGAGTTTGATGGTATATTAAAACAGCTGTAAAAGTGTATTCTTTCTTTTTTCACATAAACTGGACTTGTTTAGCCAGATAAAGTATTTGCATTAACCAAAAATCAGTGCTGCCTGTATAGCTACTATTACTTGGATTAGGTGCAATCTAGCCATCAAGTCTTGATTCATTATGCATGTGAGTAAATCAAATGGCTTAGCAAGACAAACAGACAGACAGATGTTGATAAAATGGATATATTTTGACTGACAAATACTTTATCCCCAAAATGTACATGTCTTGTTTGTAGACTATTCATTCATCCATACATTAAACAAATATTTCTAGGGTGCCTGCTATGTGTTAAACTCTAAAATGGGCTTTGAGGCCCCAAAGATGATGAAGATAGAGCCTTACCCTGAAGGAGCCCAAGGCCACATCAAGGTGTCGGATTTATACACAGAAAATTATAGCACAAGAGGTGAGTGCACTGACTGAGACTCATCCAGGTAGTCTGGGAGTGCAGTGAGAGTCCTGATCCATCCTCAGAGGCTGGAAGAAGATTTCAGAACTAAATCTTGAGTCTTAGAAGATAGTCAAGAGTTAGGGAAGCCAAAGAGAGAGAGAAGGACTCTAGCAGAGGGGACACTTGAGCAGAACCAGAGTGGCACGTACTGCATGTGCACGTGGAGAACGCTTGTTGTGGGAACTTGGGACAAAGAGCAGGAGTGATGGGCATGGAAGTAGGTTTGTTATGCGACCAAGGAGGTCTCTGTGGAAGGGGTGAAAGATCTTGGAAATTATACCTAGGAATACTCAGAGGTTTTCAAGATGGGCTTTGCACTTTAGAAAGGTCATTTTGGTGATGGATATGTGAGAAATGCATTTGAGGGAGAATACTGCACTGGTTATTATTATTGGTGCTGGTGAGAGATGATAAGAGAAAACTGGCAGTGGAAGTAGGAATGCATAGGAAGATTCTGATTCAAGGAGTTTAGAAAATATAATCTGGAGAAACAGCAATTTATTTGATGTTAGGATTGAAAGCAAGAGAGAGTGGGCATGACAGTTTCTAGCTTTAGTGAACAATCATTTGTGTAATTGTTTATTCTATGTCTGTCTATGCTACTATGCCATAAGCTTCTTGACAGCAAGAACTAGATATGCTCATCTTTTGCTATATTTACTGTATTTTGCACAATTACTAGCACACATGGATGCTCAATAAATGTTTGTTGAATTAGTGAATGATAGAAAATGCAGGATGATGAGATGGTTTAAAGAAGGGAAGACAATGAACTCCATATTGGACATGTTGGGTTGGAAATCCCTAGGAAACATGCAGATGGAGATAAATAGCAGGTGTGCATGCATTTGTGTGTGTGTGTGTGTGTGTGTGTGTGTGTGTGTGTGAATCAAAAGGGAGCACCAGGTTGGGAATCATTGAACTTTTCTGTCTCATGAGTAGATGCCTTTTACACAGGTAGATCTCTTCTTCACTGATGATCAGTTGAATGCATTTCCTGGTTGGCCAATTGATTTTTTCACTTGATTCATTTCTGAACAGAAACACTCCTTTAGTACTTGGGCTAAATGAGATTTTAAACTATAATGAATTAGATTCCTGCTCTATGAAAAACTACAATCTGGGAGATAAGTCTGAGTTTCAGAGGTTTGAACATGAATTTTAATTTACCTCAGCAAAGCTCTAGGTTAATCCTGAAAGGAAAAAAAACAAAAAAGATATACAGGTAAGTAATGGCAGGCTGAAAAGCAAAATAACTGAATTGGAAACTGGAAACTGACCAAGACTGATGATTTTATGGCAAATGTTCATTTTAGTTGTACCCAGGAAAAGCTGGAAGTGGAGGTATTTGAAGCTGCACCAACCTGACAAATACCCAACAGCTTTGCCAAATCCTGCATTTAGGACAATGAGGCTACAGAATCAAAAGTGAGCTCAGTCCGAGGTCCTCATCAAAGTTTCATCTGCAGGCCTAACTCTACTCTAGCGGCAGTGTCTGTGATTGATTAGTGATGTCTGCCATGGACCTGGGAGAAGGAGTGATAGTAGTTGTGTCAGGTATTTGCCATCACTGATGTGCACAAAAGCCATGTGAATATAGATAGGAGAAACAAATCACTGAAGGTCAGGAAGGACCACAAAAGGTATTTGATGGTGGGACTCACTTCGCAGCCTGCATGCCAGGTGGCCATTCCCTGGATCCCTCTGAAGATGGAGGCGTTACTCTTAAAGTGCTGATTCCGTCTTTGAAAACCCTGACCACTAGAAAGTTCTTCAAACTAAGGGGAAAGCAGGCTTATTTTAACCTCTGTCTATTGTCTCTAAGTTCTGCTTTCCATGATGCGGAGTAAGCTTAATCTTTAAGACGAAACAATATCCACAAGAATATGCCCAGGTAGCCATAGAGGCATTACGCCAGAGTCTTATCTCCTCCTTCCTAGCTGGCTAAGGTCAGTCCTTTCTGTTGAAAACAGTTTCCTGTTTTCAGAGACCTCTATTTAAAGGTTCTGGGTTCTCACGAAAAGGATTTTAAGCAATCCGCATTTATTGAGACCTACTGTGTGCTCAGTACTGGGCTTAGTTTTTAAAAGAAATGTATCTTTTTGTCCTTGCCTTGATGAAACTTTTCCTGTACCAGGCAATGACACCACCTGCTCTTCCCTTATCTGGTGCTTTTTTAATCAATAGCCCATCATTAACAGATAGAACATTCCAAAATTACAAGAGCTAAGGGAGTTGTCCTAAGAAGAGACCCTGAAGATTGTCTTATTCCCACTTGGTCAATGAGTTGATCCAGGAGTACAGCCTGGTTCTCTTCTACTCCGTTTCCTTTGATCCCAAAGAAGAATCCATAAAGCTCTTGATAAAGTGGCAACTCTTGGTGTTTCCTTTTAAAAGGAGGCCATGTTGTGTGTCACATGTCCCAACTCTCTCCTGATCATGACTGATGGACCCACAGTGGTGGCCATCTAACCCAAGAGAGACAGCAGGTAGGCTGCACCATAACCTATAATATACACTTGTGCAAAAGCTCTGTCCAATAGGAAATGATGGTTTTATGGACCAAACAGATTCTCTTGGGAACCTGAACTCTAGATATGAGGAGATGGATGTCCAGTTGATTCTGGTAAAAGAGGACAAGGAGATACATTATGAAAAGCAGACACAGGAGAAGAACTGATTCATATCAGTGACAGAGAGCCCCAAATAAAAAGTGAATTGATGCTTTTAAGCGAGAGCTTCTGAAGGGCCTGTTGAGTTATTAGTGGTGTCATCTGACTATCGGAGTTATTATTCTGTCTTAAATATGGCCCCATCTTTATGGGGCTGGGACATATGACTGATATTCCTATAATCTCTACTCCATTTGTATGCTTACACACAAAATGCATCCACATTTACACCAACTTTTGAAACAGAGTCTATTCCCCATTTGGCCACAAAAAATTTATCTAAAGCACATTTGTGCTCAGTTTGTCTAAGGCACATTTACTCCAAGCATGATGGGAAATAACTCATCATGCAGCATATCATGAAATTCCAGTCACAGAGGATTCACACATGCAGCATTATGCCTTCAGCAGCGACAGCGAAAAATGAAAGCTGTAATCCATCTCATATAAAGAACATCTGAAGGCTCTTGACAGGATAAGCTTAAGAAAACAAAAAGCTTAAGAGCCATGACAGCTAACTTCAAATATGTGAAGAGTAAATATAAGAAAGCGCCCTCAGACTTGTTCTATATGTGCAAAAAGAGAAGAAATAAGGTTAGTGCATTGAGGCACATGAAGATGGGTTTATTTAAATATAAGTATTGTGAGATTTCAACCTATTCCAGCATCATGACCTACCTCAATCTGTCCTTTCTAGTCCCCCCAACAAGAATGGACTGGAGGTTTGAGTTTGTAAGTTCTCCGTCACTAGAAGAGTTTGAAAGAGGCTCGGGGTCTATTTCTCTCTCATGCTAGAGAGGCTGTTTCTGAGTGAATGAGAATTTGAAAGGGACAAGTGATGTGATTGCCTCCAATCCATGACTCCATATCAAGTGGCTTCTAGTTTTTAGAACTAAGAACTGACCTCAGGAAGAGAGTTTCAGTTTTAAATCTCAGGTAAAGTAAAAGCAATGATTCTACCGGAAAGGTTGGGCACCAACAGCAATTGATAGACAGGGAAACCAAGCCCCACCTAAGGAAAATAAGTCACTGACATAAGATTATGTGTCTCTAAGGCTATGATTTGCACATCTGTTCTTGATCTTAATACATCTCCAAAGATTAAGAGGTCTACATCAGGATCAAGAAAGTGCCAGAAAAAGCTTTTTTTAGATTGTCACCTTTACTGGATATGGAAAGGTATTGGTTTTTTCCTGTAAACTTTGTGTCTTTTTCTAATTCAAAATAATAATATTCCAAACAACAGCATGTTTGATAGATTGAAAATACTCTAGAAAGGTCTAAAGTGCTTTATCAATTGTAGTTTTATGAAATAGGAAAGCATTAGATTAGAAAGGACAGCTTCAGTTGTGGAAGTTGTGGGCTGATTTTAACATAATCATTCAGTTGCTGAAGAAAAAAAAATATTAACCATGTTTATTAAGGAAAATGGTTATTGAAAATATAGAGTAATAATAAAGAAGAAAGAACTCAAGCATTTTTATTTGGATAGAATGTAGCAAAGAATAAACAGGCCCAAGTCATAAAGATGTTTTTGGCTACTTAAAGATGTCTGGAACTGACTCTGCGGGTTCCCAACCTCTCGCCATCTCCCAGTAAAGAAAGCGAGTCTGTATTCTAGCGGCGAGATAGATGTTTGCCTCCACCGCTTTCTGTGGTACCCGGCTGCCACTGAAGGGTTAGGCAGCAGAGAAAACACCAGTATGTAAGCACCATAAGTAAATTCTCAAGTTCACTAGCCCTTGTGCGGTCCCACCTCATCCTCCTCTGCCTCCTTCCTCGGTCAGAGACATTGTCATATAAGTGTTGTAGTGCTGGTCTTCAGGGCTGTGCACACAGGGCTTTCTCTCGCTTTTGACCTACTTGTGATTAGATGTGGCTGCATGACTTTCTTTGACCAGTGAATTTGAAAACAAATCATGTATGTATCATTTTGGAGCTAGAGTATCTATTTGCTAGTGCTGAACCTTCTACAGCTCTCTTTTCTTTGTGCCACAGCAGCATCAAGTTTCCGTTCAGCCTGCATAGTGAAGAGTTATGATGAGGACCCAGAAAGGAATCCCCAGCTGACCCACGTTGCACATGCAGCATTTATGAGGGGAAAAAAAACAAAAAAACTTCCTTGTTTTGTCCAACCAAGAGTTTGGAGTTCTTTTGTACGGAAGCATAACATTAAAGTCCTGGCTGATACAACAGTAAATATTAAAACTTGTTTCCTTAGAGAACATTGTCAAGTGTGAAAACATTTAGGAAGGCTAGCGAGGCAAGGAGTCTTCCAGCTCCAACACCCCGCCCAGAGAATTGAGAATCACAGACTTAGAAGGAAGATCGGATGCAAGTCTTTGACCCACGGCTGTGTTACTCTCATGTGAAAAGACAGTGGAGAGCAGGGCAGTTAAGTTTGAAGCTAAAATAATGAAAGCATTAAGAAGTGACCTTCAGCAGGTCAGTGGTGCCAGCCCCAGGCCACTGGGCTTGAGAAACACTTGTCTGGGTGAGTGACATGGAAGGAGATTGCTTCTGGACACTAAAGCTAAAAGAAACTGAGGCAGGGTTTCGATGGCTGTAATGGCAGGAAAATTCCCAAGCAGTTGTTGGTAGTGAAGTATTTTTATTATAAAAATCCAGACTGCTTCACGTAAATGCAGTGGTGGAAAAGCAAGCTTTTAGTGTCCAGCCCCTTTCCCACCACGACTGCTAGAGAGTTAGCTGTGAGAGAAGAAAATACTGTATTAAAAATCAGTGAGGAGTACTTTCTGTATGAAGCAACTGATGTCAACAAAGAGGAAGAACGTATTTATGGATTTATGGTTAAAGTGTTTGAGTCCCATGGTCCTGTGTTAAGAATGGACACAGTTCCCACCGAGATCAAGGCAATAAAGAGATTTAACAAGCCATTTGGATAGAGCATCGGACCTCCTCAAGGACTGGTATGTTAATTTCAACAATTACCCTACACTTTAAAAATGAATTAAAAAGGCAGAAGCAGTTTAATGTAGTGGAAATAGCATTAGAGAGAGACTCAGAAATTTTCTTTCGTCCTAGGTCTGCTGCAAATTAGCAATGCGACCATGGGTATGTCACTAACCTCATCAATACTCAGCTTCTTCAATTATAGTCTTGTGGGCAAGATCCAGACGACCTCTGAAGTCCTTGTAGCTTCTGGGTGCCATGACTCTCCGACCCCTTGATTTGGGACTTCTTCCCCAGTCTGACATTAACTAGCTTGAACAAGTCATTTAGTATTTTTGGACTTCATCTGCCTCATGAGAATAATACAGCTTATCTGGCCGAAGGAAGGGGCTGGGACACATTACCTCTCCTAGTCCCTTCCAGCCTAACATATTTTTCTGTGAAATAAACATTTCGGGAGCTCATTATTATGTCTGTTAATGTTTCTACCACAGTGTTGATAAGAGTCATATGAATTTTGGGAGAGTGGAAGGGCAGGAAAGAGAGAAGATAAGAAAGAAGAGTAAGAGAAAGACAAATCCAGACGAGATGAGACGATGGCGAGAAGAGAGTATTGAACGTGGGCGAGGAGCGCCGACACTGGCCTTTGCTTCGCCTATCCTTCAGATGCTTTCAGGTACAAGGCAGAACAAAGCAACAGTAAAAACACAGACGACCAAATCAAACTTGTTAAAGACAAAGAGAACTTACTGCCTTGGGAATCTGACAAGCTCAGAGATATGGCAGCGTCAGGCATAGTTTAAACCAGAGATGCATGATGTCACTGGGACTCCCATCTTTTCTCTGAAATTCTCTTGGCTCTGCCTTCCTCCATGGGTGGACTCCATTCTCACATGGTTTCCCTCACAGAGGCAAAAATGGCTGTCGTTATTTCAACCCTCGTGTACTCACAGGATGTTATCCAGGGAAAGAGAGAACGCTGCTGTCCCTGCATCGAGGGAAAGACGCCAGAGTTCACTCTGGTTTGACCAGCTCAGCTCCCACCCCAGCCATGAGCCTGTCTCTGTAGTTTGCAGAGTTAGAGGCATGGTGGTTTCCTTTAGACTACATCCCTGGAGCTGAGACAGAATCCACTTCCTCAGAATGCCAGGATCTGCAACCAGGAAATGGAGGATGTGAGGAGGAAAAGGAGAAAATAGGAACTGGAGGAAAACCAAGAAGTCTCAATGGCACCTTGAAAACGTGGCTGCGTAGGATTTGGACTCCAAACGCCTTGGGTCTCCTTGCTGTTTCTGCTGCTCTGTGAACTGCACAGGAAACTGACACCTTCCTGAAAGGTGGCAGCAGAAGCCGCCAGAGCGGAGGCCCCAGGAAGGCAGCAGCTTTTTGTCTCAGAACTGTATTCTCAGTGCCTAGAGCATCAAAATGCATGAAGGAAGCCCTGAATAAATATGAACTAAATGAACGACTAGCACTTACCTCTTAAGGTTTTTATAGGATGTAAAGTAGATAGTGTGTATGAAGCACTGGGCACTGAGCCCAACAGAGAGAGTTCCCAAGAAACGGTAGGCGGTGGTGGCAGCAGTGGTCATGAGAGTAGAAATAATAGTGGAGCAAGGAGCAGGATCAGAAGGATTTGTTACACTCTAGAAGGTTAAAATATAGAAAAGACACAAAGTTCAAAAAATACAAGGAGAATTTCTCTTATAGACATGAAGATTTAATCAAATGAAGACTTTCCTTTTAAAAAAAGTCTGTACTTTCCCTGAGTTTAAAAATAATTCACATGTGTCAGAAAGAAATGGCAATTTCTAGAGACGATTAGCATTAACGAAAAGCAGTTTTGGCTCAGACACAGAGTACTAGGTGAGGCAACTTGGAGTTACTACTGGAGAAAAAAATAATAGCTGACGTTTATTGAGTATTAACTATGTGTCGGGGCTGTCCTAAAAGCTTCAACACAATGAATTATTCAATCCTCAAACCACCTTATGCAGTAGCACTGTTACTGTTCCCATTACACAGATGAGGACGCTGAAATGCAGACAGCTCATGTGACTTGGTCGAGTTTACACAGCAGGGAACTGGCAGAGCCCAGGTTCAAACTCACGCTGTTTCCAGAGCTGCTCCTACCCACGAAGATCTACTTTCTCTCTGTTATATGGTCCATTCATGAGGAGCCTGACACTCTAAGGGGCTTAAGTTTTTTTCCTGAGAACAAGGGGTGACCTTGGGGGTTTTAGAAAAGAGGAAAGATATCAAATCTTCATTGAAGTAAATAAATCTTTCATGTTCACTAGCAGTCTTTTTTTTTTGTAAAGCAAAAACAGATATTCTCCTCCCGGAAGCCACACAGGCAACATGAACTCAGCAATTGATAGTCAACAATAACGTGATAGTAACGATCCTTCACAAAGCACAGTGAACATAGCAATTTCCAGTCAAGAATGCATATCCTCATGTCATGAATTTCTCAGACAATATGTATTTGGAGACCACCACATCTTTCACATCCACGCTTACCCTGTGTTAGAAATACGACAGTGGACAGATTCAGTGCAATCCCTATCAAAGTTCCAACAACATTTTTCATGGAAATAGAATGAAGAATCCTAAAATTTGCATGGAACAACAAAAGTCCCCAAGTAGCCAAAGCAATCCCGAGAAAAAAGAACAAAGCTGGAGGCATCACACTCCCTGACTTCAAAATATACTACAAAGCTGTAGTAATCAAAACAGCACTGTACTGGCACAAAAACAGACACACAGATCAATGGATCAGTATCAAGAGCTCAGAAATAAATCCACACATCTACAGACAGCTAATTTTCAACAAACGAGCCTGGAACATACAACAGAGACAGGAAAGTCTCTTCAACAAATGATGTTGGGAAGACAGGACAGCTGCATGCAAAAGAATGAAAGTAGACCATAATCATCCACCATACACAAAAATTAACTCAAAATGGATCAAAGATTTGAATGTAAGACCTGAAATCATAAAACTCCTAGAAGAAAACACAGGCAGCACACTCTTTGACATCAGTCTTAGTAGTATCTTTTTGAATATGTCTCCTCACGCCAGGGAAACAGCAAAAATAAACAAATGGGACTACATCAGACTGAAAAGCTTCTACATGGCAAGGGAAACCATCAACAAAAAAAGACAACCCACCAACTGGGAGAAAATATTTGCAAATCATATATCTGATAAGGAGTTAATTTCCAAAATACATAAAGAAAACATAGAACTCAGCAACAAAAAAACAAACAACCCAATTAAAAAATGGGCAGAGGACCTGAACAGACAGACATTTTTCCAAAGAAGATGTACAGATGACCAACAGGCACATGAAAAGATATTCAACACTATTATTAGGGAAATTCAAATCAAAACCACATTGAGATATCACCTTACACCTGTCAAAATGGCTATTATTAAAAAGGCGAAAAAAAAAAAAAGTATTGGAGAGGATGTGAAGAGAATAGAACCTTTATACACTGCTGGTGGGAATGTAAACTGGTGCAGCCACTATGGAAAACATTACGGATATTTCTCAAAAAATTTAGAAATACCATATGATCCAGAAATTCCACTTGTGGGTCTTGATCCAAAGAACTTGAAATCAATAATACAAAGAGATTTATGCACCCCTATGATCACTGAAGCATTGTTCACAATAGCCAAGATGTGGAAGCAACCCAAGTCCCCATCAACAGGTGAATGGATAAAGAAGATGTGGTATATATACACAATGGAATACTATTCAGCCACAAAAAAGATGAAATCTTGCCATTTTCAACAGCATGGATGGACCTTAAGGACATTATGCTAAGCGGAATAAGTCAGAGGAAAAAGCCAAATACCTTATTATTTCACTCAAATGTGAAAGATAAACAAACACATGGATAAGGAGAATAGATCAGTGGTTACCAGAGGGGAATGGGGTTTAGGGAGGGCAAAAGGGGTAAAGGGGCCCCTGTGTACTGTGACGGATGGCAATTAGACTTTGGATCCTGGACATGATGGAGTCTACACAGAAATAGAAATATAATGATGTACACACAAAATTTATTTTGTGTTATAAAGCAGTGTTACCTCAATAAGAATAAAATATTGAAATAAGATAAAATGCTGTTAAGAAAAAGTACATAGTAGCCAAGAATGAATCGTAATTATAAAAACGATAATGCTATATATTTGAGAAACACAATATTTTTCAGAAATTATGATTTAAATTACAACTGAATTACATATTAGATAATGTGTGATTTTAAAGAGAAGTGCTGCGGTGGAACACAAGGCCTGTGTCTCCTAGGAGTGCGGATAAATTGCGACTTCTTTACTCTTTGGTCTGCAGCCTGTCTTCTCCCTCCCGCTCTCTCGGTGGCACCTTTGGTAGGGACAATTGGAGGAGAGATGATTAACTTGGCTAATCAGGTTTACTTACCCTCAATCCCACAAGTAGTGGTGGTGTGTACAGAAAAGGGACTGGGGAGGCGGATAAACCTCAGTTTAAACATTAGCTCTATCTCGTCTTTGCTGCATGAGTTCCTGGGTCAGCGCAGTAAATTCTGAGAGATGATCCCCTCTGAGCCCTGCGGCCCTACATTAAACAGGAATTCATCAAGTGGAAACTCATCAAACCATATGATCTTGAATCGAAAGAAAAACAGATGCTTTTTTCCTGGCCAAGGCCAGCCAGGGGCAGAGGCGCTGTTGACAATCACTTCTGTTGACAGTATAAGGGGATGCAGCATCCTTTTGAAAGAATGGGTTGCCTCTTTGGGGCAATGGCCTGACTTGGTGCACCTTGATCTGAGACCCTGCATGGAGGTTGTGATTTATAACTGCCTACGAGTATCAACAGCGGCAATTTCCTCTAACGCAGCATATTGCTGCCTGCCAAGTGGCTCTGGCCAAGGGCTCGTCATAGACAGACAAACTGATTTAGAGAAAGCAGGCAGCTCTCCCTCCACTAAACTTACTTCAACACCTTTAAGCAGAGGTTCTGAGGGAGTCTGGGTGCAGTGTGAGCGATTTAGGTTTCTCTGATAACTGGTCTGCTCCAGGAATGATTTTGGAGGGCACTGTGGTAAGACACTAGTGAGTAATCTCCCTGTTACAGCAACAGTGATCCCCAGCTCAGCACCATAAATAGTTATCAGAGACTGAGAGAAAGAAGGAACATCCTTGGCTGCCGGTTTACCTAAAAAGGGGTAAAAAGAGAGCTGGATGTGAAAAAAGTTATGTAACTTTGAACAAATCACTTAACTCCTGCCTCTTTTTCTCATCTCATCTTCCATATCAAGTGGGTCACCAAGCCCTAACATTCTTTCTTTCCTAGATCTTTGTTTTCCCCTGAATTCTGGACCTCACTGTCTCTTGCCTCATCTCCTGACTTGTCCTCCTTCACCACATCTTTCCTTTTCCATCTCCGCCCTCCATGGGCTGTGGGAGGGATCCGATCATGGTCCTCCCCACTCCGAGCCTTTCAGCAGCTTGCAAGGAGACCTGTGAGCCTCTGTTCATCTATTCAGGTGCAAGAGGCTGCCTCTCAACAAAGCCTGCTTCCTCGAAGTGGCCTGTGGGCCAGGGTCACCTCCTTGTCAGCTGGCGCTGCTCACTGGTACAGGGAAGGCAGAACCCTGAACACGGGCGTGCACACTCACACGCGCATGCACACAAACACACACACACACACACACACACATTCCCTTCTTCTCAGCATTGGTCAGCTATGGCCGGGAGCTCTCTCTCAGCCTAGATCATAGTCTTATCAAGGAAAAGGGAAACCCACATGTCATTTCCAATTCCCCCAGAAGCTTGGCATGAGGAGCAGAGCCAAGGTGACTGGTTCCACTTTACATTTTGCTTCCAGCAAAATGGTTTGCTCTGATTTTTAAGCAGAGAGGGCCCAGCGAGCCCCCAAATACGTTTTCCCAGGCACTTTTCTCCTCAATTTTTCTAACCTCTTACTATCATGGGGGAAATTTAATCCATATGTTTCTGGTTCATTTACACTTAACTCATCCAAATGTTGTGCTCGAAGAGCGATTTGATGTCAAAGAAGCCTCGTGGGCCTCATTTATACACGTCTTTTCTTTGAACCAGGAATTTAAGGTTTGCCAGAAAAAGCAGAAAGCAACCCTTTAAAGGCTCCCTCTTTTTCTAAAGTGAAACTTTAGAACTTCTTACAATGTGAGAACTTCTAAACCCAGAATGCCAGGGTTTTATTGCTGAGACATCAGCGTGCCCTCTAATCATTGTTGCTTTCTCTCCTCGCCTCCTGCCAGACAGTGTGCCGCCATTCTTCAAGAAATATTTGAGAAACAAAGAGTTAATTGGGGAACGGGGAGTACAGCTGGGGGCAGAAAAATAGTGACATGGGATTTCAGAATCCTGAAGCTCAAACCCAGTAACTGACTACAGAAAACTCCACACCATCAGGATAAACACACCCCCTTCTGACTTACTGAGCCAACAGAGATGAATGTGCCCTGTGCTTACCCCACAGCCACCAATTAAGGCTGACGGAATTGGGACATCTCTGTTGGTTGCCCTAGATCAGCGCTGTCCAGTAGAACACTCAGCAATGATGGAAGGTTCTAGATATGTGCTGTCCAATACACTAGCCACATGCAGCTCTAGAGCACTCAAATGTGACTACTGTGATTAACGAACTGAATTTTTAATTTTGTTTAGTTTTAACTAAATATAATTTTGAATTTAAATAGCCACATTGGCTCATGGCTGCCATCTTGGACTGTGCAGCTCTAGACTTTCCAGTGTGAAACAGCCATAGCATCTCTTGCGCTTTAGCTAACCCTTAAATACATAGGGCCTTATGATGCAGCATGAATAAATCCTCAGCAGTAAAGAAGTTGGCCAAAAGGGCTTTCTTGATAAGGGTGGAAAAACCCAACTGAATCAAGAACGTATATCAAAATCCAATGACAGGAACCAACCCAAAGTTTCAGCATCTTTGTTTAGTAATAGGATGTTCTCTGAGAAGATATTCCTGTCTATGGTGTGGAAAATAATTAGACCCAGATATCTTTATGATCACAGTGACTGCAACTGAAAGGACATGTGCTTCTTTGGGGGTTGGCGCTGTGGGGTGGCCTGCGTTGAGGTTCTATGTTGTGTTCCTTTAATAATGTTCAAAGTGCTGAGGAGACAGCTGGATGATACTTTGGAGGATGTGAACTTCACTTTGAGGTGTAAACAGTTCACGTTCCCACAGATGCTGGGCAGTAACTGGAAAGGTTCTTGATCATTTCTAGTAGCCTAAAGAATACCGTGTCTTAGAGATGGCTGAGGTCTGTACTATGAAGCTCCAATTTTCACAACAACTGAAAGCTAAGAAGGAGCAGAATAATGAGTCAGAATACAGTTGACCTGTTTCAGACAAGGAAACTTTTCTTAGGGTCCTATAAGCAGGAGAGAAATAGGCATAGTGCTGTGGCTAGTGACTACAGTGAGAACCCAAAGCTAAACATCTGCATTTTCAACTTCAAAAGTTTTTTACAACAATCACTAAGAGTTAAGCACTCTGGGACAATCCAATCCCCCACTTGGAACCTCTCCGACTCCATTTTAAAAATTATCCTGCCCTTCTTTCTACACATTATAATTCTGGCCAAGCTGTAGAAAATATGCTGACTGTTTTTGGCTAGTAAGTATTTGGAAAAATATCAAAATCATCCATTAGGAAAAGTAAAGGTTATTTGAAATGCTCTGAGATGTTGAAGAAAAATTACAATAAAGCCTGAGTCACCTGGGCTCATGAGTCACCTAACCCCTGACTATATCTCAATTAATTAACTACTTAATTCATTAAATAACTGTTTCTTGACCTCCAATTTTATTCAAGGCACATGATAAAGGCAGCATTTGCTGAACATCTCCAAACTTTATTCATTCATCCATCTATTAATTCAGGAGCAATATGTGCGACTTTGAGTCTCGTGTTCTGCTTTGCTAAGCCAAAGAAGAGACCATCTGTGCTGTCAGGGACCCAATCGTTGGTCTCGCTAGATCCAACTTGGTTATGTCAAAGAGCCTCAACTGGGCAACCTTGCTCACATACGCCTTGGAAATGCTTCCTGTCAACACCACGGTTCAGCTTTCACTCCTTTGTCAGTCAGCGATGGCCCCAGAGATCGGACAACTCGGGGCTGAGCTGCCTCACTTTCCCCATGAGTGTCACCATCAGGGAGGATGAGTGAAAAATGTTTCCGAGAGGTCAGACATTGTACCGTGTGTGCAGTTTGCTGGACATCTTCCCAATGGCGTTTCCCCACAACACTGTTTGGTGAACAGATGTTCTTTGAAATTACACTAGAAAATAATAGTGGCTGCTTCCTGTAGATCCCTACTTGTTGCTAAGCACGTTTTTTGTTCCTAGATTGTCTCTCTCTAGGTACTGGATTCTGGACATTTCAGGTCAAGTCCGTAGTTGGGACAGGATATGGCCAGACACCGTTCCAAGTGCTTTACCTGGGTTTGTTTTCTTAATCCATTGTCATAAAATTCCTATGAATTTTGTTATTCTTATTTGTACATGTTGTTATTCTTCATTTTACGAGAAAAAAATAGAAACCAAGGCTAAGAGAGGTTAACTGACCCAAAGTCACACGGCGCAGAAATAAAGAGCCAAAGCATGGCCTCGTGGCTTGTCCTGCTGTGTGTTGAATGCCTCCCATCTCGCCTGCGTCCTGCTGCACCTCCGGCTCAGGACAAGTCTTCTCAGTAGGAAACTACTAAGGCAACAAACTTCTACAGATAGCATGCCCAGAGAAGCCATTTCTGGGAAATTTCTATCCTGGAAAAAACATACTAAAATTATACTAAGGGATAATAAATATTTTGCTGAAATCCCGATGTGAATATTTTTGGAGAACTGTAGGTGAGAGGGCCTTTAGAGAATTCTTGTTATAATGCTGAAGTAGAGAAGTACACTGAGGGTTAAGGTATTGTTATTAACCATCAACAGAGAAGGCAGGCTTTGATAAGGTCACTAGCTAAAGATGCTAATAGAAAACAATCAAAATAACTAATATTTACTGGATGCTTACTATATGCCATATATGGCAGGCACTTTGTCACCATTATTGCTGGGGAGGACAGAGAGAAACTGAAGCCCAGTCATTTATAACGACATCGGCAGGAATCCAATCCGGCTCTGTCTAGCTTCAGCGTACATTGTCTCAACATCCTACTGCACCACCTTGAGATGGCAAGTGGGAACCCCTTACAGAAGGTCAAGCACTTATGTTCTGCAGTCGTTGGGCTGCAAACCTATCTCATATTCTCATATTCTGAGCAATAGCCAACTGGGTACTTCAGAATGTAATGTGAATATGCCCTCTTCATATAGGGATTTCTCAACAGAATTCATCACCTAACTGGAGCCCAAAATCACTCCTCCTAGATGGAAAAGGAATAAAAAATGCGCAGCTATAGAGTGAGTTCCTGACTCAGCAAAGAATAAATACCTGTTTGACAGACCCTTAACTTTTCTACAGCAGCAGAACATGACACTGGAGAGAAAAAGAAGCTTCAGGAGAGTAGGAGAAAGGTCAATCTGATTTAGCGTCACCATTTGTATTCCCTGTAAAGATCTTAAGGCCTGAGCAACACATCAGAAGGTCCAAGGGTCCTCATTGCCTATGGCTTGAAGTTTAATGCTACTGCCAAGAACTAGCTGGCATTAGTAACTGTTACCTACAAAACTCTGATGGAAAGTGTGTACTGAGGGGCATTCATCCATCCAGCAGGACCATAATTTTATGAAAGGTACTTAGCATTGGCAGGTGAGCCATAATATATCTGACCTTCAATCATAAATCAAACAGCAGGTAGAAAAACCCTGGACAATATATCTCCTGCCACCAGGTTGCCCATAAAACTCAGCACACTTCCCTGGGCAATCACAGATGGATACAGCAGCGTGCTGTTTATATCATCCTCAGACCTCTGGGGTGGACTGAAATGAAAAGCTTTGGTAATTTTCCCACCCCAAAAAGCTTTGCTCCTTGGGTGTACTGACATGTCAGCATCTGTATTAATGCCACAACTGTCGACCAGCGTCTGAAACCACTGACTGCCCTGAAAAATAGAAGGCAGCACTCAATAGAATCAACTTCTCAAAGCCCAGATGGAATGGTCCAACTTTAATGACCCAAAGAGAGACTGATTTGTTTCTCACCACAGCAAAGGCAAAGAGATCGTTTACAACTTGCAGTTCTGCACCCTCATTCGTCAGAGCTACGCATTTCTGTACCAGAGTTCATAGTTTCAAAAGATGGGCTTCACTTCTTCGTGGAAATTCTTTTGGCCGTGCATTACGTGCAGGTGCTGGTGATACCAAGAGAAATGAGGCCACTGGTATGCAATCACGTAAAGGCTTCCAGGCAAGAAGATGAATGTTTGTGTTAGAGTCGTCCACTTGATTTTCAAGTCTGTACAGCATATTTGGGGCTAAAAAGAGTATTCGGTTCTTTCTGGGAGTGGGGCAGAAAAAATCTTCACAGAGCACTTACAGTTTATTTGAGCATTGTAAATTGTGTGTGGGATTACCTGGTAGAAAAGCGAGGTAGGAAAGTCGTGGCCACAGAGGAAGCTATGTGAGCAAGGACAGACACACAGCATGCTGGGAAGGCTGTCAGCGGTCGTATAGCTGCAGAGAGCCTGTGGCATGCCGGGTGTGAGAGGATGCTGAGAGGAGGCTGGGGTCGGGTCACAGGGAGGTTAAGCTAACAAGTATAAACCCTGTGGTTCTCAGGAGAGCCACAAGAAGTTACAGATAACTGACCTCATCTAGGAGATTAGGGTTTACTAACTCTGGGGTGGGGGCAGAGAACCAGTATTTCCAACAACACCCACCCCCCACCCCCACAACTACTAACACTGAGGCAACCAGTCTTTGAAGAGTTTTAGCAAGTAAGAAACGTGATCTGGTTTATGCTTTAGAAAGATCATTCCAGGATTAGACTAGAATACAAATGTGAAGGGTGAGGGCTGAAGCCCAGGGGACCCTCTGAAATAATTGATATACTGCCGCTCATTTGGGATGAAAAACTGATGCCCAGACAGGTTAGGTGACTTCCCCAAATCAGTGTAGCTGGTAACAGAGGCAGAATCTGAAACCAGATCTTTCTCATTCAAAGATCTGGGCTCTTTCGTTATGCCGTGATGTGCTTTACCCCTTGCTGCAAGAATGCTGTCTAAGATGGCTGAGTCTTAGCTCAAGGGGCTGGAAGCGAAGGAAATCGGCTCTGGCCAGTGGAAGCTCTGAGACAACTGATGGTGATCACAGGGCAGACACAGCAGCGGGAACCGGGCTCTTCTGCTGATTAGAATTCAATCCCCAACCAGCCCGTGGTTCAAGTGCAGAATAGTTGAAGCGCATTTCATTGGCCTCATGTCCTGGCGGAAAACTAGAAAAGTGGTCCATGCACTGAGCGCGTTGACTCCTATCAGCTGTGCTGTGACGTAAAGATGAACCCAGCAAACAGTGGCTCCGACTAGAAGCACTGATGACTTAGCCTCCGCTGCTGGAGGCTCTCAGCTCGCATGGTCTCATACAACCATCACAGGAACCTTAGGAAGTGGGTCCTCTTAACCCTATTGTTCTTTTTGATGGCTTTTATTTAACTTTCTCCAGCTTTATTGAGGTATAATTGACAAATGAAAATTGCATATATTTAAGGTGTACGGTGTGATGATTTGATACACATGTGCTTTGAGAAATGGTTACCACAGTCAAGCTGGTTAACACTCCCATCACCTCACGTGGTTACCCTTCGTGTGTGTGGCGAGAACTCTTACGATCTGCTCTCGCAGCAGATTTCAAGTATACAGTATGGTCTCATGAACTCTTGTCACCATGCTGTACATCAGATCCCAGAACTTAGTCATCTTGTACTGGGAAGTTTGTACCCTTTGACCAGTATCTCCCCATCTCCACCAACCCCCAGGGCCTGGTACCATCATTCTACTCTACTTCCGTGAGTTACACTTGATTTTTTTCCATATATAAGTGAGATCATACAATGTTTGTTTTTCATGTCTGGCTAGTTTCACTTAGCATGACGTCCTCAAGATTCATCCGTGTTGTCGCAAAAGGCAGAATATCCTTCTTTTGACAGCTAAGTAATATTCCTGTGTGTGTGTGTGTGTGTGTGTGTGTGTGCCACATCTTCTTTATTCATTCATCCATCAACGAACCCTTGGGTTGTTTCCATGTCTTGCCAATTGTGAGTGCTACAATGAATATGAGAGTACAGATAGCTCTTTGAGACACTGTTTCATTTCCTTTGGATCTATACCCAGAAATGGGATTGCTTGCCTATATGACTGTTTTTCAATTTAAGAAAGCAAAGACCAGAGAGGTTCAGTAACTTGCTCAAGACCATACAGCAACAGTTGGAAGCAAACCTTAGACTCTAAATCCTCTTCTCTTCCCACTTCATCACAATCAGCCCATTTTAGAACAGTGTAGTCGTGGTCCATTGCCTACCTGGCCTAGCCTGTAGAGTCGCTGCCACTTTGATGACCCTTAGTGACTATCGGTCCCAGGCTATCTGCATTAAATGTTATCTTTAGTTTTTATGTTTGTCACACATTGGGACACTTTTCCGTTCATTCTATTTTATTTTTCTATTAATGCTAAGGGTGAAGTAAGGGCAGGAGCACAGACCAGCTGTAACGCGTAACAGATATGTCCCCAGGAGCACGTGGAGAGGGAAAGAGCATGCCCTTCCTACACTAGCTATGTGAAGGCCTTCGCTGGAGGGTTTACGGATAACAAGTCCAGAGGTGAGGTCAGCTTTCCTCGGATAAACTGATAACACCTAGAATCAGAATCACAACCTCCCCGGAGTCAGAGACAGTTAGCAAAGTTCACCCTTGGTGCCAGCTGTGTTTAATTCCATCCTTCAACAAGTGTATATGGCACACCTACTATGGCCACGCCTGGGAAAGACAGTGAACAAACCAGAGAGCCTGCTGCTGAAGGGTCTCATTCTAGTGACCCCTTGGCCCAGGCATAGCAGCAAGCAGGGACCCATGGCACCTCAACACAGGCATGATTGAGAGGGGCATGGGGACCATACAGCTGCCATCTTTATCCCAGCTTACAGGCTCATGGGAAGAGAGACTTGACCCTGCTGGATTTTATGTCCCTAGTGCTCAGCAGATCCAGGCACACAAAAGAGATTCCATGAATACTTGTTGAATGAATGAATGACCCAGAGAGACCCATGTGTATTTCTGTCTGGATGACTCTCTGCTACGAGCCAGCATCCACTTTTCATGAGATCTGGCCCAAGGGGAACTTTGTGTCAGCCTGTGGGGCCTCCTGGGGGGAAAATAACCTGAGCTCTTTATGCAAAGGGCCTCTCCTTACCTGAAGACCCCCATACCTTCAACATCCCAATGAGCTTATCCTCAAAGACAAGCACAGAAGGCTCTTTGGGACAAAGGCACACATTCAGAGGCCAGTGAACACCCTTCAACTCAGAAGTGTTCAGACTGTTCTTTCGTTCACTCACTCCACCTCTGTTGATCATCTGCCCAGCATGGTGCTGGGCACTGAGCAATCAGCAGTGACCAGGACAGGTTTCCCTTGGGGACCTCATGAGCTAGGGGGAGAGAAAGAGTCATAACAGCTAACACGTATTGAGAGCCCAGACCTGAACTCCATTAAACACTGAGGGGTCCTCTCAGATGGCGGGTGACATCTTTACCCTGTTTCTTTGGGAAACCCCGGGTAGATCAGATGACCTGCTCCAGGTCACACGTGGTGTACACACAGCAGACCCAGCAGCACAGTTTGTAGATGCCCAACACCACAACCCACATGCTTAACCCGGCTCACACAGCCGCCCACACCTCTGGGCACGTGAATTTGAGGGTCAGTAAAGCTAAGTCATCAGAAGCCAGACTCACCCCCGCTTCTCGACATCATCTCTGGTCTGTGTCTCTGTCTTCACTCACAAACACAGGCAATAATGGTGCCACCTCAGAGCACTGTTGAGGATTTTGAGAGTTTGATGAGATGCTCAAAATACATAGATGCTCACTTAGTAAGCACCAGCCCTGGTTAGAGGCAGTGACTCCTCACTCCTCTGAAACTGGTTTTGTTGACGGCCCTCTTTATAGGGGTAAAAGCCGGAAAAGAGATAATGCCGCCTTGCTGCACATGTAGGAGACTGAGTTATTAATCTTCCTAAACCTGAGAACAGCACTACACTCAGGCTGAACTCAGGCATGAACACAGGGTGGAGAGGAAATTGGCACTGTCCACACTGTTTTGTGCCTAAACCTGTCTTTCCCTCACAGGAACCGTGTAAACACGTCTTCCCGTGAACTCTACTCCACCTTTGGTTTTCTCTCGCAGTAACCTGGACACAAAGAGCTGACAGCAGGCCGGGAAAATGCATGTTTTCAGAGGAAAGGTCAAGTTTATTGCACACATCACCAGCTCAAGTGTTTTTTAAAGAAAACCTGGGCGTATTCAATTCACACTAGGGCTTTTAAAATTCCCAGAAATGTCAGATCATTTTTAAAGAATTCTAATTTATCTTATTTATAGGTCAGTGTTCAAGATAACTTTTTGAAAATTCTGGGTCTTATTTGTGTCCCAGTGTGATTCGCTGAGTTTTCAATGCTCTCTGGGACTAAAGAGTAATAACAAACAATCAAAGGCAGATAGTAGCAAAACAAATGAACGGATCTCATTCAGGAAGCTGACCAGAGACTTTCGAGTGCAGGCAGAAAGAGAACCTTCAGACTGAGGATGCTGAGCTGCCCTTTATGGTGAATGCTCTGACAGAAGAGAAACATGTAAGAGTACATGTGTGCACACGTGTCCATGTCTGCTCATGTGTGTTAGGTAAATGTGTGCAATCGTGCACACACATGTGAATACACAGAGGGCCAGCGAGCCCTCTGTGTACGTGGAAGAGGGCAAAGGCTCGTCAGTCACAAGTCATAGGAGATCTGAGTTAGCGAGTTCGGTGGAATTTCTTAGGGGCGATAACCACACCTGCTCTTTCACTGGGCATTTGCTAGGCTACACTCACTGCGTGCAAATGGTTTAAAATCCTCTTTAAAGCCCTATGAAACCGGTAAATTTTCCATTTTAAAGCTGAGGAAAATGAGTCTCAGAAAAGTTGAAGACAGGATTGAAATGGAGGTTTCAATGGCTGCAAAGCCTCGCTCTTCCTAGAAAACCCCATTGCCGGGGGCCGACTCTGATCCCTTAACAAGATATCAGTTGTAGCTTAGAAACCTCTCTAGCAATAGGTTTTCAGAGGTTTACCATGTAGTAGAGAAAAATATTTTTTTTTAAATTAGGTGTATTATGGCCAATAAGCAACAGCTAAAGACTTTTTAAAGGTGGACGCAGCCATCAAGCAGGTTTTGAAGAGTCAGCAGGTTTTGCGACAGCTGTTATAAGAAACCTGTGATCTACGGCTTGCCTTGAGCACTGCCTTCCAATTACCCAGTATGGTATTTCTATCTATTTTTAAAAATATGTCTCCACCAGTCCCTCTGTTCCCACCAAGGTGCTCAATAAATGTTTGTTGAATGACTGTTGAATGACGGTAGAAAAAATAATTCAAGGGTCATGGAATAGCCTCATGAATTTTACAGTTTTATTTCATTGATCTTTTTGAAAACTCCTCTCATAAAGGCGACATGAATGGCATTGGATTCAAATGAATGAGATTTTATATTCTGTGAAGAAACAAACAACGAATGCCAGGGTACTATAACTTGTGTTTTCTCAATGAGATCCCAAGGATAGGGTCTTAGTGCGTTTTGTATTAGAGTAATGCTAGTTGCTATAATCAATACCTTCGATTTCAATGGCTTAACCCAGTGGAAGTACATTCCTCGCTCGTCTGAGAGCCCATCACTCTGTTTCTGTGTGGAATGCAGTCTTCTTCCCTGCAGTAATTCAAGGACCCAGTCCCTAAAGTCTTGTCGCTCCAGCACCCCAAAGGGCTTTGGAGCCAGACGAGGGGACAGAGGGAGAGAACAATAAGCCCACTTCTTTAGAACCCTGGCTCAGGGCAGCACAACCATTCCCTCTCACAGCCACACACGACTGGGGATGTGAGATCACAGCCGGTCCACACAGGGAGATCGAAAATACAGCCCCTTGTGGGGCAGCCGCCTCCCAGAAACACCTCCACACTACAGAAGGGGAAGCACTGCTTCCTGATGGGCGCTGCATCCCTGTGGTCCCCACAGACGCCCAGATGCCCAGGGGAGCACGGAACTTACCTCTAGTGCAGGAACTGCATTAATTCTTCTCACATTTATCTCACTGGATCTTTCCGAAACTTCTGTGAATTATTAACCTGACTCATCAGAAAAAGAAACTGAGACTCCAAGACAAGCCCAAGGTGGTGAAGCTGGTTGGTGGCAGAACATGGATTGGATTCAAGCATGTCCTCCATCCACTGAACCAAAGGATTCACTTTACCAAGGATTTGCCTGTTTCTTCAGAAGAGTCTGAGCTTTGGCTGAATTAACACTTTATATTACTGGATTGGGCTAAGCTTTAAAATATATTGGGTGGGTTTTCCTCCTGATTAGGGGTAAGAGTCTAGGGAGAATGTTTAAATTACTTATAGACAAAATAATTTTATCTGTACATTTGAGTGAAATGAGTTAATCTTCTGCTCTGTGACTCAATCAAAGAAGGTTTGAACAACAAAATTACGGGAAAGACAGGAATGCAACTGGGTTTTAGAACAGCTGAAATTAGGAATGCAAATGCTTCTAAGATCCTGTCCCTCTCTCTCTCTCTATATATATATATCATCTATCTATAGATAGATAGACAGATACAGATATTCCCCACCTGTTTCTTCTTCTGTCTCCTCTCTCTGTGTCAGCATTACTTCCACTAAAGAATGGCTTCCTATGTGATTCCATTTATCTGAAATGTCTAGAATAGGCCAAGTGATAGAGGCAGAAAGTAAATCTGTGGTTTGTGGGGCTGGCAAGAGGGGGAAAGGGAGGGACTGTTAATGGGTACAGGGCTTCATTTTGGGGTGATAAAAATAGTTTAGAATTAGTGGTGATGGTCTTATAACTCTGAATATAATAAAACCCACTTAATTGTACACTTTAAAACCCAAAATTTACAGTATGTGAATTATCTCAATAATGTCATTTAAACAAACAAACAAATAATAGTGTCCTCTCCAGGTTGAGGTAAATGGCTCTAGCAATTCCATTGTCATATGTTTGTGGCTGTCACCACTGGAGGCTATTTCCCGTATCCAGTTCAGAAAAGCAGAACAAAACACATTCAAAGGGAGAAAAAGTGATTACTGGCCCAGTTTAGGTCTGGAGCCCATTCCTAACCCGCCAGATTTGTCAGAGGGACATGATCAGGTAACACAGACATGACCATGGGTCTCGCTTCTGTGAATGGGATCACTCTAAGAGAATGGGGAAATCATTGCAGACAGCTAGTAGGAGGTGTTGAATGTACTAGGCTCTGCTGGAGATAGTTACATATGATGATAACTCACACAGGTTTAAATACACCCAAGATCTTAGGCCATAACGCCATATATCTAATATGTGGGGAATCAGCATACAGAAGCTGCATGAGCCTGGACTCAGGGGCATCAGCTTTGGAATCTCGTTACTGACAAGTCCTATCTCACCAGACAGGTTATGTCAAGCAACATGATGCCCAATTTTGTTTCTGTGGAAGTAATAACAATATCTCTATCATCGGGTCATTACTCATCATTGGGAAGTAAAAAGATGTATGCAAGGCACTTAGCACTGAGCCTATGCATATAGCTTAGGCGTACAGTAGGTGCCTCATAAATGTTAAGGGAGCAATGGTGCAGTCAATTGGTGCAAGTAACGGTGAAGCAACTGGTGCAACCAATTCCAAATAGTGATCACACATGTACACTCAGTGGAGAAGGAGAAAGAATGGCCACAGGAGCTGGCTTTTCTCATCTGTGCTCCTGACAAGTTGATTAATTAAGATTGACTAACAGTCACTACCATTTGCAGTGTCTGCAGCAGCACACTATGAGGCTGCTACAAATAATAGCAGTAATCTGTCATAATTTCACATTTGCCAAATTCTTCTCTATCTGCTCTCTGTTTCACTAATCCCTTCTGTACCCAGAGAAATCTTGTTTATGCTCCAAGACGGAACTCGAATGCCACCCACTCTGGGGGCTTTGGTGACCTTGCAGTTAACCGTCTCTCATCCGTTTTCCTGTGGTAACACAGTCAGACTTCTTGCATAGCACTGAACACATTGACACATGTCACACATCACCCACTGTGACAGTAGGCTACAACTCTACACAGCGCCCAGGAAATGGTGGACGTTCAAGAACCACTTGTTGAATGTAAGAATGAGAAATGCATAAAGAACAGTGCCTGCCACCCCGTAACAGCACACAAATATTTTTTAACTTTAACTAAATCAGGTGTCACAAGGAATATACGAAAATGATAAACCTGAGTCCAGCAAAGGATATGCCTTCTGATTTCTAGTTTAGTGCCATTTCCATTTTACTACACTGCCTCAAATTTTAAAAAAAAGAGCAAAGAGGTCAACAACAAAATGAAAACTGAGAGTCAGATTCAAGGCTGATGGCTGTGGTTCCTTCCTCGCGTTGTTTGTCGCTGAGTCCGACCAGTTTGCTTGTAGAGTTACAGTCCTCTCAAAGGCTTTCTTCTTCTGGCCTGTCTACCATGTATGAGCTGAGGACGGAATTTCCTGTGCAAAATCTCACAGCTTTGAGGAGAAAGGCTGTCCTGGGTTCACGCTCGTCATGGCGGATGTTGTGACATGACCACAGTGCACAGCTAATCAGAATATGCAAGGATGGGAACCCATGTCTCTCTGCTCCCAGGACAGTGCTCACAACTTGCACACAACAGCAGGCGTCGTAAGCTGCCAGATGCACACGCATAACTAAATGGCAGTCTTTTGTAAGAATTCAAGAAGAAATAGGTCAAAATGTAAACGCAATTTCCAATGCAGTGAGTTCCATTGACTTCTCACACACATGTTGGTGGGCATGTCTGCAGCTGTATTGATCTCACACCGGTTTCTCTCCAGTGGAGGCCTCCAGATTGGATCAGGTTCACAGACACTCTCACCCACAGATCTATGACCCAGGTGAGGGCTAGTCCGCCAACTGTTTGTCAAAGTTCTAATACTGTGGAAATGCTTTCTCATCTTGACATTTATTTTCCATCATAAAGTTGACATTTTAACTTGAAATTTTTTTGTTAAACACTTTAAGATAATCAGCAAAGAGCCTTTCCCACCGAGTTGCTTATGACTACAGTGTCTCATGAATCATCGCCATTCCCTTGTGACAGTGAGACACTGAAAAATATGAAAAAGATATCCCCACATGGCTGATGACTCAGCAGAGGAGAGGAAATGAAACCTTCACAGGCACCTATGCTTGGTATTTCTGCGTAGCTTTGTCCTTAGTCCACACACTCCCATCGGGTGGGTAGGATTGCCTCCGTCCACTGACAAGACCCTGAGGCTCATAGAACCCACACGGCCTCCACACCACATATGTCCGAAAGCTGGAGCCCAGGTCACTTCTCCTCCAACACAACAAGAGCTCGTCTTCCATGGAAGACAGAGACAGAGACGACAGCCATACCAAGAGTCTCTTCTTAGGGCCGGCCCTATGGCTGAGTGGTTAAGTTCACGGGCTCTGCTTCGGCAGCCTGGGGTTTTGCTAGTTTGGATCCTGAGCATGGATACGGCACTGCTCATCAGGCCATGCTGAGGCAGCATCCCGCATGGCACAACCAGAAGGGCCTGCAACAGAGGGTCCTGCATCTAGAATATACAGCTATGTACTGGGGGGCTTTGGGGAGGAAAAGCAGAAAAAAAAAATATTGGCAACAGATGTTAGCTCAAGGTCAATCTTCAAAAAAACAAAAAACAGTCTCTTCCAGTCTCCTCTTATCCTCTAGTTTCAACTTTCCAGGATTTTTCTAGCAGTGACTTTATGCACAATAATAATTTATCAAACGTTTGCCCTGTGCCATTCCTTCACTCGTTCAACAAATGTTGATTATGTGCCTTGCTGCTGTCAGCACTGGAGGGAAGGAACGTTTTTAAAATCTGAAAAGTCCACATACAATGGAAGGGACTCTTCTGATGTGAATACATCGCCAGATGCTGTCAGAAACACCAGGCAAAAACTGTATCCTAGCCCATTCGCTCTTAGAAATTCACGACGGAATACTGATTCTGACAGAGCCCATATTATCACTGTTGACAAGACAAATTGGTAGTAAAGCAAAAATGAACCTTGTTGTAAAAACATCTTAACTGTCTAATGTATTTTTAAAAGGAAAAAACATGCCTCAAACTTTATTAGTGATACTAACTTGGCATCTCCTTGCCAAACGTCAACTTAAAACTCTCCAACGATCATGCCTTCATCCAACTAACCTTCAGTCACTCCTTTAACGGCTCAAACCACAATGACTGCTAACCCTTCCTCAAGTTTTCTCTGTACCAGACACTGTTCTAAAGGCTTAAATATATCACCTTAAGGAATTCTCATGAGTCTTGGAGACAAGGACTATCATCACTCCGTTTGAGAGGCAACACAAAGGCAAAGTAACTTACCTGAGATCACTTCTCGGCAAAATGGAGTGGGTCTGGCTGCAGGATTCTCTAACCACGCTGCCACCCTGTCTTTTGAAGGTTAACTAGTATCTGCTGTATGCCAGGCACTGAGCTAAGCCAAAGGGAAACCATGTGAAGAACCATGTGACTCCTGTCTTCAGGGAGCTGCTGTCCAGCAGGGAAGGCAGAGTCTACGGCAAGTCCACACAATGAGACACGTGTGACAACAGAGGAAAGACGAGGCAGAGCACAGGGGCATATGTCGTCTGAGGAGACGTAGGGGGGATGGAGAGCGTTATGTCAGTAACACAACAGCCTTCCACACGGTGCGAGAAATAGCAAATCAATCACCTAGACCACGTGAGGGGCAGGGCCAGGCTGTGCATTCAGCATCCTGCAGTGAAGAAAGAAGAGAGAGATACAGGTGCGAAACGACAGGGCCAGTGGTGGCCTCAGCACTGCTCAGGGGACAGTGTGTAATGTGTGGAACAGGAGGTGGAGAGGTGGAGAAGCGAGGAGCCTGCAGGGAGAACCAGGGAAGAGAAGGGGCGAGAGTCAGCAACATGCCGTCAGAGGGAACCAGCAGAAAGAGGGGAGCTCGATCCCTGAAATTGTCAATGCTAAGTATTTCCTGTGTGCTTCTCAAACAGGATTCTTCACGGGACTTTGAGAAAACACACCAAGTGGGACGACAATAATTTCACATAGATTGTGTGTGTGTGCTTCTTTTCTCCCATAATTTGCTTCAAACTGAAGCTACCACCTTCTCTTCAAGTTCCTCGGCATCTCTTAATAGAACTGATTTAATCCTACCGTCATAGAATGGAATTGTTGGAAAGGAGCGTGTGGCCTAGTTCCTCTACTTTAGAAATGATGAAAAAGGAAAGCCCAGAAGTCTACACAAAACCAGAAGCTCTGAAAAATGGTTTGTGAAGGAAATAAAAATGCGGTATTATTATGGGCTGGATTATACTCTCCCCAAATTCGTATTTTGAGGCCGTGACCTCCAGTCCCTCAGAATGTGACTGTGGTTGGAGACAGGGCTTGTGAAGAGGCGGTTAAGTTAAAATGTCTGTTAGGGGGCCCGAATCCAGTATGACCAGTATCCTTATAAGAAGAGGAGACGATGACCCAAGAAGAAACACCAGGAATGCATGTGCAGAGGAAAGACCACGCGAGGACACAGTGAGAAGAGGGTCATAGACAAGCCAAGGAGAGAGGCCTTAGAAGACGCCGACCTGTGGGCACCTTCCAGCCTCGAGAACTGCAAGAAAATAAGCATCTGTAGTTTGAGCCGCGCTCTCTGAGGTGCTCTGCCATGGCAGCCCGCGCCGACCAACACGAGCACGGTGCTGTGTCACACTTACGTTCATACCCACCTATTCTTTCTCTCCCCAGTTGAAAGAGTGCTTTCACGCACGTCCCTGTATCTGAGCTTCCCGGCACCTTGTTAAGAAGGAGGCGATGATTAACCTCAGTGCCTGGATAGAGCAACTGAGGTCTGAGTTTATCAATTCCTCACTAATACTGCCGGAAATAACTGAACCAGAAGGATTGCAAGCCTAGCGGCCTCTAAACATAACCCAGTATTGGTCAGCACAACAGATATATGTGGATTGAATGACATCAATATGAAAAACCAAAAGGGAATAAAGATTAAATTGGATAGTAAAGGGAATCAGAAATAAATGAATAAAACACAACGGTAACCACCGAAAACCAGTAAAATAAGAGCAAAGCCTAAAGCTTTTTATCCCAAGCGTTGTCAGCCTCATTGTGCCGGGGTCTTCTAGGTCCCACCGTCTACCTTCAAAAGCACATGTGACGGGTATTTTCTAACCATGAGCAAGACATAGCAATGTCTTCTTGCTCCTCCCAGCTTTCGTGGGGTTCGCTGGGCCACCGGGCTAGAGGACTCTCTGAAGTACGGTGGCTCCTTCGCACGAGGGAGATGAGTCCTCACTGGAGTCCACGTCTGAGGTGGTGTCAGTGTCCCTTCGATAATTTCTAAGATCAAATTCTCTACCAGGAGTGTTGGCCTTTCGTCTCTGGGAAAGAAGGTGACAGCGAGTATGTGCCAGGCACCCTATTCTCATAGCAGAGGCCGAGGCGGACACACCCCGGGCCACTCACGCAGCTCCATCTTTAATGCTTCTAACTGTAAACACAAAGCCTGCCTCCCGCACATGAGTCCATGATGAAAAAGACCATATGCTGTTACATAGCAACATAAATTTCCCAAACAAATGTTCATGTCTTTGCAGACACGAGGCTTCTGTTCCTCCATCCACAGAAAGGGAATAATATTTTTATACAGGCATACGGTGATGAGACCCAGTTACCTCCAAATTCATACACTCGTAGCTCCCTGCCAGCTTTTTCCTGCTCCACCACTCACGGAGCTCAAGCCGCGTGGTGAGCAGACGCACCTGAAGTGCCATGAGCTGGTGACGCTGAAAAGCAGCTCTTCTTTCAGAGGAAATAACAGCTTCTCATAAATATCCCAGACTTTTCAGGATCTGCTGGGAAGGTTGTAACAGAAGACCTGTGTACTGGCGAATCACGTAAAACAGCGAATAGCTTCAAACACGGTTCATTGCTTGGCTCTGTCTGAAGTTGGACCCAACTGAAGCCCATGGAGGCAAATTCAGCCAAGTCTGAAACAAAACATCAGAATCACATCTTGTGTGCCTCTCAGATGATTCCATGAATCCAAGGGGAGGGTACAGAGGTGGCAGAAGCAATGTACAGAGCTAAAAAGTTTGTGCCTTTAGAAGTCATGGATTCTGGTCCTTTACTAGCCTTGTGAGCCTTGAGTAAGTCACTTAACTGCCTCGATCCTGGGTTTTCTCACCTTTAGAGTGGGGGTGAAAATAGCGCCTCAACTTGCTCCGCGGATCCTAAGTGGTTTCTAGTTTAGTTAACATCACCTCTCAGAAGCCAACTCTTCCTTTAGAACTAGCAGCTTCTTATTATAGTTCTAATCAGATGCTATTTATGAGGATTTGAGGATCAAGGACTCTCATGCACCGTGGGTACAAGGCAGGCTGGTTTCACGAGTAGGAAAGTACTTCTACATACATGGAAATGTCCTAGAAGGAGTGTTTCTGAGGGTTTTGGGGCAGAATGGAGTTTAAAATTGTTTAATTCTGTATCCTTTTGCACATACATTACTTTTTATGATCTAAATGTCAGTGTTTTTTACTATAGAAAAAGCTGTAATTGAGAAAATGCTTTGAACCTGAGGACAACGTGAGGGTAGGGAGAAGGCAGGCACAAGATTACTTCCCAACATTTACGAGGGAAGGGATTCCTTTTCTATGGGCTGAAGCCGGAAAAAAAAGAGAAAGAAGACTATTGTCTCATACAATTGCTGGATTTTTGAGTCCTTAACTCATTGATCTTGACTCTCAAGCCCCAGTCGACGCCCAGAGGACTGTCGCCCTCGGGAGCAGAGACCTGCAGTTGGCAGGACAGTCACGTTCTTGAGCTGCTCCCCGACCAAGAACAACCTCTGCTCCTGGGATGGTGGTGACGACTCAGCCTCTGTCCCCAGGAGCGGGGCTGACCACGTGGGTCTTCTCTAGGTGGCCTCATTCATAGGAGAGTCCCTGTGGACCCTGCTCTCACCACTGTCTGTGCCGCCCACACAGCAGCCTTCCAACCAGAAGGATCATGGATGCGGATCAGCATAGCACATCGATTTCAGACTGGGGGCCACGCTGCGCCCCGGGCTGGGAGCTCACCCCCACTCTCAGACCCCTCTCCGATGGTGCCTAGGCAGGTTGTTCCACACGGTGCACCAGAGGTCACGTGAGGAGTCCAGAGGCGAGCATAAGACACATAAATCAATGCGGTGCTTGCAGTACAGAAAGTCCCGCCTTCTGGGCACAATTAATCAATCATCAAATTCACAAATGGACGGGACTTCCAAAAGTCAAATCACCATTTTAACTAAAGTTCCACAGAACTCAAGTCCAAATGTTCCCTCTCCTAAATTTATTTTTCTGTTCCATCTCAGTCCGCTGGAGCAGAATCGTTGTTCCAGGAGCTGCAGTTTCCTGAGATTTGAAGCTAAATCATTATAACCCCAAGTTTCTCAGGAGCCTCACCTTTCAAGGTCTGAAGCATTAATGAGCAGCAAACGATAAGGTGAGCACCAGAACAGGACCCAAGAATCTCAAAAATCCCACATGCAAATCCCCAAAACCCTCATCCCAAGTGAACTGGTGTTGGAGAGCTGGGCAGGTAACACTGTCCGCAGCCCGAGACCCGGGCAGAGAGCTGGTTTATGGCATGAGGACAGGAAACCACATGTGCCCCCGAGGAGGAAGGGGAGGGGACTGCAAGAGAGACAGACAGAGAGACAGAGACAGACACCGAGACAGAGACAGAGAGGTGTTTTATTCTCATAACACTAAAACAAAACAAAAACTGGGTTTTAAACGTGGATCCAAACTTGCTGAGAAGTGACGTCTCAGCGCCGTCGAGTGGCTCGTGAGACGTGGAGTTGGGAGCCGTGGTAGAGCTGAATTTCAGACAGCTTGGAGGATTCCCTGGCTGGCCCGTTCTCTTGGACTGCACGGTGGCTGGGAAGTGCTGTCAGACGTTATCGACCTTGTAATGTTCCCTGTAAAACGCCTTCTTGGGAAGGTACCCGTACATGACCAGCTTCCTCATACCCTTAGGATCATGTTCATATCCTCAACGTGCGTATTAACCAGGTTCAAGGATAGTCAGATCCGCAAAGTTGAGACTCCTGAACACAGTCACCAGCCCTCCAGGCTCACACATCCCTCACTCTCTCCACTCTTCAAAGGTCCTGCACTCACCACCGGGCCATCCAGCCTATCTCTGAATTACCATCATGTGCCAGTGATTTCTTGTGTTACTCTATTTAACCTTGCTGGTTATCCTCTGGGATGAGCCTGAACATCCTCCTTTACAAGGAGGAAACAGGTTCAGAGCATAAGGTGACAGCCAAGCTCACACGGCAGGTGAGGAAAGGCAAGAATTTGCCCCCAAAGCTGGAGTGAGTTGACAGCCCACGCTGAACCATTTTGCTCTCCTGCAGTATAACAGCCAAGGTTTGACACCAAAACTTCTGCTCTTTCTAAGATACAGCTGTGCCTTCAGATCATAAACTACACATATTAATTATAGTCCTACAGTGGTTTGCGTCTAGAATGGAGAAAAATGCATTTCAGTTTCCAGCAATATAGTGGAATCGATAACCTGAGCTGCCCTCTCCACAGAGTTCCTCGACACCCCTCGAGGAAGGGAGCAGAGAATGCCTTACGTTGCTTAGTCTGGCAATAACGTGTGGAAGGAACGACAGCAGGTCAAACAGGCCAAAAATAGCTTTACTACAAAATATTTTTCTTTGCTTTCCAATATCATAGACCTAGAAACTTTTCCAAGCTTTCCAGGTGATGCAACAGGTAGAGAAAGGTGCATGGAGAACATGAGTGTGTGAAGGCACGTGTGTGAATGTACAGGTGTGAATGAGTGTGTGAATGCATGTGTGTGAACATGCATGTGAGTGCACACGTGTGGATGTGAGTGTGTGAGCACACGCGTGTGAACGTGAGTGTCCGCATCTCACCTTTTAGCCGCGTCTGCTTTTCGGTAAGCAGAGAAATGTCAGTTCTCCCATCCTGTTAATTTGGAGATGCCTCTTGTGCACCTCCCCAATTTGCGTAGCTCTCCGGGCCTCCCTCCTGCGTTTCAAATTCTAACACATGTGCGTCATGTAGGATGCGAGGCGAAGGTCAGGGATGTTAACTACGAAAAATACTTAAAAGTGCACTGCCTCCCACTGCTTACCAGCCTCATGTACACTGTTCCACTTTAGACGCTCAGCGAGCGGGTCCTGCGGTCAGTCTGCATGTTGGCTGGTGAGTGCATTATTCCTGCCAAATCATCCAGTTGAGATGGGAATGTTAATTTATTTGAGCAGACGTGTGTCTATGAGGCTTTAACAAAACAGCCATATGCTACTCCAGTAAGTATATAACAAAGAAGCACAATTCATGCCAGGACCAGCCCTAGAACTTCTGGGCAGGACCACGAGGATGCTCATCAGCCTCACTTTTCAGTGGCATTTCATTTGTTCTCATGATCTTTTCACCCGTCTGTTGTCCCAACTAAGTGGGGACTCTGGGATGTTTGATGACAGCCCTGGTTTCCTTCCCTCTTCAACGGGTTTGACTGGGGTTTTAGGGCCATAGTTCCTTAGATGCAGATTCCCTTCCTCCATCCAAGACGTTGTGGGGAGGGGTCTCCTAGGGCACGGTGGGAGGCCAGGTGGTACTGAAACCCGCAGCCAAATGCCATCTTTAACAGATCTGGTGAGTTCACTGAGGCCCCAAGTGTGACCCTCAGTTTTGTGGTCTGATTTTCCCAGAGTTGGTGACATTATTTTTGTAAAATGAAATGTATTCTATGATAAATGTAATATGTACAAAACATTCAGAAATAGATAAAGGTAGGAAATGGAAAACCCTTAATCAGACGACCCAAAACAATGACTACACTTTTTGTGCACTCATTACCATAATGATTTCATGTGTACTTTTTCAGTATAATATGGCCATGAATATATTGTATATGCTACTTTTCTGTTAATATGATAATGTAAGCATATTCCCTCACTTATGAACTCCCTTAGACAAGACATTTTAATGGCTACAATAATGGAGAATATTATAACCTAAATATTTTCAGAGAGTTGAGTTGTTTCCAATGTCTTGCTATGATGACAAGTGCGAATCTTACCAACATGGTACTTGCTTAAGTACCTGCTATTATTGTTGCTCAAGTATGTTTCCAGAAAGGCCTATTGACCCAGAAGAGTATGTGTATGTCTATATATTTAATACAAATGGGCTCATGATAACCATATTCTGCACCTTGCTATAAAAAAAGTAAAAATGAGCATCATAACGTTCATAGGCAGCAAGTCTTGTGGGTGGGACTCCAGAGCCAGGTGGCCTGAACTGGGCTCTGGCTTCAACACGAGGAGCTTCTGCAGCCATACACGCTGTTCACCTGCCTGAGTCTCTTATTCCACAAAACGAGGTGACGACAGTGCCCACTCCACAGGACTGTGGTGAAGATTAAATGGTTTACATTAAGCGTAAGACAGGGATCTGTTAATTTTTTAATCTCATTTTTCAAACAGCAGTATGATATTCCATATTTGGTTGTCATGACTTATTTTATTCAAGGACATTGACATTGTTATCACTTATAGACTTCTTACAAACCTACAATAAACATCCTTGCAAATACATCTTTACACATGTGTGAACATATCTGTTTTATCTCTAACTAAAATTACTAAAAATGAAATTGCTGCGCCAAAAGATGTGTGTGATTTTGAAATTTAACATGGATGCCATATTGCCCTCCCCTCTGATGACAGTCATTGCACATCCCACGCGGAGCGACTGCCTCCCTGCCCTGCAGCCAGCACTGGTTCTGGAGCTTTTCATTCTTTGGTGATTCAATAGTAAAATAAGTTAGCCTGCTCTAAGGTGCGGCCCTAATAATGTGCGATGGGACATCTTGTAGATTTCAAGGCCATTTGGAATTGTCTTTTTAACTCTGGGAACTGCAAACCATGTCATTTCGTCATTTTTAAAAATTGAATTGTTCTGTTTTTATATGTAAGAGTATGTTGTAAATAGAGTAATTAGTGTTTTGTCTTAGGTGTTGAGAAAAATTCCTCACTTAATAATTGCCTTTTAATTTCCTTATGATACTTCTGTCTATGCACAGTTTCTCTCTTATCTATATGGAGTCAGATTCATCTCTCATTTTTTGATGTTTGGAATCTCGTAATTAGAAAAGGCTTCCCTACTCCAAGGTTACTAAATGTTACTGAGTCATCTCAGGTAATGAAACAAATGTTCCTCATTTTATCCTCTAGTACTTTTATGATTTTGTACATATATATTGTATCTGTATCTATCTAGAATTCCTTTTGGTCAAATAATTAATGTAGAAATTTAAATACATATTTTCCTCCAAAACCCTTTTTGGTTATTGTCTTGAATTGCCATCCTTATCAAATTTTTAAAAATCCACCTTTATTTGGGAGCTTTCTGAATTCACTATTTCTCCTTATTCTGTTCCTGTTCCTGACTCCACTACTTTTCAGCTTAGAAAACCTTCCAGCTCTGACAAGATTTTTAAAAATCACCTCCATTTTCTTTTGGGTTTATTATTTTATTTTTATTACATTTGGCTCTTCAACTCATGGGAAATACACTTTGAAGGACCTGAGGTCTCCTGGGCCTTCCTCTTATGAACGTGCTGGTTCCATTTTCATTCCTCTAGAGATGAAAAGTATCAAGTCCGTCAAATATTTCTCTTCCTCAGACTTCTCTTAACAGCATATGTTCATCAGGAAGTCTTAACAGTTTCTTGTGCAAGATCAGTTCTTAGTCTTTACTCCCGAATTTGACTTCTTTTTCCTGCCTCTTAGAAGGTATGTTATAAGTCTCCAAATGGAAAGGGTCTTTGGGTGATCAGGATGGGGGCGCGTCTCAGGGCACCTGCGTTTACAGGGCTAGTCTGCTTAGAATTCTGGTTGAGGACATTTTGAGAAAGTTATTCTTTCTAAATATACCAAAAATTTCAATGTGAAATAACCTATTAATACATATATATTTATATATATATATTAATGTTTATTGAGATGTAAAATGTTGTTTTATTACTTTGTTTTATTAATTTTATTTTTATAAGTATAAATATAGTATATTTATTTTATTTCTATCATTTTATTATATTCTTATAAATATTATATTAATATATGGATCAAGCCTCAGGGCCAGTCATCTATAGAGGACACATTTACTCCATAAAGCTTGATTGTTAAGCCTCAGAAATACTGCTCAAGCAATATTGCTTTTCCATCAAAGGAATATTCAAATCCCAGAGTCTAGGGTTGCAGCCTTCTTTATGTCTCTTCCAATAAGAGCTCCCCCTCCCGTGAGAGGTGGAGGGAGGAGGGACACGCACATTCTTGCTCTCTGTCTGCATTTCCTTGGCTTCATGCAACCCAACTGTCTGAGTTGTATCAGATCCCTGAGTGAGTCAATTCACAGCACAAGTGGCTGTGCTGGAGCTCCCTGGGGACAGTCTACTTGGATTGGGCTTGCAGACAAAGGGACCCAGCAACACCCGGCACGGAGAAGTCACCCATTCACTAACCGGCAAAGTTGCTCATTCATTCATTCACTCATTCGCTCAAGAAGTACTTGTTAAACATCTGCTGTGTCAGAAACGGTGGTCAGCACTGGGGATAAGATGGTGAATTAAACACACCCCCTGCCTTCAAGCAGCTGTCTGTCTAGGGAAGGACGCAGCAAGGAAGCAGGCAATTTCGAGGCGAGAAGTTAGAAGGCAGATCAGGGGTGAGCACCAGTGAGCAGGCGTCAGGGGAGCACCCCTGAGCGAGTCAGATCAGGCTGAGACTGGCAGGAGGAGCAGGACTCGGTGAGGTGACTGGGGGTGTTGTTATGAGTCTTGCAAGCACCAGTTAAGCCTGAAGAATAGTGAACATCTGCGACTTTACTTTCAATGTTAATCATTCAGTTACCAGAGATCCTTACAACTAACTGCAATTCCTGCTCCAGGCTGTGTCCCTTGAGAAATGATCATTCTTTACTCATCTTCTGCTTCTTTGTTTTTACCGAAATCACACTCAGAAGAAGAAAGAGGATCAGAGGGAAGAGATGGATGATGAAAGGCATCAATCCTTACAACAGTTCCGTTGTGATGACAGGGTTGCTGTCCTCACTTTATAGCCGACTAAACAAACCCAGAATGCCCGAGACCAAACAGCTAGTAAACGGCACGTTCACAATTTGAACCCAGGTCTGTCGGGTCAACCTTGAAACCCCACGCTTTTTCTCAGACCACACCAATGTCCTGTTGTGATTTTAGGGGGTGACCTTGTGTCCTATCCCAGATTCTAGGGACAATCTTATTGCAGCCTTCTTTATTTCGTTTGATAGATAAATGACGATGAAGAATGAAGTAACAGTGTTCTTTTATATCCCAACTTAGCACCTCAATTTTTACAGAGTGAATTGTAGTTGAGGAAACGGGAAGAGAAAAGTTTTTCTTCAATATGTGGTAATTCTTTAAACAATTTTTAAAGACTCCTTATTATGTGTCTTCTGTGGAATTTATTACTTTTTTCCTGAAATATTATTCACTAAAAGTGATTCAAACATGACATAGACCTTCTGAAAGTCTCAGTTTTCATCGTCATCAATTAGAGCTGGCTTTAGCTGCTTTGGCAGAAGCCTGAGTAGAGTAACTGATTTAAATGGTAGGAGGTTTCATTTTCTTTGGTCATAAGATTTGTGGAGGTGTCCAGCGTTGGTGCATATGCTTGAGCAAGTCATTGAGAACCCAGAATTTTTCCAGCTTCCATGATTGCAACATGGCCAGCACACTGTAGGACATCGAGGCTGAATTCCAGCAGAAGTAGAGAGAAGACCAAAAGGCTGGCACCAGCCGAATCCATCCCCTCTTATCAGGAGGGCAATAAACCCCTTAACAGACTTCCATGTATGTCACATGGCCATCGCAAGCCACAAGACAGCCTGGGAAGTCAAGCTTTTCAGCTGAATAAAGTACTGTCTATACATTACTCGGTTCTCTTGACTGGAAGAAAGAGAGGACAGATACTCTGTGAAATCAGCATAGAGACAAACAGCCACACGATCCCAGCAATGGGACAGTCCTAAAGCAGGTCTCAGATATAAGAATGTGGCCACCCCTGTCCAGCCAGGCATCGTGAAATCTCCTACAAGCTGAGAAGAAATGACATTTACCTGTGAATGGCTTAAATAAGATATTGAATATTAAATATTACTAAATAATGTTTAACAAATATTAAATAAAAGTGTAAATCATTATAACCTGTTAGAGTTTGCTTGTTTTTAATAAGACATTATGATCAAAGGAAAGAGCATGGGTCTGTGCTCCTTCCTAAGTGTGAGATCTTGGAACATGCATGCAGTCTCTCCTCTCGGGCAAGTGCAGTTTCATTGCCCATAAAATGACAGCAGATCAATTAAAATGGGCAATGGAATTAAACAGCATTTCATAGAAAAGGGAACATGACAGGCCAATAAACCAATGAAGAGAAGACATTGTTAGTAATCAGGGTAATGCAAATTAAAACCACAGTGAGACATCACTTTGCACCCGCAAGACTGGCTAAAATTAAAATCCGACAATACCAAGTGTTGATGTTGATGTAGAGCAGGAATTGACAGAGTCCAGCTCACGGGACAAATCTGGCCTGCCACCTGCTTTTGCACAGCCCATGCGCCAAGAATGGTTTTTACATTTTTTAATGAACAGTATAAAAAATGCTGTTAGCCTTTCATGGAGAATATATGTTCAATTTTGCTGCTTGGCACTACTGCCTAAAATATTTACTACCTGGTTGTTGACAGAAAAAGCTTGCTGACCCCTGATAGGTAACATAGGAATTCTCTTCCACTGCTTGGGGGAGTGAAAATGGCACAACCACTTCAGAAAACAATTTTTTGTATATCTTAAGAAGAATAGGTGCCAACTCCAGGACCTGGTAGTACCCCAGAAAGCGCTCGCTCACTCTAACAGCACTGTTTGTACCTGGGGAAAAGATGGAACAAGTCCAAATGTCCACCAACACTAGATGGAAGAATAAAATGGAAGAAAACACATGGAGAGGCTGCTCCCAACACCAACAGGGGTGAATCTCATAGAGGAGGCACCAGGCACACCTACAACTTCCAGAGGAGCCCTGTCAATAGGAAGATGATGTGAGACACCTGTTCAATTTTAAAATTTCTAGTGGGAATACTAAGAACAAAAGAGATGGATGAAACTAATTTTAATAATATACTTCATCCAACCTAATATATCCACAGTTATTATTTGAATATGTAATCAAGGCAAAAAATATTGATATACGACATTATTTTCCACCCAAATCCTACAGATCTGGAATGCATATGCACAGGGCATCTCAAAATGGACTAGCGACTTGTCAAGTGTTAGTAGCCATATAAGGCTAGTGGTCATCAATGTGAGAAGAAGCAAACAGTAAATTCTATTTATGTTCTATCATTCAAACTAAGGAATTAAAGCGTTATATTATCGAGGGTGAAATTATATGTAGTAAAACCATAAAGAAAGTAAGAAGTGCAAGAAACTACAGAGAAGTAAGAAGTGAAAATGAGGTGAGGGGAAGGGACTGAAAGGAGGGAAGCAAATTGAGGTGAGAGGAGGGGACTAAGGTGAGGGGAGGGAACTGAGGTGAGGAGAGGGGACTGAGGTGAGGGGACTGAAGTGAGGAGAGGGGACTGAGGTGAGGGGGCTGAGGTGAGGAGAGGGGACTGAGGTGAGGGGACTGAGGTGAGGAGAGGGGACTGAGGTGAGGGGACTGAGGTGAGGAGAGGGGACTGAGGTGAGGGGACTGAGGTGAGGGGACTGAGGGGAGGAGAGGGGACTGAGGTGAGGGGACTGAGGTGAGGAGAGGGGACTGAGGTGAGGGGACTGAGGTGAGGGGACTGAGGGGAGGGGAGGGGACTGAGGTGAGGGGAGGGCACTGAGATGAGGGGAGGGGACTGAGATGAGAGGAGGGGACTGAGGTGAGAGGAGGAGACTGAGGTGAGGGGAGGGGACTGAGATGAGAGGAGGGGACTGAGGTGAGAGGAGGGGACTGAGATGAGGGGAGGGCACTGAGGGGAGGGGAGGGGACTGAGGGGAGGGCACTGAGATGAGGGGAGGGGACTGAGATGAGAGGAGGGGACTGAGGTGAGAGGAGGGGACTGAGGTGAGGAGAGGGGACTGAGGAGAGGGGACTGAGGTGAGGGGACTGAGGTGAGGAGAGGGGACTGAGGAGAGGGGACTGAGGAGAGGGGACTGAGGTGAGGGGACTGAGGTGAGGAGAGGGGACTGAGGTGAGGGGACTGAGGTGAGGAGAGGGGACTGAGGTGAAAGGACTGGACCGAGGTGAGGACTGGGGTCTGTGTGAGGGAGGAGGACTGAGGTGAGAGGACTGAGGTGAGAGCAGAAGTCTGAGGTGAGGGGAGGGGACTGAGATGAGAGGAGGGGACTGAGGTGAGGGGAGGGCACTGAGATGAGGGGAGGGGACTGAGATGAGAGGAGGGGACTGAGGTGAGGACAGGGGACTGAGATGAGAGGAGGGGACTGAGGTGAGGGGAGGGCACTGAGGTGAGAGGAGGGCACTGAGGTGAGGGCTTGTCTGGGGGCTCATTGGTGCTGATGATGTTGTATTTGCAAGTTTGATGCTGCGTGTGTGGATCCTTCTTTTATTTCTATACATATACTTACTATTTTTTAGCTATTTAATCTCCTTAAAAATTTTACAGTAAACCCCTGCCGCAGGTGCCTGCTCAGGGACAGGTCGTAACACAACCACTGGGGCGAAAACTTTTCAACAATAGGACAGGATGTCAACAGAGCGAAGTTAGTATCTATTACTGTTCCTCACTTGCATAATCGGAAGGGCCATATGTGCAGAAGTTGCCACAAGGCAGGGACTTAAATAGAGAGAACTGAGCAATACAAGGGAATGTAAGCTGTTAGCTGATCCCCACAGAACAGAAGAGGAGAAATGGAAAACATCATCAGGAAGGAAGAAATCTGCATAATGGCAACAGAGACATGTGGAAGGCTTGAAGGGTGACCAGCTGTTGCATCTCTGAGATTTGTCAGAAAAGACTTGTGGGGGAGGCTGGGTTGACAGGAAGCTGTGGGGGTGACGTCCTCAGGGCTGGATGGAGAGCGGTGAACCACACTGGGAAGGAGCCTGGGCCAGACGCAGCGCCGAAGCGGGTCCTGGTCTGCACCGCAGCCTGTCTACACACAGAGCTGCGACTGGCAGCAGGAGCTGCTTGGCAGAGTTGGTGGCTGCTTTTTCTGTCTCTGCCACTCTCCCCTCTTACCATCTTCAGTAGCTGGCTCGAGGCAGAAGAGATGAGTTCCCTCAGTGCTTTTTTCTCGTCTAAGATGAGGTGACAAGAGAACCAGTGCACGTGGCCCTGCGTCCAGAGCAGAGAGCTGCATGAACACCTGCTGGCCTCTCCCATGAGCCGGTGTGGAAGGTGCAGGAGCCACAGTCAGTGGTCAGGACAGGCCCAGGTCTCGCCACACGAGCTGGGTGGAGCACATTGGTGCAGAGCTAACCCTGCAGAAACCGAGTTAAATTTCAGTCCGGCTGGGGTTCGGGAGAACTCTGGCTGCTGTGCTAAACGAGAAGAAATAAAAATGCTTCTTTGATATTCACCATTAAACTCACATGATAGCGTTTTCCCAACCTGAACAAAGGCAGCTGCAGACAGGGGCTGGGGGTCCTTGGGATTATCCAGTCAGAGAGTCTCCAAAGCGACTGGTGCCACAGTCCAGCACTGAGCCCTCCCTTCCCCCGTGAACTCACGCCTGCCCTGTCTGCTTCTCGTGTCCTTTCAGAGGCTGGAAAGCCATTGGATCACGGCAGGCACTCGGCAAGAGAGCTGATAAGACCCTACGGGAGAGGGAGCTCATGTGCGCAGTCGCCTGGCATAGGTGACAAGCCCCACCATGTGCCCCCTGAGTCGCTTTAGATGTGTGATCCACCCAACCCTTGGAACACACCTGAGCAAGAGAAACCGTTTCCTCCATTTCATAGAGGAAGAGACCGAGGCTCAGAGAGGAGTGCCTTGCCCCCAATGCGATGCTGAGCTGTGTCTTGGATGCTTTTGTTGTTTTTTGCTGAGTAAGATTCACCCTGAGCTAACATCTATTGCCAATCTTCCTCCTTTTGTACCCAAGCTGCCACAGCATGGCCGCTAACAGAAGAGGGGTGTAGGTCAGTGCCCAGGAACCAAACCTGGGCTGCCGAAGTGGAGCACGCCGAACTTAACCACTGGGTCACAGGGCGGCCTGACTCTAACTCTTTTTAATCTGTCAGATCTCAAAGTTCCATGTTTGTCCTACTGCATCATGCAATCTACTAAATTTACTGAAATGAACTTAGTGGAGGTGCCTAACATGTACCTAATTTAATCCTTGCAACCACTCTGAAGGAAATGTACTTGTAACATTATCCTTATTTTATTAGAAATATAATGAGAATGAGAGAGGTTTTGTAAAAAGCCAGTTCCCCACAGAGACAAAGACAACCATTTAGTAATAATGCACGTGTCGAAGCTTCACAAGGCAGCATTCTAAACTCTAAGAGGCATTTACACATTCATCCTCAGAACGATTTTTTGAAATAAGTACGATTATTATTCCCACTTCTCAAATGAGCTAGAGAAGCACAGAGAGTTTAAGTAACTTATCCAGCCTCATCCAGCTAGTGAAGATACAACTGGAACTCAAACTCAAATAGTCGGACTCCATTAGCTGAAGTTCAAACCATGACACCATCCCTAACACGTGCCAAATACTCCCAAGTGAAGAAGCCACCCTTGCTGCTTGAATCGAAGAAAGAGGCCCTAATTGATTACTCTTCCCTCTACATCCTCCGTACGTACGCTCCATCCCTAAACCCATAGTGTGCAGTGAAGGGACGTAACTGTGAAAGCAGCGGGGAGCCTGCCTCTGCAGAGGGAGCAATCAAGGCAGGAGGCTGAAGGAAATCATCCTCAGGGCTGCTTCCAGCTCCAGGTCGTCATTCTCCCACCAGCAACATCCATAAACTTCTCCAGTTTTGTAATTTAGAGTTTCGGAAACAAGTATACATCTTTAAGAACTGGTAAAAGCCCTATGTTGTAAATCTAAGTTAGCCATTTTTATATTCATTTATTGACAAATAATCTAAGTACATAAGCTGTGGGGTCCTGCTTGATGAGTCACTGAGGATCCCGTTGATCTGAGAACATTTGTCTAGTTTTAGCACTGCACACTTTCTTACATTGTGCCTCCTCTGATTCTCTTACCTATGCTTGAGCATAATGAGCAGACAGCATCCAGGCCCTTCCTCAGCTGCAGGGTCACCTCGTCCAAGGCCACGCTCTCCCCAGTATAGTCCACATCCAGTGACGGAGCAAATCAGGATGGGGCCGGACCATTTGGACCCACGAAGGACAACTCCAATAGGCAATACTTTTTCTAGAGCGCCCACTGGGTTGGCTAAGGCCTTGTGTCATTTTAGGAAAAAGTTTACTGTTATCAGAAAATCATCAACATAATGTTATGTTGCAAAGAGAAAAGACTAGAAGGATACGCACCAAAATGTCCCTTTCTGACGTCATAACTTCATCTTATCCCCCTCACGCACAGCATTCTGGTCACGCTGGCCTCCTTCCTCTTTCGCACCGAGCTTCTTTCCACCTCCTGACCTGGCCCCTGCCAGGAGGCCTCCATCCATGACTTCTTACAGGCGTCTCATTCTCCTGTTCCGTCCGATGCCGCTCAGAAATCGCCCATCCTGGCCATCTTGTCTAAAGCGCTCTTACTTTCTAAAACGCCACCGTATTTGATCTCCTCACACCTTTTATCACATTTACAATTGACTTGTTTCTTTACTCACACATTTCCTTTCTCTCCCACTGAAACACAAACTCCACAGAAGCAGCAGCCTCCGCTGTGCAGTTTACTGCTGCTGCCCAGCGCCCAGCACAGGGTGGGTGTGAAGCGGCACTCAGGGAGCCCTTCTGCAGGAAAGAGCTGTTTGTGTGGTGGGATTTTAGTCATTTGTATTCTTCAGGGGGATCTATGTTCTGCAAATTTTCTAAAATGAGTAAATGTTATTTTTATGATCTGAAACAATAATATTTTAAACTATGTTGAATGAGCAAAACTTCATAAGGTCCTGCTCTCAAAAAAAAGACCGAAAATTTTCCTGAATATTACTGAAGGAGAAATTTGTACACTTGGAAGGACAAGAAACCACGATGCCCCATGGCTGGTGCTGCGCCGAGTTGGAATGACAGGGCGGTCTCGTCCCTTCTTGCAAGTTCATGACTGTGTGTCAGCTCCCTATCAACCTCAACTTGAATGGGGGGGACGGGGGGGCAAACAGTTTGGAGAAGTAAAGACCCCATTGTGTAATGTCTCTTTTTTATATATATTTTGGCAACAAGAGTTTCCTAGAACTGGGAAAGCCACTGGTAACTGAAGGGGCTTGAATCCTTTTATTGAATTGATCAGTCAAAGTCGTTGTTTATCCATTCCCAGAGGATAGCTCCAAGAATCAACTTAAACTTTAGGGGCTGGCCCTGTGGCTGAGTGGTTAAGTTTGTGCGCTCCGCTTCAGTGGCCCAGAGTTTCGCCGGTTCTGATCCTGGGCACAGACATGGCAACACTCATTGGGCCACACTGAGGTGGTGTCCCACATACCACAACCAGAAGAACCGGCAACTAAAATATACAACTATGTACCGCGGATTTGGGGAGAAAAAGCAGAAAAAATAAAAAGAAGATTAGCAACTGTTGTTAGCTCAGGTACCGATCTTTAAAAAAAATGTTTTTTTCTAAATAATCAACTTAAAGTTTAAATACGATGAAGTGGGTTTTCAGTTGTGGCCCACACAAAGGAGATAGAGCTAATATTATCAAGTGCCTACTCTGTGCCTTTTTGCTAAGCATTTAGAACATACTTCCACACTCTACACATGCGTTTCCTGACTTGGAGTGGTTAATTTGCCTGTAATAACACAGCTAGCACCTGGGACTGGAAAACCAAACTCTCTTAGGTTTGAAGTCAGTGTTGTTTCCACGCAGTGTCCTCCTCTCTGGAGGAAGCTGAAACAATTGTCCACGAGTCATGAAGTCTTTATGTCACTTTGGAGTTCTCATTTCACTTTGAAAACTTAATCTGAGTTTTCCACTGAAGACCTCAACATATGGACGTCGTTGAGACGACACACATTTGGTCCTTATTCTGTTCCCCAATTTCATCTCTCTTAAAAAAAAAGAAAGACTTCTGTAATTAATTGTATTAATGTGTCACGGCACAGCCTGCAAACATTTTGACCATCACTGGGTATTTATAGATGCCCATTAATTAAACTTGCCCTCAGATGAGATTCAATGTACTCATGATCCACACTTCCCTGTGAGCTCTATTTTCAGCCTATTTGATGGAAAAATAGAAGATAGAAGGGCATCATCTTTTGCAAAGGCATCTTTGCAAAGGCATCATCAATGACTTGAAGCTCCAATTAGCAGAAAAAGCCAAAGGAACGCAATGTAGATGGCATCGTGGAGAATCTTGGTGGGGGTAAACGTCAAGTGATACTAAAAGTATTTATTAACGATGATGAAAACCTCCTGATTTGACAGAAAATTCCATTCGCCTTATAGGCCCATCTCTCCATTTGTTGAGTCAAGTCATCTAAACATAAGAGGACTTGGTAGGAGCCTAGGGTGAAGTGGGAATGAGGGTTTGGGAACAGGTCTGAGATCTCAGCAGCGACACTGGGGCAGACAGTCAAGTCAGCACTGGGAGACTCTTGAGAAGGTACTGGAAACTCAGAAGTCGGCTGAGCTGCAGAAGCAAGGAGGTCAGGAAACAGGAGCAAGAGAAGACTGAAGACGAAAATCTGAGGGTCCCGCACAAGAAAGCCCTGCTGAGTTTCCCTAAGAGTCCACTGCGTTAGCCAGATTTCACTGGCCTGGTTACCTGGGAGAACAAGGTAAAACCTCATTGCTGAGAGCTAGAGACACCCCGTTGCTGTGAAAAGGTGACTGGCTGGAAATCCTCAGAGCATCAGCTGTGGGCTCCCTTTGCTTTTAGTTAAAGGCTCTGCAGAACCGGGTGCCTCACCAGCTCTCCAGCTTCGCCCCGAACCATACGCTCCCTTCGCCCATCGTGCTCCCGACTCCTCGCATCCCTCTGCTCTCAGATTTGCCTGCAACAGTTTTTCCTCTCCACGTCCTCCACTTAACTTCTTACCCATTGTTTGCATTTCAGCTCAAGCGTCATTATACTGAGTCCAGCAGACCCTGTTGATCCAGGAAGCCTTTGCTTCTGTTCAAAACACATAAAAACACCAGATAAGATATAACAATTATTTTGAAAATGCACACTTAAGCTCGCACTCCTCTCTCCAGGTGAGAGAAACAAGGAGACTCGAAGCCATGGCAGAGAGTAGGAGATGAAGGTCAGCAGCTCACAGGGGGACCAAGACTCTGTATTCATCTGAAAGGCTGGAGTTGCTTCCACTTCCTTCTCTTTTCCCCATTCCCTTTCCTGCCCGTTTTGGACAATTCACTCCTGTAACTATTAGATGGGATGCAGAAGGCAAAGTGGGCATGCTTGGTAAGGGAGGGAGACCCCTAGTGACCCAGAGAGGGGAGCTGAGCCCAACAGAGTGAGGGGTGTATCGGGCAGCAGAAGCCTGAGAGGGCAAAGAGGGTGTCATGCAAGGGGCTGGCCCTGCATGGGGTTCAGAGCATGAGCCAGGTGGGGCTGGCATCTACATTTGAGAATGGCCCGTGTAGGGGATCAGAAACTGAGCAGGGTAAGGAAGGCATCTCCACAGGGGGTGGGCAGGTGAGGGTCTTCAAGCCAAGCAGGCCAGGAAGAACATATGCACGAGAGGGAGCCCAGCATGGGGAGCTGGACTCCACGTGTGGAGAAGAGGGTGTCCACGTGTGCAAGGGTATGGTCTGGTGTGAGATATCAGAGCCTGGGCAGGATAAGGAAGATGTTTCTTTAGAGAGTCAGCATTGTATGGAGTCTCAGAGTCTGAGGGGTGAACCCCCACACGAAGGGATGGCATAGTGCAGAGTATCAGAGCGTGAACGTGTCTGTGTGGGAAGGACGCCTAGGATGGGGTATCAGAGACCAAGCACAGTAAAGAGAATGGGCAGGGGACAGCTAAGAAAAGTGCTGGAATCTGTGCATAATGAGGAAGGATTCCACACTTTAGGGGAGTCTGACACAGGTCTCAGAACTAAGGAGAGGATTCAAGTGAATGGAAGATGGCAGAGACCGAGAACAGGATGCTGAAGCCCACGCAGGGCCAGGAGGACCTGTGCGTGGAGGAGGTGGCGGAACGACAGTGGGAGCCTGACAGAGTAAGGGTGAACTGATTAAATAAGGAGCTGTGTTAAGGATAACGGAAGGCAGATGACTCACTGTTGGAAGAGAGGGTTCCGAACACAGACGGGACTGAAACAGGAAGGGCCATTTGTTGTTGGATTAGAATTGAATTTATCAGTATGAATTCACAGTTTTCAATACATACAAACAGATAATAATAGATACATAAAATGTATTCAAATTATCATTTTAAGACATGTAGGCCAATAAAAGCAAGTAAGAAGACAAAAACAATTCAATAAGGAAAGGATTAGAGTATCAGTGTCCTAGAAGGATCAGAGCTAGTGCTGAGCTCTCTGCTGAACGCCGGGGGCTGAGGTCTGTCAGGTCCATTGAATTGGAATTAGAAAAATCTCAACAACTATCCCAGGGTGGTGGCTCCAAATGAGGCAAAACTCCTTAAGCTGTGGAAAGAGAATCACCTGAGAGAGAAGTGATTGAGAGTCTGCACGGTGCCTTGCCCTTCTCTCTAAATTCAGACAGTGTATGTACCAGGGGAGCCTCAGACAGAGAAATGCTTATAAAAGACTAGTCACTCAAACCCCTTACAACACGACTGCCACTATCTGTCCATCGACGTTCCTTTTTCAGATCCTTCCTGTGGTTTTCAGATCCTTCCTACTGTGACGAATCTGCATTCCCTCACTTCCTGTCCATAGCCCTATTTATTCAGATACTATTAGAATGAAGTTCTCAATTATTACTAAGTTCCAGTCATCATGAGCCTAAACATCTGGGAATTTGGATCCAATTAGGATTTATGAAGGACAGAATGAGTTTGGAATTAGGTGTGTGGATTTGAAGATGTCAGTAGAAATGCCAGTGGGTAGACATGCCGGACAGACAGAAAAGTGGGAGGACAGTGGCCAAGGCTAGAGCTACAGGCTGTGGCAACATTCCAGCAAAGAAAATGATGATGATGATGATGATGATGATGATGATATTTCATTGATGATGATGATGATGAGGTTGAGGATGGTAATGATGATGTTGATGTCGATTATGTTGATGATGGTTATAATGATGTTGATGATGTTGATGATAATGACGACACTGATGATGTTGATGATGTTGATGTTGATGATGATGATGATGATGATGACATTGATGATGATGTTGATGACAGTGATGACTATAGATCTTTATTTTGTTCTTTCCATATGTAGTCGCTATGCTGAGTGATTCATGTGTACTATCTCATCTCCTTGTCACGTTAAAGCTATAAGGGACATCTGCCCCATTTTACAGATGGGGAAATGGAAGGACTGAGAAGTTAGTAACTTTTTCAACTGTTCACAGCTGATAAGTAGTAGAACCAGTACTTGAACCGAGTGACTCCAGACTCTTATTCATACTTTAAAACCATTCCGTGTGTAATGTTTTTAAGGAAGGAGCAGAAAATACATTATTTAAGGGCCAAAGACTAGATCTGAGGGAGGAGGACAGAAAGAGGATCTAGCAAAAGAGGCAAAGAAGGAGAAAATGGAATGGTGGTAGGGGAATTAGGGGAACAGTACTGAAGAAGGAAAGGGTTGGTCAAAAGTGACAACTGATGCCCTGACTGGGTCTTAGAGAAAGACTACAGGATGGGCAATTGGAATATCAGAGATGGTCTCAGAGATGATCCTTTCAGCATATAGTTTCATGTATTTCAAATCATCTACCTACTATCTATTCTCTCTTTCCTTCTCACTCCCTAAAAATATTCTTCAAGTCAGCATTTCAAATAGACTTTGACCTGGAACGAAAATATGCCGTCTTTGCTCCTCAGCCCCTTCGGAATGGAGGCCTCCTTAATATGAGAGTGTAGCGGGGTGAGACTGAGTTGTTATCCAAGTCCCAACTCCAGGAAAACCTTCAGAATGAAGCTCCTGAAAAGGCATTTTCTCTAGCCCAGAACGGCAAAGCATCCACTGGAACAAGGCCCATTTTCCAGGTTGAAGGAAAATGATTGATATCTCTCTTACACACACACACACACACACTCACAAGGGGATGAAATATTCTTCCAGGTTCTGAAATGTACTCAAGAAACTGTGATAATTTTCCCATAGTTTGCTTCTAATTCCAATGGAAGTAACAATAATTCTGGCCCAAAGTTCACGGAATTAATCACTTCTCTAATCTCTTTGACATAGCAGGATTTCACAGAAAGCAGTGATTCGTCAGGATAGAAGCTAGAAGTTTTTAGAGCCCTGCTCCTTCCCTTCACCCAGACCAGCAATGAATCCGAGCTTACCCGACTTGGTTATTTCAAAAAGTTCAAGTTGCAAGGAATCCACTATCACCAGGGATCTGTAAATACCTTCAGGATCCTTGACTGTAGCAGGATTCTCTGGAGTGAATTCTGAATTTGGGCAGAATTAGGCTTGGTCATGCTGCTTCTGCCATTAATTTAGCTTTCATCACACTTACTCTCAGGAAGAAGGGAAAACAGGCAAATGAGGTTCACAGATAGGTCAGTCCTGGATAATTTGGTGAATTAATTACCACCCAGAAGAGGCCACATAGTGTAAGAAACACAACCTGGACGTGGAGCGAAAACTGCAGGAGTCAAGTCTTTCCTGACCTGCTCGCCCGCGTGCCGTGTCCATTCACCCGCAGTTACCACATGGCACTGCATTCCCTTATCGTCTGTCCCCCTGGCCTGTGGCTCCGCGGTGACAAGGACCAAGCCTGTTCTGCTCAGCGCTGCTCCCCCGGCTCCAAGCGCAGCGCTCAGTTCTTATTCAGAGCCTAGGCTTCCATTAAGTCAGTTCAACCCGCCTCAGAAGGCTCCACCCAGAAATGGCCTGAAACGATTTTATCCAATTGTGTAATTTTGGGGGAGAAGCTTCATCTTCTCTGTACGTGCATCTTCTTAAAAAAAGAGGCCATTGACGTGGACCAATCCATTTCAAAGGGCTGTGGTGGGAGTCAAACAGTCCAGTGTGAGCAGAGGAAAGCAGATATTCAGACCCACCATGCAAGCTAGAGGCCTCGCTTCCCATAAATCTTTTCTCTGGAGTGCCTGACAGAAGAGGTGGGCATTCTCCAAATAACTGGGTCGGGCATCCCTTAAGTTCATTCCAACTGTGGGGCCCTATGATTCTATAATCCTAATAATCGCTCCGGTGTGTCTGGATTTACACATGTCCAGGCACCCCCTCTGAAGCGTAAAGAAGAAATATCTTAAGACATTTATCTGGGGTGATGAAAACCTCTCCCTAAGTAACTTTTTTATCTCGAGGACTCTTTAGAGTGCCTGCTAACCCACAGCTAAACCAGCTGCACTGTTAGTATTGAATAACTCTAAACCCCACGTACGTAATGACAGACTTTAATGCAGTACGTCGTAATCCACAAAATACTTTGACATGTTATTTCACTTAGTTCTCGAACACCCATTATAACTGTTTCTGTTTCACAGTTGAGGGAAATGGGAATCTTCCATGCGATGCTGTTTTCCTGGAATTGTGCTAGAAAGCAGGAGGAGGAGGCAGTACCAGACATTTACTTTTGAAACATCGTCCCTGCTGGTTTACGTGCAGATTAGATTCAGAAAGTCCACTTCTCCCCATTGCTCCCTAGTTTAAAAGTTTCCACTGTGTTCTGTGTTTCTTCCTTGTTGCTGCTGTAACAGATTACCACAAACTTAGCAGCTTAAATAGCACAAATTTATTATCTTCTCTTTTTTTTTGAGGAAGGTTAGCCCTGAGCTAACTGCTGCCAATCCTCCTCTTTTTGCTGAGGAAGACTGGCCCTGAGCTAACATCTGTGCCCATCTTCCTCTACTTTATATGTGGGACGCCTACCACAGCATGGCTTGTCAAGCAGTGCCATGTCCGCACCCAGGATCTGAACCTGTGAACTCCAGGCCACCAAGAAGCAGAACGTGCGAACTTAACTGCTGTGCCACCAGGCCAGCCCCCAAATTTATTACCTTATAGTCCTGGAGGTAAGAAGTCTAAATGGGTCAGCAGGGCTGTGTTCCTTGCGGAGGCTCCAGGAGAAAATCTGTTCCCTTTCCTTTTCTACCTTTAGAGGCTGCCTACATCCCTTGCTTTGTGGCCCCACCCTCCATCTTCAGAGCCAGCATCGTATTATCAGATCTCCTCTGATCTCCTGCCCTCCTCTTATAAAGATCCTTGTGATTATATCTGGCCCACCCAATAGTTCAAGATCGCCCCCCATCTCAAGATCCTGATCTTACTCCCATCCGTGAAGTTTACCCTGACGTGTGAGGTACCGTATTCACAGCTTCTGGAGACTGGGGTGGGCATGTCTTGGTGAGGTGGCAGCTTTAACAACATTCCACAGGTTCATCTCACAAACTCACTTTCTTTGTCTCTGAATGAGCTGCTCAAAAATAAACACAACCATTACCGTTCAGCAGCCAGTGTCATGAGAAGGACACATCTTGAGGATATAAAAGCTTGGTTTCAAACTCATTTGTTTTCTATTTGGATGACCTTGGTTTTGTCACTTTTCCCTTTTAAGTTTTCATTTTCTCTCCAGAAAAAAAAATCAAGCAGGCTATCATAATCCACCTGTCCTAACAAAAAATGAAGTTATTAAGAACCCATTATGCTAGCCTTGTTAGGTGATGTCTGTGTTTGTGGTCTAATCTTCCAACGGACTCTGCGAGGGTTGTGCTTTCCTGTCTTTATGGATAAGGAAATTGAGTTCCAGACAGGCTAGGAGACTTGCTCAAGTGGACACGGCAGTGGAGGAGCCTGGATGGGGACCCCGGTCTGTCCCATCTCAATGCTCCTTCTTTTCTCATGACTTCAGGTTGCCTTCCCCAAAAGACTGTGGGAGAATCCAAGAGAACACGTGTGACAGTGTTTTTATGCTGAAAGTTCTACTTAGATGAAAGATGGTATTATTATTGGTATTACTGGTCTTATTATTATTCCAGACGTCCTTCTGGCATCTCTGACTGTACCTGTCAACATCTCAGGTCTGCGTGTGTATTTGCATACTTCCCAAAATAATATTATTCGTAGGGTAAGTCTGTCTTCTTATATCGTTAATGTTTTTCATTTAAAGTGGACTTGAGAAAGCTTTACAAATACGTTATTAAATACTTCAAACTTTTTAACCACAGAAATATCCCCTGGGAAACCCTAGCCCTGGGCAGCTGCAATCAGGGCTGGGAGGGAGAAAGATGGCACCACCCATCAACAGGGCTCCTTCAATCCTTGTGTCTGCATGCTCCCTCATGTTTCTCCTCCGAATCACTTTTTTCGTTTCTGCAGATGTGATCTCCTTCTACTGGGGCCGTGTCTACCAACTCGCTTCAATCCATGTGTGTGTACAGGTTGCACCTTGCTGGCTTTTAACGCCTCCTAAGCAAGCAAAGCTCTTTCAGTTCACATTGCTGTTGACACTTAAGACGAAACATTCTATCCTCTATAATACATCACGTAAAAACATAATAATAATGTTAACATTTGCTCAATATTTTCCTCCCTAAAATAAGATAGCACTGAGACATCACTAATAATGGCCAGACCCTACTATTTTATAAGAACGAAAAGGAGATGAGCATTCATATTGGGGAATGATCACAGATCCCAAATGACGAGCAGCTGAAATGCTTATCTACTTATAGCATCACCAAATCCTATCTTCCCGTATCCATCTTTTAGCCCATTCTGCTTCCTCTGCCAGAAATATCTCTCTTCATTCCTGGCTGGTGAACCCCAGGTCATTCTTCATGACTTATATCAATAACCTACTTGTAATTTTCTATCTAATAACTTATACCACTGATAAATTTGAAATCCATATTTATTTATTTGATTCTGAAAGCAAGCATTAGGTTTGTGGATCAAAGACCAGACATTATTACATATTATTATTACAATAACTGCATTGGTTCCTTGTGCCCCATTCTGCCCCTCAGGGCAAATGTCCCACAGCGTGGAGAGAGCGGATTCCCACAAATATGAACCGGGGAACTTGTGTAGGAACCACCTCACATTGAACTAGACAAATGGCTCCGGGTTTTATCCTCCTTTGACGGGTAAACCCCAGTTCCAGTGGGATAAACCTCCAACTCTCTCCCCGGAGTACTTTACTATCTTAGGGCTGCTAGTCAGTCGTCCTGTAACCGGGATGCTAGTAATTTTTGTGCAGAAACACGAGGATATTTACGCTGTGTGCTCATGACTGTCGTCCCCATATCCCTCAAGCACGGCTAATCCCCTCTCTCAGCGTCACCTCTGTCAGATGCATCTCACCTTCATAACCCCTTGCTCTGCCTAGGACTGGCCTCTCTCTCCAGTGCAAACACAGGTCCTGGCATAAAGCTGATGATAAGTAAGGGTTTATTAAAAAATGGACGACCAAATATTTAGTGAGCAATTGTACTGTGTAAGGCGAGGTGACAGAGAACTTTAAAAGGCAGGCACTTTTCAAAGCATTATCTCTTACAACAGTGCTTTGAGGTAGGTGCACTGGTCTCATTGTTACCGATGCAGAAATTGAGACTCAGAGAGGTAAAGAAGCCTTCCCGAGGTCACACAGCCAGTTAGTGGTGGCACCAGATCCAAGCCCAGATCTTGCTTTTAACTATGACTCTTGTAGGCTCCCAAGAAACATTCAGGGGTTTAACTGTGATTGGGTTCCCTCAGAACAGTCTGAGATGGAGATTCCTGAACAAAGTTTTCATGGAGGGCGTATTCTCAGCAGCAGGGGTGTGAGGACCAGGATAGGCAGGGGAAACGCCGAGGATGTGCTCTCAGCTGGACACTGACCTCAGCCTGATCCAGGCGAGTCTGCAGCAGGACTCAACCACCGAGTTCACACGTCTGCTGGCAGCCCATGTCAACTAGTCCTTTCCTGCAGTCTTTGCCCAGGGCAAGAGAGGGCACTACGTCCTAGGGGCCTGGGGCGTTCCTCCAGGGAAAGGGGAGCTCCGTGCTGTCAGCGACCAGCGCTCCCTGCACCCATGGACGGCGCGCTGACCTCGCACAGGGGACCCAGAGAGGGTACAAAGAGCATCCTTCCTGGAAGAGCTGGGATGCAACGTCAGACCCTTCGTGTATGGGGTGAGCACCCCTGATCTTGAATGTCTGTACGCTCCAGCCACCACGTGAGCATGGGTGCTCCTCCATCTGGGCCGGCACAGCCTCTGGCTTTAAGCTACGCTGGTTGCTTTTGCAAAAGGGGCTCTGGCTCTGAACCTTGCTAACACTTTGGGCTGGGATTGCCAAACACGCACTTGGCACTTCAAGCTGAGCTGTTCAAGGACAGGCTCCCCTGTGCACCCTCAGGAACCCAGAGTCGACTGATCCTGGGAGCTCACTCCACCTTGGCAGGAGATGGCGATTAAGCAGCTGTTAACATACACGACATCGGCTGCCGTTGTTCAGTTCAATGCGTGATTTTGAGTCATCTGTTTAGCTTTCTTATTTGAACATCGGGGTGTCAGGCAGCCCTTTAGTTCATTCATAAACTAAAGAATTACCAGCTCAGAATCTGAAACTTAAATTGTATGTGAATCACTAATACATATGGAATTAGCATTCAGCATCACGTGCTTGTCCTGTATAGACATCACTTTTACATTATAACACTTCTGCAGGGTAGACACTGTTACCTCTTCTGGCAGTTGAGGAAAATGAGGCACAGAGAAGTGAAATAATTAGTCTGATCTCACACAGCTGATGACCCCAGATTTAAAATCAGGTCTACTTTTTTCAATTATGTACACGTGTCAACTTCTCAAGTGCTAAAAGCTTTACTTTTGCTATACTTTCATCAAATCTTAGATTCGATCCTATTTGACTATTTTTAAAGTCTGCCTGGTGATTTTTGATAATTTTTAAGGCAAGCAGGATCCAGAATATTTCAGGCCTGTGCCCTGTTGCCCATGCAGAAGTCAGAGTGATCTTTTTAAAACCCTAATTTGGTCCTGTGGTCCCCTGCTTACAACCTTTTGGTGCTTCCCCACTGCACAGGGTAAAATCCAGACCATTCACATAGCCTGCCAGTCACTCAATGGGTTGGACCCTGACCACTTCTCCAGCCCGTCTCAGGCCACCGTACCTTGTTCTCTCCAATCGGCCAGCTGTCTGCCTCCCCATCCTGCCCCTCCCTCTCCCTGTGCCACCGTCTCTCTCCATCTTTAATTTACCCTCTTTCTTCGTGTCTCATCTTGAATGCCACCTCTTGGGGAGCCTGTTCTGATCTACCAGATTTGTTTAGATGCTCTGTGGAATCAATATCTTTTCTTCCTAGCACTTAACACTCTGTTGTTTCACAAATAATGGTTTGATCAATGCTTTATTTCTACCACTGACCGTGAGCTTCTCGTTTCCTGTGCCCACTTGCACATCGCCAGTCCCTGGAACACAGTGCAATCTTTTTCAGTTGATTTATATGTAACGACTGGAATAACATTCCGGGGCAGGCTAGTGTGCTGTGCTGCACCCATGGGGTACACAGAGCAGGACCGGGAGCCCGGGGGTCCCCACACTAGAATGCTGCACCGGGACCCTCTCCACAGAGGGGAAACGTCAGGCCCACTGGAGGCAGTGCCCAGCGTGCAAAGGACCTGGGTGCTGGAGCCTCGCCCCGCGCCTGAATGACCTCGGGGCGCTGCTGGACCCTTCCTGACCTCGGCTTCCTCGCCGTGACACGAAATGATGGGCCCGAGGGCAGTGTGCACGCCAGACAGGGACGGCGGTGACTAGGAACACGGGACGTTCCGTCAGGAAGACGAGGCGGGGGGCTGCCCTGGGCTCTGCAGAGTCCCGAGGCTCACAGCCCAAGAGGCCACCGCTGGAGGAGGCGGTGGCGCGGGGACCACGTGCGGCTCCCCAGGTCCCTGCTGCTCCCAGCAGAGCACATCCACTTTGTCCTGCGGAGCAAGGTTCTGACGAGGGTTCCATTTGAAAACGTGTTTCAGCTGTTGAAAAACAAGGTTTGACACTGAGGCCGGAGAACCCCGCACGCTGGTCCATCCAGCCTCCGGGCCGGCTTCCCTCCACCTCCTCCCCGCTCCGCGCGTGGGCCCTGCAGGGACGTCCCCACAGCTCAGGGTCCCCGTGCAGAGCTCCCTCTGCGACTCGGTGGCCGGAGACCCAGCCTGTGGGCCCGGGCGGGCGAGGAAGACACGGCTGCTCGGACCCGGAGTTCCCTCCCCTGAGCGCGAGGGTGACAGCACCGGGATCCGGGGGGGCGAGGTCGGGGGAGCAGGTGGGGACAGCGCAGACCCGCGTGGCCCTCGAGGCCCGGAGACACGGCTGGTCCGCGGAAGGCAGGCAGGAGGAGGAGGAAGGCGGACTGCTCCCTTGCCGTCCCGTCCCGGGTGGACCTGCAGCCTCATGGAAATGCGGGCGCTCACACAGCGCGGCCGCCTCGCTCCTCCGCGGGGAGGGCGACCCGGGCCCTGACTCTCGTCTCGAGGGTCCAGGGTCCGCGCGGCCGGATCCAGCCCTGCGCGGGTCGCCTCCCGGGCTGGCTGCACGGAAGCCGCGGCCCCGGCTAGGAAATCCAGTGTGGCCCCAAGAGAGATCGCGTCTGCCTCGAGCTGTTCCTTTCATCTCTCAAGACCCGTGTAATTTAACGGAAATTGGACAAGCGAGGGGCAGGATCCACTCCGTCCCCACGTCCCGTCCACCGTCCCCACAACTTCAAAGGAACTCAGCCTGGAAGGGAGCGAACGTGGGTGTGGAAGGGATGGACGCCGGGTTCCTTGAGGGCAGGGCACGGCGGGGGCACGTCCAGGCTCTGTCGCCCCCAGACCACAGCCCCGGGCACGTGTTTCGTGGGGGGTGTCGTGCGCAGAGCGGCTGCCTGAGATGCAGTTCTCTCTCAGGTCTTCGGGTCGGTGCCGATGCCTCCCCGCGGGTGCCCCACCCCTGACTCCTCCTGGACGTGTCCATCGATTGCCTTGCCACCAACCCAACGCGTCAAAACCAGACCCATCGCTCTCCTCCCCCTCAGCCGGAGCGTCACTAGCAATGTGGGCCGGCCTCCTGGTCCTCAGCCGCGCTGGCCGCCCCCGGCCGCACCTCCACCTCCACCTCCACCTGCACCTCCACCTGCACCTCCACCTCCACCTGCACCTCCACCTGCACCTCCACCTGCACCTCCACCGCCACCGCCACCTCCACCTCCACCTCCACCGCCCCCGGCCGCGCCTGCACCTCCACCTCCAACTCCACCTCCACCTCCACGGCCGGAAAGGTTCTTCCGGCTCTTTCATGGTTCCTTCTCTCTCTCACCTTCACTTCTAACTAAGGCCGCCGCTGGGATTCTGTCTCCCACGTGAGCGCTCACGGCAGCGTAACGGGTAATATTAGACCAAGGTTTCTCAACCTTGGAACTGTTGACGTTTTGGGCTGAATAATGGCTTGTTGTGGGGAGGGGACTGTTGTGAGCCTCGTGGGATGTTTAACAGCATCGCTGGCTTCTGCGCAGGGCACGCCAGTAGCACCACCTGCGGGACGACCGAAAATGTTCCCAGACCTCACCCATGTCCCCAGAGGGGCAAGATCGCCCCTGGTTGAGAACGGTGCGTGTCCTTCTCCTTCCAGCGATTATGGGATCTGTCGGCGGCCAGTCGAGATGTCTTATCCTGTCTCAGTCCAGCCACTCTGCTCATCGAGATCAAGGTGTGTGTCTCTCTAGCCATGTCTCCAGGGTCTGGCACCCTGACTGCCACTTAAGAGGCCCTCAGAATATGTTTTTGGAAGAAAGAATGAATGAACGCCTCAATCCTTGCTCCACTCCACCACTGGGAGCTAAAATTTCACGGGCCAGGGGCTCTCAGTGTCTCCTGCTGGTGTTTGTGTGCACTGCACAAGGTCACCATCTTGGGGGAGCACAGCTCACGTCATAAAACCACAGAGTGGATATTTACCAAAAGCTTCTGACTGATGGAAGAAACAGATTGAGGAAAGCATGATTTTTTTTTTACACAAATGTTTTCTTCTCTACTTTTTTTTTTTTTTTTTTTTTGCTGAGGAAGATTGGCCCTGAGCTAACATCTGTTGCCAATCTCCCTCTCTTTGCTGAGGAAGATTGGCCCTGAGCTAACATCTGTTGCCAATCTCCCTCTTTTTGCTGAAGAAGATTGGCGCTGAGCTAACATCTGTGCCCATCTTCCTCTATTTTATATGGTACACCACCACAGCATGACCTGACAAGTGGTACTAGGTCCACACCCAGGATCCAAACCTATAAACCCCGGGCCACTGAAGCGGAGCATGTGAACTTAACCACTACACACCAGGCAAGCCCCTACACAAAAGTGTTTTATGGGCCGGTGGAGACCCTGCAAACTCCTCACTGTGAATTCGAGATTCCCTACTGACTCCTCTCTCACCGAATGGGTACCCAGCTCGGGCCCACAGCTTGGCACCAGAGCCCCTGAGTCCGGCCCCACCCCCTCCCGGGCATCCTCCTTTCTCCCCTCCAGGAGGCCCTGGTCTGGCTGGGGCCTGAGCTTGCCTGGTTTGCCGCCTCTGCAATTCTGTGAGTCGTCTGCAGCCTGGAACGCTCTCGCGCCACGGCGTGTCCTCAAGGCCTGTAAGGACGTAGGAGGCAACGTGTCTCAGGGGCCTGCTCAGACGCCAGCTCTATACGTTATTCATTTAATCATGTGAGTGGCATTATCTCCAATTTACACATGAGGAAACCAAATTTCAGAGATTCGCCCAAATGAGGCAGAAACAGGATGCAGTTTGAGGCCCTCAACTGCGTACGGCTCTTCTTATTTCTCTTTTCCTGTCCTTCCTGTCTCTCTACTCAGTGCTCTGGGGAAAAACCTCTCTTAGACCCAGGTTCTTCACAGACATAAAGTGTAAGCGGCTTGCTGGCGTTCTCTGCCCCGTCCAGCCTCGGCTGCTGCTCTGCCTGAGTGTTCTGCCGAAGAAATGGGAGAGTCTGCCAAGCTTACGCCAGCTGACGCCCAGCAGAATTTAGTTTAAAATGTTAGAACTTAACATCACAAACTAAAGAACAACCTGAGTGTGCAGGGCAGGGGCATGAAACCGGCTTGGTCCACACCAGCACACGGGGCCGTCGACTGTGGGAGCCCAGCATCCAAAGCCGGGTCGCGATGTGTACACATCCACGAGCACAGGGCCAACCCCATCAGCAGGAAGGAGAGGACGAAGGGGGAGAGGAGAGGAAAACATACAATAATGCAAGTGTGAGAAAGACGTTCTAGAGGCTAAGGCTGGGAATGGGGGTGGCCCGTAAGGTGTAGGATTCCAATGACCGGGGTTACTTCCCTTTCAGGCATCGCTGTTAGTTTTCAGCATGCGGCAGAGCAGTGGTCCTCTAAGGGCGGGCACTTTCCCTATGACCTTCCCAGAGCTGCGCCTGCAGAGCCAAACCACCATCAGAGGAGGGAGCTAGAGAGAACCAGGGGCCGTTTCAAAGATCTGGGAAATTTCCAGGTGAGGAATTGAGGCTTCAGGAAAGGGAAGTGACGCCCAAGAGCCATAAGGCAGGTGAACAGCGGAGGGCCCTCGCTCCTCACGCCTTGCACAGACCCGCCCAGGATCTCTGCCGTCTTATGACCTCCACTCTGTAAGTCACCCCTGGGGTTCATCATGGAAATGCCACAGACTATGGGGACATGAAAGCTCGGCCACTGTCCCCTCCAGAACGTTTGCTCTGCCCGTGAGTCAGTGCAGGAAATAGTTCTCACTTCGTTTATTTGTGCACCAATTTTGAATCAGGCGGCACTACATAAATTCTCCTGAAAAATGATGCAATTAAGCCTGGACCATTTGAGGAAGGACAACAACATGTGGCTGTAATTACAACGGCAAAACATCTCGGTAACACGCTGACTTATTAGCACAGTAATTACTGCTGGTGCAACGCACGCTGAATAGTTCATAAAACCAATAAAGCAACGTAAAATCCTGAAAAAGAGTCATAATTTTCAACTGAGCAATCTTTGGATATTTTGCCTGTAGCATCAACCATTTGGACCGAATTGTTTCAGCCACTTCATATTCAGAGAGCTCTGCCTCCCGCTGGAGCGCAGATTACTGGAAAGGTCTTCAACTTCTGGCAAAATGCAGAATTAGTGTATAAAATCCAGAAAATTAGAGCAAAATGAACTCTGTTAGGGACAGAGTAGATGCTAAAGAGTGAGTGAGCATTCCCTGCACAGACTTGGGTTCTGGAGGAGGGTGGGCCCATAGCAGTCATTAGAAACCACAAAATGGGGGCCGGCCTGGTGTCGTGGTGGTTAAGTTCATGCACTCTGCTTTGGCAGCCTGGGGTTTGCAGGTTCAGATCCTGGGTGTGGACCTAGCACTGCTCATCAAGCCACACTGTGGAGGCGTCCCACATGAAATAGAGGATGTTGGCACAGATGTTAGCTCAGTGACAATCTTCCTCATACACACACACACAAAAACAAAGAAACCCCCACAAAATGTAAAACTATCAGTCCCATAATAGTGTATCCTAGAACAAGATGGAATCTTGAGTCATCATCTTTACTGATCCCATAGCTACAGACAGTAAGATTTTACCATTTTATTTTATAAATGAAATAACTTATTCCCAGAAAATTCCAATAAGTGGAATCACAGAAAATGACATCCTAAAAATGGGAAATTCCCATCCAATTCCATCTTTATTTAGTACATTCATTTATCTTAAAACACCTCCTCTGAGATTAGGCTCATGCCTTTTATCATCTTACCCAGAGGTAGAGATGTTTCTTCTGAAATACTGGATAAGAGAAGTCCAAGGATAAGCAACTTCCACTGGACTGTCTTTGGCTGGTTATCAACACTTTAACTGATATGTGACTCATATGCATGCAACAGCAAGTAATGCTTGTGTCCTGGGCACATGCTGAGAAAGGAGACCCAGTCAGCACAGAGCTGTGGCCTCTCTGAGGGGTCAACAGGAGTCAGTGTCACCTGGTCAATGAGGTGTGAACGTTCAGGCTTTGTCTTCTCTTATTTTGATCTCCACAGGCATCAAGAATCTGTGCAGACTCAAAGTCACAGGCTGGCCCCCCAGTGACTTCAGAGGGGAATCTTGTGTGACACAGAGTCCTAGCATATGGCCTAGGTGCATAGAGAGCAGGACTGGGGAGGGTGACGGGAACGGCTGGGCCATGAGTAACAATCCCGTGCACGGTCTGGGGGTCTTTGGGCTCGAGGACACAGCTGCAGGGGGGACTTCACTCTTAACTGTCATGGCCGCCAGGAAAAGCTGCATCTCAGAAAGGATGCGTCGTTTGCCTGGGGCCCCACAGATGGAGATGAGCTGAAGCAAGACAGGAACCCAGACAGTGAGCCCCGGAGCATTTGCCTCGAGGCTCCAGAGTAGGGTGTGTACCCTACAGCCTCCTCCTCAAAGGAGCAAGATGCTCTCTGGTTCTGACCCATTGGTGGGCACCAGGCTGCTATGGCAGGCTCTGCTCTGGTCGAGGGGGATTCAGATAATGGGTGGGCCTCAGCCTCAGCCTGGGGTTGACATCAGCGGTCAGTAGAGGAAAGGAGCCGGGGGCAAGAGGGACTGACAAATGGGTTCACTGACCAGGACTCAGAGACTCAAGAGTAGCTGACCCGTGTGTCTGCTCTGCGCCCTGCAGTCCCGTGGAGGCCTGTGGACGTCCACCGTGTGCTTCTGGCCCAGCCGCTGCTGGTGCCAAAAACAAACTCAGAGTCACGGGTCCAAATCTCGTCTTCGCCACTTGCTCTGGGAACCCCTTGGGCATTTCATGCTCATTCTCTGAGCCTCAGTTTCCTCATCCGGGAAATGGCAATGAGGAGATTCCGTGTGGTTACATCCCATGCTAAGCGAGAACACATTTGTGCAGCATGAGCAGGAGGGCGCGAACGATGACTGCGCCACTTTTTAGAGCTGTGACCTAGACCTGGAGACCTAACGTCTCTGCTCCTCAGTCTCCGCTTCCGTGGAATGAAAATCAAATGGAACCGACTCCCAGGGTTGTTGTGAAGATTACACACGTGGACCCTGCAAAACGCTTGCCACGCTCCACAACGCGCGCCAGGTGCACAGCAGCCACCGCTGTCGTTACTACTGCTGTTCCTAGCAGAGGGCCTGATTCTTCCCCTTCTCTTGCGCCCACTTTTCTCCATTAAACAAGAAAATAAAGTCGGTGTCTGATTTGATGTTGTGTTGGATTCATGTAAAACTTCTAGATGGATCGGTTTCTTTTTCTCAAGACCGTTGGGTCAGCCCTGCCTCACTCATCTTATGTCATTTGCACGTAGACTGCAAGGACCACATACTGGGCTTCGTGCATCGTTTGCAAAGAGAATAAAGTTACTCAAAGGGAGCTTGTGTGTTGGAATCCACATCCCAGCCCGGCCGCTAAGGTGATTCATGATCTCAAAAGTCCCTCACTTGCTCTGACTCACCTTGGGAAAAACAGTGTCTCTGCTTTGTGCTGCTCCTTAATCGCAGTGGAATGGCCTTTTAAACCAGCGACAGCGAAGCCTGAGTGTCCGTGCTGCCATACACCTGCTGAGTGACCTGCTGAGTTACTCAACCCTCTAATTCTCTGTGTCCTCTGGCAAATCGTTGGGCCTGTCGTCTGCTGCAAGAGGACACGGGAGGGCTAGGTGAGCTCAGGGAGTGGGGGTGCCAGCCGTGATCTCGGCTCGCGGAAGGGACTGTTGCTCCAGCCCGCTTGGATGCTCCTCCTTGCCCATCCACCATCCCAAACTCACGTGTGGGTACAAGGCACATGCCCAGGAAGCCTGCCTGTTTCCATTCACCGTTAAGCACCCCTTAGTCTCATGACAAGCCTTTGGGTGTGTGGTTGGGGCAGAGTGACACGTGATCCCTCTCTGGGCCTTCGTGTGTCCTTTCCGTGAGTCCCTGGGCCACTTATCCCACCAGCAATGACCTCATTCAGCCAAATACCTTCTAGCCAGTTTCTGGGTAGAAACCATGCAAGATAACATGAGATCCAAACCGAAAATCCTCAGTGAAGACGCCTCTGAATGCACCACCAGGACTGAGCCTCTCTCCATCTCTCACTGTGTCTTCGTCTCCTTCCTGCATCTCCAAATGCACTGTGTTCACAGGCCTGCCTCACCCTCGGAGCTGCGGGCTTTTTATTTTGTATCCCCAACATCTGTAGCTAAGCCCAGACCCAACACACAACACCTGCTTAATAAACATTCAATAGATAAATTAACACAAAACCCGTCCCGCCCCTCTTCCACTGTTGGCACAAACGTGTACCCTTGACATTACACAGATTCACCACGAGGATGTGGCCATCGTGATTCAGTTAGGGAATTATCGGAAGACAGATTTTATAACTCTTGCTGTAATTAATGTGACAAGAAGTAATGATTGACTTAGTAATGTAATCAAATCCGAATGTACTTGATTTGATCTGTCAAGTTGTTATTCAGATCCCTAATCCTTCTAGTCAGAGCTTTCAACACCTAATTATTTCTGAAAGCAATGCAGGCAGGCGAATTTGATGTCAGCCGTGGCTGGAAGAGACAACGCGCGGCTGGACCCTTGATCCGCTCTGGAAAGCTGGAGAGGGCGGGGAGACGTGCCCTCTGCCCCAGCGAGTGGAGAAACGCTCAGGCCTCTCGTGCTCCGCCCACGTTTGCGGTGCTTACTGAGCTGCAGGGTCATCAGCCCAGCTCTTCACGGCTACAGTGTTGTGTGCTAGTTCCATGTGATTTCAGATCCACTGGCTTACGACAAAAATGAATTGCTTGTGAGGGTGAAGTTGTTTCTATAAGTAAAGCTGTTTTCATATGAAGAAGCTGGATCGAGATGTCATCTTTTGACCTCTGTGGCTGTCGCACGCGCTCAGCCCAGCTGCTGAGGGACCCGCTTGGACTTACCAATGGGAACACACGGAGAAGAAACAACTACAGCGAGGGCCCTTCCAACCCTCTCTCTCTGCCGCTCTCGCGCTGGCAGCTGGGTATCAGCTCTCTGTTGGTCCGGCCGCCTCTCCTGAGAACCAGCTCTGGGAAAAGGTTCGCTTCAGCGAAGTGTGGACTTCGTTTCTGTCATGTCCCCCCTGCCTGGAACGACAGTGCAAGCGATCTGTCATTGGTTTGCAGCGTGCTATTGCTGTACTGGCTGATTAAGAGACAGCAATCGTGTGCCACTGGCTTGTCAAATTTATGGCAATTCCTGCAGGGAACCTGTGTTATGAAATTTGTCAGCAAAGATCATCTCAGACTCTGACATAATCTTTGCCTCTCAGACAAAACAAACAGTCTTCTGAGGCACAAACGTGATTCTTTAATGAATTTCACACAGCACCCTCTGAAGATGGAAAGACTTGTCTCAGAATCATTGCTTCTTTGGATAGTTTCTAAAAGTGCAAAGGGATCTCCGAGAGCCACTCCCTACTGAGCATTAACATATTCTGGGATGTTCACTTATATTAATTTTCTTCCTCACGGAAAACCTGCCTGATCATCCCCATCTTAAGACAAAGGACTAAGGTTCAGAACGTTAGGAAATAGAAACAAGATAACACACTTGGTCTCAGGACTAGATTCCGACCTGTGCGTCCACACTCTGCCCCAGGCTGAGCATCTGTATTTGTTTAAACACCTTGAGCTTGGCTAACTGCTCTTTTCTATTGAAGAACTTTTGAAATCAAGAGCCTGTATTTATAGAGATCCCCTCCAAAAAAGAACAATGTACTGTGATGACATCAGCATAAGCATCCATTCAACCTAGGCAACAAATACTGAGAATCCAGACATTTGTAAGGTACTGAAGATACACAAATGAAAACACAGCCTCTCCTCGTAAGAGTTCAGAGACTAAGGATTATGGCAGAGCATAATTGCTGCTCTGGTGGAAACGTGTGAAAGCAGCATGAGAAAAGGGTTTCAGGGGAAGCTCCTAGAGAAGGTGATGGTTGAAATGAGTCTTAAGGAAAAAGTTCGGACTTTTCCAGGAAGATAAGCAAACTGGGCATCACAAGCAGAAGGACCAGTATGTGCAAAGGCCCAGAGATATGAAAGTGCACAGAATAGCTGGACCACAGGGTAAAACCAGGCAAAAGACAATGCTAGAGAAGACAGATTAGAATTGCAAGATGAGGAGGAGAAACTACCCTCTCAAAGTTTCCTTCTACCCTTCATAAATTTTGCTAACTGAATATTTGACACCTGCTGTGACTTTTTAAATTTAATATGGCTAAAGTTTCTAGGCATGATTTATAACTAGAATTAAATTTTCCCCATGGTGTTAATTTCTGATACCAAGTCCTCAATTTGGTTAACTGTCTTTAGGATTACTTAAAAAGGATCCATTTTATTGGATGCAAATTATATCCCAATAAAGTTGACTACAAACAAAAAGGTATAGGAGTCAGCTTGAAGTGGTTTCCCCTGGTTGGATGGGGGACCACTGGCTCATCAAAAATGAGTAACTGAATGAAAAAGGAATCCATGAGTCCACAGTGATGCTAAGGAATAAATAAAATCAGTACATAATATGTAGTGATTTTGACGGGACTAAATGAAGTAATGCGTGTGAATCCTCTCGTGCTGTCCTCGTCTACATTGTCACTGTGCAACACATGTTAGCTAAACAAGGAATAAATAGATAAATTGAGGATTTCATTAGTGCTTCCCTGAAGCTAATGATGAAAAGATCAGTTCATTAACTTTCGCACACATTCCTTCTTCTCAAGCTCGTTTTCTGCTTTTGCAGGTGGGCTGCAACAAGGCACACACCCCTCTCTATCCTGGAGTTGACGTGAGTGTCATATCAGGCGTGTGTGGGTCTTCAGGTTTGCCCACAGTAGTGATCTTCAGAATCTTCCCACGTTCTTCTCCTTCCAAGCACGCTGTGGGTTTTCACTTCTGCACCACCTCATGTGGCTGCCTCTGACCAGGCAACGGGAGCAGACGTGATGTGTGTCACCCATAGACAGAGCATCAAGACCCAGCTGCTGATTCCCAGACCTCCCCCTGCCGTGGTGACGTGGGAGCACATGTCACGAGGGATCCCTGAGTGACTAGGATGAGCGGAGATCTGCTGTCAGCCTATCTGGGCCACGTCCCTTGAGTATGAAATAAACATTTGGTTTTGATCCACAGAGACTTGAGTGTTGCTCTTAATGCAGCTTCATCTCGTAGATCCTAATTGACACACGTGCTACCTTGCACAGGGCCCAACACAGAGTGGGTGATCAATCAGAGTCTAACGAGCTGAACTGATTTCCTAGCCCCACAAGGAAGACCTTAGGCTGAATTTGCCCATCTTTGAGTTAAAGCAAATTTGCGTCTCTTCCAACTGCCTTTTGTGATTGATGAGACAAATGCTTCTAATTTTCTTATCTCCGTTTTCTCTGCCTTCCTTGGGGAGAGAGGGAAATATTTCCTCCTAATTTTCTATATCCTGTTGAAAAGAGTATTTTGACTAATGACACCACACAGGAGAGACCTCTCGTTGACCGACAGCTTTGGCCTCTTCCAAGAAAAGCCGTGGAGGAGTTAGAGTTGAAAACTGGAACCTAAAACTTGCCCTTCCCGATGAAGGAAGGTGCCATTTCCTACTATCAAAAGCAGAAACAACTCATATTCATGCGAAGTTAATTCGTCAATAGTTTTCGTACGATAATTTTGCCTGTTAGAAGGATCCTACACAACGTACCGCTGGAACAGACACTGGCGTGGGAGCCGGTGTGCGGGAGGCTGCGTGAGCCCTGTCCTCACACCTCTCCACTTACGCCGGGTTGGTCCACTCCACAGACATCCCGGGCAGAGAAGAAGGGACTCCTGTGCGTGTCTCCTCCTTGGTGCCTCGCTCACCAACTTCCAGGTTTTTAGCAACAAAAGTCATTGGTAGAGCATTGGCTTCTGCTGTCCTCCAGCTTCTCTCTTGACCAATCTCGAGACCAAGCAGAGAGTTTACTTTCTGCGTGAGGCTACCAGAGACTGACAACATCCATCTCCTCTGGGCACAGCCTTTCTCTTCAGAATGAAAACCCCAGCACAGTCACTCCTTCCATTTCAGTAGCTTCTCTTTTCTTGCTAGCTGGCTCCCCACCCTCCCCTTCTTGACCTCTTCCTCTTCACAAGTAGGGCCAAAACCTCCCAATTCAAATATTCCATCCTATTCCATCCCAACTCATTATTCAATTCCAAGGTGGATGGCATGGCCCAAATTTTGTTGCTGAAAATAAGTCACCATGCCAGACGCCTCACAGCATCGAAGCCGACGCAGGATGGGAACTCAATTAATGTTCTTCCAGTGAGTGACTCACATAATCAAAGGACCAGAGTTGAAAATGTAAACGCCCTGAGGGTAGGAACAATGACTTGTTTGACTTCATCTTCCCAGCACTTAGCATCCTGTTTGCCACGTAGCAGGACCTAGGAACAGCTGCACGGTTAACAGCATGGGTTTGGGGTAATATTCTGGATTAAAGCTGTAGTTTTGCCACTTTCTGAGTGACACTGAAAAAACTACTTAGCCGTTTTAAGACTCAGTTTCCTTGTTGGCAAAATAAGACATGAGGATTAAGTGAGTAATGGGCACCAAGTACTCCTCACAGAGGAAGCTCTCAATAAAGGCTATCGCGGAGATTCACCTCAATAGCTTGGTCTCCTTGTTAATATGGTCTAAGCTCCTAACATTGCTGTGGCTGTGCACCTGCAGCTGGCAATTTAGATATTAATGGGACCCATGGTGTCAGATCCTTAATCATATGCAGCTTGCATGCGACTCCCCTCTCCATCAACCTGGTGAATTCATTTAAGAAATTATGCCTATCATACAAAAGAAGGCCAGACATCCGGAGGTTTCTATTTTGAAACCATAGCCTGGAGAATGGGGTGAGGGACGTGTGTCAGGAACCCGTCACACCTGATTGCCTCAAGCGAGCAGGTGTGCCAGAACTGTCGGCAAAAGTGGTTTCAGCATTTACAAGGAAGAAAAATAAGTCACCGCATCCCCCAGGAAGATTCAGAGTCATCATTAGTGGTATGAATAATTTATCAGCAGCCCTTAAACCCAAGCACGACACTGTTGTCTGCTCAGAGCACAGAGGCTGCTCAACAACAACGTTAGATCCCCCAGAACAAAACCATCGTTTTCACCCGTGAACTTGCCTTTTCTGAAAATTACAGACGTATTAAGGCGCCAGTTGAGCCAAAGAACACAGAATAGACTTTTATTAAAAAAAATAAAATAAGGGAAAAGAATCCAAAACAAATTATCTAATACCTTTTAAAGGATCATTTGCTTTCCCTTGTTGTCTGTCAATCACCGGACGTGCTTGGACGTGCTTCCCCGCACAGCACTGTGTTTCTGGATCTGATGAGGGACTTACAGCCACGCAGCTGGGGGCGAGTTCAGAACGACCGCGGTTTCTAGTCTTCTGATGTGCCAGCTCCAGAGTTAGCTGTCGTGGCCAAAAGTGAGAAGCGTGAGTGTTCAGGCATCGAGCTGGCTTCTTGGAAGACCAGTTAAAGTGGCGAGTGTTGACGTGCCAGCGTGAAAACCAGAGGCAGACCTGCAGGCAGAGCCGAGCTGGGCTGTTCCTTCAGGATTATTTTTCACGCGTTTGAAACAGAAACTTTTCAGAAGGCTGGAATCGTTCCTTTAAGTCACTTGACCTCTTAGACACAAAACTCTTTTTTTCCCCTTCGAGGAAAGCGTGGGTGGGAGCGCGTAGAAAGACACTGGAAAAGTCAGAGGAGGCCTCACGTGCCGTGGTCCAGAGCGAGCCCCGCGGAGGAGCGAGCCTGGCCTGCAGGCAGCCTGTCCAGCTGCTTGCTCACCCCCTCGGCTGCCCTTCCTCACAGATGTCACCAATTTTGTGCGATAGCAACTCCCAGCTCCCCAAACAGATTCCAAGTGAGAAAATGGGAAATGTTCCTGGTTGCTATTTGATGCACGTTCTGAAGCAGGAAGAAATGTGGGCAGCGAGGAGTTCCTGGCCTGGGTTAGAGGTTCTGTGGTAATTAAGCAGCAATGACAATGACAATGACAAGGAAGACCCCCAATAACTTATTTGGACCCCAAAGAGTGGGTTAAAAATGCACGTGGATCATGTGGCTCCTTCAGACTGTCTCAGGGAAACACACTCTGCTTTCTTATTATAAAAGCTTCCTCTCCCCATGACGTCATCGCTGGACGTCACTGGTGCCCTCGAAGTTGTGCGCGTATTTGTCAAGAGGGACCCACGTTTGACCGGGCGCCGTGATGGGAATAACTCCCAGCCTGACCTCCTGTGCTCAAAACATCCCAACTTCTAACTATATTTCTAGGAGGCGCTATGATGCTTTTCAAAGAGGAATAGACAATCCCACGAGAAATACTTCTTCTGAGTACTCACTGCCATCAGCATATCCTGGGGTCCCTCCGAATTCTTTGGATTAGGATGTAACACGAAGGTCCTTTAGAGATGGCTGAAATTGTCCTTGAGTATTAAAGAATGGAGGGCCTGAGTTTGTTTCTTCCTTTTAAATAGTTTTATTAAGATATAATCCACATACGGTAAGATTCAACTTTTTAGAGTGTATAATTCCCTGAATTTTAGTATATTCACAGTTATATCCCAAAAAGAAACCCAGACACAGTGGCAGATACAACTCATTCCTGAGCCACTTCCATGCCCGACACACACAGCCCCAGACAGGTACCGACCTGGTTTCTTGCCCCTGTTCTGGACACGGCGCACAAACGGACTCACAGAAGATGTGGCTTTGGAGACTGACTTGAGTCTGAGTTTTAAAACTTTAACGTCACCAGACGAGAATCCAAGAGTTCTGAACTGGACGTCCACTTCCTTGTTTGTAAAATAAAGAAGATACCTCCCGAGACAGTTGTGAGAAGCAGATAAAATAATGTGTGAGAGCAGGCAGCTCAGTTCCCGGCATTCAGAAGTCGCTAAATAAAATCTGCTTTGACTTCTGAGAACAATTCTAAGGAATCCGTCCCAAATCTTTGTTCCAGAAGCAATTTCCACAACTCTCTGCCCAAAGGGCAATAGGATGCTTTACACACGATGTGTGTATCAATTCAAATGCCTTTAAAACCTGCCTGTGTGAAAAAACATGCAGAAAAATAAAAACTCACTCATAATCTGACCACTTACCCCAGAGGTAACCATTCCTGATAGTCAATGAGTGTGCGTCCAGGTTTCCCTACGCTCAGAACAAATTTAGTATGACGTGTATGTGCCCTTCCACAAGAGCATGAGACAGCCATGCCTTCAAGGACGATACAGCGTAGACAAGTAGAGAGAACAGGAAAAAACATAAACAGTTACAAATACGCAACACAAAATTCAGTGGTGAATCACGTGGTGCCAACGAAAGGAGAGAGAGATCAGAGATCAGAGACCACATAACATTCCTACCATGAATGATGCTCGCGGCTTCTGCTTTCAAAATGGCATAGGAAATATCAAAATACAAATTCAAATGGGACAGAAAGATTTAAAAAAATGTCACACAGATTTCTAATCCTGAAAGCATTTACTTTAGCTTAGTAAAGAGTCTTCCAAATATTTTTTGTGCATGGCACTGTTAGTGTCACAGTAATTTTTTTCACAGTTGAAAGAAATACCTAAAATTCTGTTTATTAAGTAATTGGATATAAATAGCTGAATAAGTTTTTATATCCTAACTACTCAGTAGCCTTTTGAATAAATAACACATATATATTGAAAGAAAAATCATATTTTATTTCATTTTTCTATAAACAGAATTACTTCCTAACGGGAAGCATGAGCCTCTTGGACACCACGTAACCTCTCAGGTGTTGGCGAGAGACTGGATACCACGCACGTCCTGGTTCTCACTGATTTCCATGGGAGCTTGGTTTGCTATTGCCGGTAACCAGCTCTGTTTTTAAGAGCGGTCAGAGGACCACAGCAAAATTGCGTGGCAAGTACAGAGAGTTTGCACATAATCCCTCTTCCCACATACCTGGTGCTTGTTTCTAATGAAAATCCCAGCTTTGTGAAGATGTGACATCAGCAGGAGGAGTGTAAGTGATCCAGAGTTGGACCTGAACTCTCTTGAGCTGGTGGTTCCTGTCATCCTGAAAGATGTCAGGCATCACTGAGATTTTTGGAAATTTTAAAAAGAGTCTTTGTGAGTCAGACTCAGCACCCTGGGTTGCTGCAGCACGCAGTTTGGGAAATGCAGGCTGTATTTAATCCCAGGAATAATGTATTTAACCCCAGGAAGGACAGTGTAAACACTGAAGCTGGAGACTGAGTGGACAGCTCACAGGGTCAGACGAGACGTACCCAGAGGCTTTGCGACTCTCACCTTATGAGCGGACTCGCTGACCAGTTTCCCAGTTGAGGATGGGAAAACCATTGCTCCCTGGTCAGCCTGCAGTGCTGGGTACCAGCTGACCTGGAAATCCCTGCGGTACAATGCCTGGCTCCAGGATGTGCTGTACTGTTGGGGGCACTGCCATAGCCCAAGCGAAGGGTGGTTGACGGAGCAGGACCATCCCCAGGGAGACCCGGATCTGTGGGATCAAGCAGAATAGCTGTGTTGGGGCCAGGATGCTGCTGCAGCAACAACAACATGAAAACAGTAGCAGCGAGGTGTGTGGGGCCTCGCTGATTATGGGGGAGGCAGTGAAGTGGAGTGTAGCCCGACCCCTGTGTAAGTTAGAGCCCTAGTCGCTTAACCCACTTGTGCCTCATTCAACAAGCATACCCAGCTCACGGCGAGTACCCGGCTCACGATGAGTACCCAGCGTGGCACCCAGCACCCAGGAAGTGCTCGACTGATGTCAGCATGACCCTATGTGCTGTGTGCTCCCTTGGCCCCCACGTAACGTCATCACCCTCACAACCACATTCTGTAGCTCGTATTGTCATGTTTCCTTTCAAGGTGAAGTTTAAGTTCTCAAAGCTGCTAAGAGTCGTGGAATATGCCCCAAACCGGGAATATTTCCACTGTATTATTATAAATGGAATCGGAGCCCTTGATTTTTAAGCTTTACTTGTAGTGTAATGTTTCCGAAACTAAGTGCAGAGATTTAAGTCTGAATTAAGTCACAAGGGACACGTGAGTTGCACATTGCTGAATTCAGCCCATAAGACGAGAAAACAGGCCTCACTGAGGGTGGCGGACAAGGAGGAACGTACCCACCGCTCACGTGCGCCGTCCACACAGCTTACTCCGTTAGCCCCACTCAGCTCAGTGTGGCCGCTGAGGGGCACAGGGCCGGGGACACAGTCAGGACCACGGCTTCACCACCACCGCGTCCCCGTCTTCTGCTGCTGTCCTTGTATGACTACTGATGACCCACCTTTGTGGGAGGCGGACCGATAGGACCATCCATATGACAGGCTTTGTCTTTTAATGACTGGGTTTACTTTACCAACTGTTGAAATTACTTGAGAACATATTTAAAAACTTAATACTCTGCCCCGTCCCCTTCACCAGCTCCAGCCCCTGAGATAACTACCGTTAACAAGCTGGTGCTCATTCCTCGACAGTTGTTTCCATGCTTGTACAAGTGCATATCCTCAGTTATAGGATTTTATTGTAAAATTGGACCATGTTACTCATATTACTCTGTAATTTGCTATTTCTGTTTCAAAACCATGGTGGACGTTTGTCCATATCGATTCATATAAATCTAAATTGTCCTTTCTTCCTTGGCATTTCCTGGCAGTTGATATATTTATTTGCTTGTATTTCCGTCTCCTCCACTAGGATGTAAGCTCCAGGATGCTGGCAACTGTGTCTGTGTGTTTACTGCCGGATCCCCGTGTCTAGAACCAGGCCTGACCCAGAGTCAGTGTTCAGCTAGGTTTGCTGAGTGAATAAGTGAATTGGTGCCTATGCAAGTGCCTTGCCGTCTGCCTGCAGGCCCTTTGCCCCCACAGGTCCGGCTGTTCACACTCAGCCTTCCCGTGCCAGAACCTAAGCAACCCTTTGTAAGTCCTTCCCTCCTCCCACTCTCCCAGAAACATCTCGTTGCTCCATCTTTGAGACCCCAAAGCTCTAGATTCTGTGAGATTCTGAGTGGAGCAGGTGAGATAACATTTCCCTAAGAGCATCTTAGAGCATGGACCACAGAAAACACTCAAAAACTGGCAGTTACATTAGGTCATTTTTATTCTAGAAGTCTCAGAGATGGGTACCACTGCTACTTCAACTTTCTGGGTGAAAAACTGAAAGTCAGAGAAGCTGAGCAATTTACTCAGAGTTTGGGAAACAGCAGAAGCAGAATTTAAGGATAATTCTGTCTGATTCTAAAGCCTGTGTTCCTAACCAATAAAATGCTCAGTCTCTCTGTCATTTCCAAATTTAAGGAAATACCTTGTTGTGCCTGAGACTCCTATGTGCTCATCAAAACCCCCTTCTTGTCCTCCTGGACACAAGGCGGCTCCATCTCCCAGCCTCCTCTGCCATCTCAGACGTGGCCACGTGGCCCAGGTCTGCCCAGTGGAATGTCACCTGAGGTGACAGCCTCCACTTGCAGGCCTAGCCATCAAAACCTTCCATGTGACCTCCATGGTCTCTCTTCCCTGCATCTTTAGCCCAGAGGCAAAGATTCAGCAGAAAAATGCAATACCTAAGGCATCCAAGACAATAGAGCAACAAAACTGAGGAGTCACTGAACGGAGGAATGTGCACAGGAGGCCTACGTCACACTGTTCCGTTACCAGAAGCGGATTCTGTGGCTGAGCCACCAGCTTGTGGGTTGCCATCATCAGTTGCCTCCCCGACCCGTAATTTTCGCAGAAGACTCTACACACAGGGCCCTTGTTTTCTCTCCAGTATCTTCTTTCACCTTCACCCAAAATATTCACTACACCCCAGCGAGAATAAATTATTTGCTGTTCCCCGAACACCTTACACTTTTCCCTAACAGATATAATCTCCCTCTCTTCACGGCTAAATCCTCCTTACTCTCTGAAATTCCTGTGTCATCTCTTCCGGGAGGTCCTACTCAACCTTGCTGGGAGGGGTGTCCCCTCTCATGGCACCTCCCTAGCTCTTACCTCCCTTCCCCTGGGCTCTTCCACTCAGGCTGCCATCCTCTCTCATCAGTGCCCCGCTTATCCCGCAGCTGAGCTGCAGACCCAGTGTATGTTCCATTTGAGAAAACTCACAGCTGAGAACTGCATAGCTGAGTCCCAAGTCCCAAAACAGTGACCTCTCAAGGCTCCTTGTTGCATCAATAACAGCAACAGCTAATATTTTTGAGTGTTTAAGTGCCATTCACTGTTCTGAGAGTTTTACACATATTTAATCATTTAATATTCACAACTCTATGAAATAAGAATCATCCTCCTCATTTTACACGAGTCCAGATGAGACACAGGGTGGTGAAGTGACTGCCCAAGGTTACAAAGATGGAAAACACTGTTCTTCTCCCCAGCGTGACTGGAAACCCTTCCATTCCACCTGGAACTCACTAGAGTTGCTCCATCCCCTTGACAAGTCGTCCACGTGTTTGGCAGGATGAGCCCCCTTGTTGGGTTCCCAAGTTTAAATGGTGGTTCCAGACTCTCCTCCCAATGTCTGCCTGGTGCCATAACTAGATTACTATCCCTCCTAAACCCAAAGCTGGGGAGCCCTTGGTCTAATGGTAAGATCCAGGCCCTCACCGCCACAGCCGGGGGCCACTTCCCCGCCAGGGAACCACACCACACGTCTGTCGGTTGTCACACTGTGATGCTGAAAGCTCTGCCACCTGGATTTGAAATACCAACAGGGTCCCCCATGGTGGACAGTTTTCAGCAGAGCTTCCAGACTAGACAGACTCGGACGAAGGACCCAGCCATGCATTTCCAAAAACAATGGCAATGAAAACCCTATGAACAGCAGTGGAGCACGGTCTGATAGAATCCTGGAAGGTGAGAGGGTGGTGCACAAAGACCAGGCAGGGTTCTGTTCTGCTGTCCACAGGGTCCCAGGAGTTGGAATCCACTGGAGTGCACTAACAACAAAAACCCGGAGCTGGATATGTCTAGAATTGATCAACAGGGACCACATTTATCTCCTTCACTGCTACATTCTGCCTGGTGAACATTCAATAAATACTTGCTGAATAAATGAATTAACAATGGTGAGGAGACCGCCGGCAGTAGAAGACATCCCGGGTTTGGGATTATCCGGTGCAGAATGACAACTGAAACTCTTTTTCTAGTTCATCTCTCACTGGAGAAAAGGAAGCTGGAAAAAAAAATAGATAAAAGCAATCAAGGAAAAAGTAAATATATTTGCAAGCTGTGATAGTTGGTATGGACTCCAGGTAACTGTGGAAAAATAAGTAACACCCTTGTCTCTAAAGCACAAGAGCAGATTGCATCGTATGTGCAAGGCAAGCGTCGGATTTCCAGATAAAGAACAGTTTTAAGTTCTGATGATGAATAATTCAGTGTGGTGAGGCCCCAGCAAGGACACATACCTGCAGTTAAAAGAAGTCTTATCAGATGAGAGACATCTCTGTGAGAATGTGGCCTCTTTATGCTCTTCTGAGCAGCTCTTGAATGAATGAATGAATGATCGAAGAGTGAAGGAATTGAGACTATTCACCTTGGTGACGGCAGAGATAAGGTGTGAGCAAAGTATGGCCTTTCATTCAGTAAAACGTATTTCACGTGATGAGTAACTTGTAGCCGACCTCCAAGAATTGTCTTAACACAGGGTATCTTAAACACCCCTAGAGATATGGGGATTGCACTTCTTACCCTCAGACGCAAGTGGGCTTTGATCAAGAAAGCTGACATCTAAGAGATAAAGTGCATATGGAGGGACTCCGCGCCTGGGGTCCAGGAATCTTCACTCCTGGACTCCTCCAACTGAGTTTTTCACCAAGGTCCATGTCCACACACCTCTTCCATCTCTGTCTGTTTTGCATCTTCTAAATTGTGTTGTAAATTGTCTTGCAGTTTGGTGCTTAGGTAACCTGTTTCATACAGATGACTACAATTCCAATCAAACGGATGTCGATAAGAGAAGGGGTCCAGAGTTAGGATGAGAGAAATCCCGGATGAGGACGGTATGGGTGAAACAATGCTGGGAATCCCAGAAACAGAATACGGCCTGTAGGTCGTCCCTGGGAGCACCCGGGCCGTGTGCAAAAGGAACAAGCCCCAAGGAACAGCGTTGGGCCTTCTGTGGGATTCTGGCCTCTGAGACTAAAGCAGGGCCAGGAGTGGAATTAAGATACAGAAATTCAAAGCAGACGGCAGGCCAGGCTGCTGGGACCGTGGGCTTGCGAAGGCTCGGTGCTGTTTCCTCCAGGCCTTGGCTCTGGGCACACAACAACAGACTCTTTGCCGGCATCGTCTCCTGGTGGAGGGTGCTCCCGGTGTTACAAGGCCTGGCTCGTGTTGTTTTTGGAGCCCAGATGCAAGTCAGCTTGAACAACACAGGTCGTTCTTCTGGGTACTTGCATGGAGTAAGGCAAGTGTTTGTTGCTCAGCCGTCACCCAAAGCACAGCTTCAGTTTAGGAGCCCCACCCTCAGCGAAAGCTAAGAGCAATTTCACTGGAACAAAGCTATGAGCAATGACACACATTCGGGAAAGCAAGTTTACAGCAGGCGTGTCTTGTGATCCTTAAAAATGTCTGCCTTGGCTTGAGATTCCCCAAAGCAAAGCTTGATTAGAACTCGTGCGGAAAAGTGATTCCAGGGACCAAGAATGAGGCTCTGGGCAGCGCGGGACAGGAGAAGAGGAGAAGCAGTGTGCAGGCCCCTCCTGCGGGAAGCGGCGTCAACGCCACCAGGACTCCCGAGCAGCGACAATATGCCGCCCTCGATGGTCTACCCAAAGCCCTGGGTGCATTTATTTACCACGACATCAGCCTGTAGCAAACCCAGGTCGAGGGTCGTCCTCAGGGTGTTCTCTCTCCCACGTGGTCCAGCTTCACATGTGCGCAGCCACAAAAGCACCACGTGGGGAAGAAAAGCAAAGGTGTGCAGGATGTCAGAGGTGAGGTCCTGTCAGTGCAGAGGAGCGGAAGTGTCCCCAGGAGGGACGTGTCCACCACAGACGCAGCAAGAGTCTGGCAGAGGCTGAGTGAGGCAGGGCCCCAGAAGGATCGACTACTACCTTCTTCCCGGCAGCACGGTGATCTGGGTCCTTCATGTTGTCCTATGGAGTTAAGGTAAGATACGAACAAAGATACAGCATTGTAATACCAATAGTGTTATGCTATTAATATTATAACACTATAACACTATTAATATTATAAAGCAATCGTAGCAGACGCAGAAGTTAAACAGGAGAAGGACTGAGCACATTACATAAATCTCTGTAACTGACTATTTTGCAATCATGAAAAATGATGTTTCCAGTATGACACAAAACTGTAAAAAAGATGCCAAATTATATAACAGCATGATTACATAAGATAAAAACAATCTTGTATAGAAATTATCCCCAAAATATTAAAATCTGGAAATAGCAATATTCAAGTCTTAGGACTAGAAGTGAAAATCTTCTACTTTTCTACAGGAGCCACCAGAAGAGACCAAAATGGTTCCCTCATGTAGGATTAAGATGACTGTTAATCCCTTCTGCCTGAGCCTTGGTCCCTACAGATTGTCGAATCCTGTGGTGGCCCCAACTCAACCCAGGCCCCAAGCACCTACTCCTGCTCTCTTGTCTTACGCCTCTTTTCCTATGTCCTCTCCTTATGAAATTGTTTCTCACTTCTCTTTAGCCCTTCGGAAACACCCAACTCCAGTATTACCCCCCGCTGCCTCCTACTTATCCACCAAGTAGCCTTTCCTGATCTGATCCCACCCCCTGCCCTTCCTGTCGGAGTCAGGAGCCTCGCATCCCAGAAGACCGCCCTCCCTCACCCTCACCGTAGCGCTGCAACACAGTTTTGTATCGCTCTGCGTGTGTCGGGTGCACCAGTCCCACCTATGACGCCAGACACAGGCGTTCTCTCCTTCACAGTCGCAACTTCTCCATCAAATGGTTGTCATTAACTCCATCTTGTGGAAGAGGATTCAGAAGCGTGGAGAACTTTAAAACCTGTCTGAGGTCGCGTAACTAGTATGTTGAGGATCGACACCTGAACCGAGAGCAGAGTCCACAACGGTTTTGACTTCAAATCCATTTTGTAACCATTAAGTCCTGACAGGGACGAGAATTAAAACCAACATGAACACAGGACTCTGTCAACTGAGTGCTTGTTTTCTTACGTTTTGCTAAACTAGTGAATATTCTCTAACTTTTCATTGACAGAAACAAATCTGATTACAACCATCCAATACTTCCTGTATTTAGTTCTAAATAAAAAAAATCTCATCTACAGTTAAATGTCCAAAGCAACTTAAATAGCCAATAATAGAAGAAAATAGCTAAGTAAATTATGCACTTAGTTAAGACATCAACAATTATGCTTACAACATTTCAGATAAAAAATGCTTGTATGATACTGTTATGTGAAAAAGCAGGATGTAAAAATGTATGTGTGTGTAGTATGAGATTTCAAACATATGCACACACACAAAACTGTAAGTAAATACATGAAAATATTAGCAGATTTTTAATGGATGCTGGATTATTGATTATTTTATTTTACTGTATTTGTAAAGCATTGTACAATAAAATTTATTGTTTTATAATGAGAAAAGTTAATTAAGCTTTGTTTTAAATTTATCTGGGTGATTTGTCGTGGATGAATTTGTGTGACATTTTGGTCGTAGAGCTAAGTTGAGTCAGGTTTGAAAAGTGAGACAAAATGGTGAGAAGCCACAGGTACAAGCGTGGCTGACTTTACCTGGAGCAGAATTTGAATGGACTAACGGCCCTGCACAATTCCTCCCCTAGTTTGTGGATTCACAGTGAAAGGAGAACCAGAAGGCGAAGTACCTCGATGTCCCTTTGTCAGTGTTTTCTGTTCAAACGAGAGCTTGTTGTGAAGAGATACGATCTTTCCTGGACACACAGATCCAGAGCAGGGGATGAATGATGAAAGGACCCTGCCGCCCCAGCTGAGGGCTTCCGCAGAGGAGCGCTGAGCCAGACGTGCTCACGGCCCCGTCAGTGGCTTTCAACAACTCTAATGAGTGGTGACGAGGACCCCTATGACATTCCAGCTAGGAAACAGGTAATTAACTTTTTTCTGAAAAATATGTGCGTGATACATGATATGGAAAGATGGTTTCTGAATTTCCCATCATAAAACCCAGCTATTGTGGAGTCATAACTCAAGTGCAAAAATGTGGACTGGACTGGAATTTGGAAAGGGACCTCCTGCCTTGGTCTGGAAGCACTTCTTTACTTTTGAAAATAAATAAGCGTACTCTATTTAGGGTTTTCAAATCCATCTTTAATTTTGTGTTAATTCCAGGACAGCAAGTATTCGGGTCAACCACACCAGCAGGTTAACAAATTAATCAACAAAATCTAAAGTTGTACAAATTACAGCTCAGAAACAAAGGCAGCACCCTCCGCTCATAAGGCTCGCTAGCTTGCTGAAGCTCTGCACCGTGGATGCCATTTCAGGCACGTTATCCACAAACACGCCAGTTGAAATCAAAGCTGTTTAACCTTCTGAACAAATTCAGCAACAAAATTTTACAGCTATGTTTGTAGCGAAAAGAATTGTAGACACAAAGCTGTGGTACCTGGGTCCACACTCCAGCCCGATTGTCTGGTACCTGTGTGGCACCAAGCAGGTCTTCTAACCTCTCTGGGTCTCATCTGTAAAATCACCTACAAAATGGAAATATCTAACTGTTGTGAGAATAAAGTGCAAATAATTAGTTCTGTGGTTTTAAATATTTGGGAAAATGTATATAAATAAAGGAAATGACCAGTATATGTGAACTCCATTGGAAGGACAGCAGGAAACCGTGACTAAAGGGTCACAGCAGCCGATGCTGGATGACAGGATTAGGGTCAATTTTGGGATGCCACTTTATTCTTTTTCTTTATACTTTTGTGCATTTCTCTGGAAGTACAGAGATTCCACAACAACCAGATGAGACAGCCTGGTAGGGAACACTGCTGAAATTGCACGTCCATCTCCCCTCCTGGTTACAAAACTCTGAGCTGCCCCTTTTCCAAATTTCCCCGGTGGTCAGTCTCTGGCCTCAGATCAGACACCGCAATGTGTCTCAGAAGGGTGTGAGCAAAGGCGAGCAGGCCACTTGGCTGAAGGGCTCTGGCAATCTGGACCACGAGCTGGGTCTGGAAAGGACGATTTAAAATAAATGAGAAAGAAAAGCCTGTGGTTTTGGCAAGAGGCACACGGACACCACTGCACAGCTGTCCCACCTCCACACCCCGCCCAGCGCCATGAGGAAGGGGTGGACGTGTGCTGGCTTTGGATTTGGTATTTGGCTATTTTTCAAAATATCCTGTCCGTTTGCAAATGAGCACCAGACTCTTTCACATCTCTGAACGACAAGACCTTTGTAGCCCAAGGTCACTTTGTAGCCCAGGGTCACTTTGTAGCTCAGGGTCACAGCTGGTGCCACAACGACGTGGGCATCCGGCCTGTGGGAGATGTTTGCAATGAGATCTGGAGTTACTGTGAGTGTTACCAGTGCTTTCCCTTCACTGAGGAGATTCTCAGAAGACACCTCCCCCTCAGTTGTGACGGCCCCCATCTCTTCCAGGTCCCCGTGGGCACAAGGGGCTTCTTGAGAGCGCGGTGTGGGGCAGCTCAAGCCCCAGCCGCTGCTTCAGGGCAGGCTCTCTGGTGGCAGCCCTCAGCATCAGTGTATCGTCTGAGGGAAGCCGGACCAACTGCCTCAGTTCCCATTGCTCTCCTGGGCTGGTCTTCGGAAAAGCCACCACTGCCCGGTGGCCGTACCTGCTGTGCAGTGAACCATGACCCGTGTTTGTGTGCTCACACCGTGCTCTTCTTTGTCCCTGGTGCCGTTTGTGTATTTGTAACAGTGCTGCCTGTGGATATGGCCCATTTAAACTGTGCCTGTGAGGGGTTGGTGGCTCAGTCTATGCCCTGTTCCAAACCCACCACATCGGAGTTTACCAGCCTCCTCACAGGAGACAGGGAAAGAGGCTCTTACAGAATTTTTACAGAATTACTATAACCTTTTTGAAATAAAATATTGCATGAAATTCAAGAGGTATGCCAAGTAAGTGAAGAGATGCAAGAAGGCAGGGATGGAGTTCTAGGCTAAGGCAAGACATTACAAGAGGAGCAGAGAACAATGCCCATCCTTAAAAGACTGAGTTTCTCAGAATTCGGCCCCAAACTTGCTTCTCTTCTCAATCGACATGCTTTCCTGGTTGAACTCCGTCACCCCAACTTTCAAAGGCCTCCTTCATGCCAATCACCTTTCTGTTACTCCACAGCTGAAGTCTCAGCCTTTTCCCATATTTCCCTATTCCTGCTTCCCAGACAGTGTTTCCGTTTAAGATGGCACGCAAATCTTCTCAGATTCAATATGTACAAATCCAGCCTCTTCCTTCCTGAACTTTGCTTATCTGTCTGTCTTTTCTATGTCGTTTACATTATCTTCATCCACCCAGCCCAACTGTCTACATTAAAAATCTCAGAGTCATTCTTGATATACTTCTCATAGCCAATCAATTATCAAGTCTTTGCAATGACACCACTGGAACGTCTCTCACACCGTTCCCCTTCTGCGGCCCCCATCGCTTCCCTTATCCAGGCCCTCGTCATCTTCTAAGTGGTCTCTCAGTTCGTGCCCACTCTACCACCAACATTATCTTTCTGAGACGTAGATTTGGCCACATTAGTTCCTACGTAAAGCTGCCCTAGGCTCCCACAGGCGATAGCAGGGTTCTCTGGGGCAGGCGGCAGGATAAGGCCGAGACTCACACACGCACCCCAGTCTGGCTCAGCTGACTTATTCTTTTCTAATTCTTCACCAATCCCTCTCTCCCCACTGCCTGGCCCAAGGAGCCCACCCCACAGGCAGGCAGGTGTCCCCCTTGTCCTCAGCCACTCTGCATTTTCACTCCTCTGTCTTTGTGTCATCTGATTAATTTTCCTGGAAATGATAACCTTCCTCATAGACGGAATTAATTGCTTTCTCATCTATGTTTCCAAAGAAATTTATATGGCCCTCTCTCAGAGCACACTTCACGCTGTGTCTTTGTTATTTATGTGTGTCTCTCCTATAAGTTTTAATGCTTCAAGGACAAAGATTGACCTTACTTATCTTTATATCCCAGGCCACGTGCTGCGGCTGAAGGAGGGGAAGTGCTCCAGGACTGCTCTCTGAACTGAATTAAGAAAATGCCTTTGTGGCTTGCGACGAATCAGAAAGCCACCTGACCAGGACTCCAAAACCGTGAACCCAGCTGGTTGCTCCCAGCACTGAGGAACCTGAAAGACAAGTAAAAGGTCCAGAACAGCCGGGCGGGATTCAAATTGCTCATTGCCATAGGGCACAAACTAGGCCTTGTGACTTTGGCTGAACATGTGAGGTTTGAAGACATTTTTGGCTCTTGCTTAAGATTTAACCCATTTTTTCTTCCTTGACCCCTGGGATCTAACAGGAGCAATGGGTAGAAAATGCACCCCAAAGCAAGAGACTGTTTTTCTAACGGGCAATCTATTATTACCACTCCCCAGCACGCACGCACGCGCGCACACACACACACACGCAGGCTTCCACCCCTAGTGGAAGGACACGGTTTTATTTTTGGACTTTGACTCAAGTCTCTACTCCTTTCAAGGGGCTGAGGCCTGACCCTGAACAGAACTCTGATTTTATTTTTCCAAGTATTTGAGGTCTCTCTTGGTGGGAGTTACTGAGGCAGCACCAAGTGCACGAAGCAGTTTTCCGTGGAACGTCCTTTCCTATTTTGGGGACTCTCTCGAGCTGAGGGACTCCCACAAGTGCAGAGGCAAGAGGTTTTGTGAAGGGCAGATGACATGGTCAGAGCTAAACATCAGCGAGATAAAAGCAAAAACAATACGGAAAACTGCACTGGAGCAAAGCCTGGAGGAGGGAGGCGGAGTTGGCCCAGCACAGGGTCCCAGGGGAGAGGCCCCGTTGAGACTTAAAGGCACAGAGTCAAGGGCTTCACACGCCTTAAATCATCAGAAACCTGGAGAACCATGCTGTGCCGGATTCTTCCCATTTCACAGATTCAAAAACTAAGGCCCAGAGAGGCGAGCCCCTCACGCAAGTTCACACAGTAAGCGACAGAACCCAGTCTTACGTCTCAGTCTGGGGGTCTCGAGACGTCCTGCTCTCGTGCTTTGTGGGCGGGATGAGCAGGACTCACTGAGTCTCTGTTGGGTGCAGATGCGAGAGAGGAGGAGCAGGGCCCTGTGCCCGGTCACCGAGAGGCTGGCAATCCCGTTAGCAGCAGTGGGGGCTCAGGAAAGGGAGCAACAGATTTCCTGGTGGGATGAGCTCTGTGCTGTGCAGGGTATCTCTGAGATGCCCCTGGGACATGGAGGGCGAGGCAGGCAACTGGCTGTTGCAGACGGAGGACCAAAGCCAGCGTCATTTTCTCAAACGCCCCAGGACCAGATTTGAATTACGAAAATGGGCATATGGAGCTAACCTTCAAAGGCAGATGTAAGAGTTAAATCTCAGTGCTTAAGTACCATTTAAAATTCCTGAACACCCCAGATAATGCGTTCCAGCCTCCTCTGTGCTCCTGCTTTTAAGTGAGGAGTCAGTATGCACTTATATCATTACAGCGTATTTCCCCACAGCCCTGGGCTCCAAGTCAGTTCCTCCCCTTGTAAAGCAATTATTTAGAGAGAACACCCTGACCAATAATTTGCATTTTCCCCAGGAGAGCATGTAAATTGGATCCGAGGGCATAAGCCCATCTATTCTGATTCTTAAAAAGTGTATCAGATGGCACATCTGGCTGGCTCCCCAGATTTTGTTGTTCTTTCAAAAGTTCTTTATTCAAGTTTAAAGCAACATTAGTTGATATTTTCATCTCCTCTGTCTCATATCTACCTTCGTTTCTTTCTTTCCTTTTCTTTTTTATTCTTTCTTGCTTCTCATTTGTTTCTTTTGAAGATATAGCCTTGAATGAATATGCTTGGCAGACAAAGTTCCCAGTTGCTGATCTGTTAATGTTAATCCTCCAGGTTACTCACTCTGTTGTACTCACATAGAAAAGATAGACCCGTTTGAATACCCTTATGTGATATGAAGACTAGAAAAGAGAGTGTCAATAAATATTTTGAAGTAAATATTTCCAAGAGATTCATTGTTAAGTAGAAATTAACCACAGAGACTCAGAGCACCCCTCAAAGAAAATCTTAGAATATACGGGAAGAAGAAAAATACACGAGAGATGGGTAGCTGGAAGGCACCGGTTTAAGGGACTTATAGACCCAGGAATATGTGAATTTCATTTCAGTTTAATTCAACGAATATTTATTAAGCATCTGCTTATTATATACAAGAAATTCTTCTCCATACCATACAGGATACAAAGAAGGAAAAGCCTGGTGGCTCTGCCTTAAGGAAGTTTTTATTCCAATGAACAACAGACCAGGATTGGGAGACGCAGGCACGTGTTGGTTATTTTTCTAATTCTCTTCCCCTGGCAGACACTGTTGATCGTTCGTGGACTGAGCCGGACAAGGGCTCCTTCTCCATTTCAATATTGTGATCCAGGCACAACCACCAATCTAATCTGGCACATGAAATAAAACCTATTTGTCACCCGGGCCAGATAGAGGCATGCGAATTAACATTTCAGACAGATTTTATTAAATGCTGTACAAAGGATCAATATCATCGTTCGGGAGGAGAGAGGATGGGGAGGTTAAATTGAAACGGGGGCTTTTGAGAAAGCCTCGGTGGAGAAGGTGGCCTTGAGCCAGACGCTGAAGGATGAGGGCTCGGCGTCCATCGTTCATCTGACTCCCACCCCAGGGCTCCTGGTCCACCGGGCACCACGCTGAGGCCGGCCTCAGTTCCACTGTGATTCAGTCCCAGTTCCACTGCTGAGTTCCTCCGGAAAAATTTAGAAAAATCACTGAAACTCTACGAGCCTGAGTTTCCTCATCTGTTCGGTAAGGAGACAAGATGAGACAATCGTTAGCAGGCCCCTGGCGCTTTAAATTCTTCCATGCTGTGAAGACAATTCTGCCCAGAAGCATGATGAGGTCAATGGCCACCAGCCTTTTTCAGTATTTTCTTATCCAAATTATACGAAAGCCGAGCAAAACCTCCAGAGCTCTGCTTGTGTCTAGGAGTGAGAGGGAAACGAAGAAGTTGGAGCACAAGCCACACCCTGTTTACTTAGGCTTCAGGGCTGAGAACCCAGGGCCTCTGCAGATTGGTGTCAGGGCAACTGCTTGCGTTAGCTGTGGCAGCTGGAGGAAGCAACTTCACCTCTCAGTGCCTTCAGGACCGGAAGGTGGGGCCCGGGCCCACACCGCCACTCAGGGACCCAGGATCCCCTACCTGGGGTCCTGACCATCCTCAGGGCCCCAGAGATCTCTGGCAAACCCCTACATGCAACCACCCAGCAAAGAAGGTACCACTAGGATGGCTCAGCTGCTCTCCACTGCCTCGTCTCGGATGTGGCTGCAACCCCTCCATCTCATCTCATCCGTGAGAATTTGCCTCATGGCCACACGTAGAGGCAAAGGGACAGAAGTAAAACATAGCTCAGCGCCAGGGAAAAATCAGCACCAACAATCACCCTCTTCTAACCGACGGGCGGCAGATGACCACGTTTGTCTCCTCACTCAAAATACCCCTTCTCCCTGCTGGTGGTTTAGAGTGGCGAGAGACGCTTCTGATGTTGTGGAGGACGGAATTTCTTCATCGGTGTAGAAGCCTCTCTAAATAGCCATGGCCGAGCGAAACCTTCGCAACATGCTTCTCTTCACCGATGAATGAGCCAAGTCCCAGGATGGGGAATATTAGGACAGACAGAACACTGGCCGCCAAAGACGTCCCCGTCCTAACGCCTAAGCTGTGGATGTGTCACCTTACGTGGGCAGGGGGACTTCGCAGAGGTGACTAAACCAAGGATCTTGAGATTCAGAGATTCTCCTGGATTATTCAGGTGCACAAGGTGATCACAAGGGTCTCTAAAGTGATGGAGGGAGGCAAGGGGTCAGAGTCAGAGAAGAACATGTGACAGCAGAAGCAGCGGTCAGAGAGAGAGGACGTGGGAAAGACTCCACCAGCGGTCAGAGGCTCTGCAGATGAGCGTCCCCGTGAGCCAGAGTGTAGGCAACCTCCAGAAGCTGAAAAGTCAAGGGGCATCTCAACACAGTCCTGCTGACACCCTGATTCCAGCCAGTGAGACCCGGACATCACCAGTGACCTCAAGAACTGTAGGTAATAAATTCAGGCTGTTTTAAGCCACTAAGTCTGTGGTAACTTTTACAGCCATAGAGGAAACTAATACAGAGGTATAGGCCAAAACTGGTAATAGCTAATATTTATTGAGTGCACGCTGTGTTCCAGGCATTTTCCCAAACTTTACAATCATTAACTTATTCGATTCTCAGAATAAACCTATGAGACACATGCTTTTCTTAGTCCCATGAGGCCACAGAGAAACTGAAGAACAGAGAGGCTGAGGAAATTTCCCAAAGCCGCACAGCTACTAAGGACTGGAGCTAGGATACGTCTCCACCACTGGGGTCACATTGCTACAGAAAAAGCGGCACGCAATAGACTGACCAAATTGCGTGCGTGCACACACACACACACGTGCGCGCACACGTGTGCACACATGCCACGACACAATATTCTGCAGCTCCTTCCTTCAAGAGCCCAGGAGTTGAGACTGTTAATATTATTTTCAGCAAACCTTTTGTAAAGAGGAAAAGCCAAACCATGTGGGGTTTGGAGGCTAATTTTCCACCCCTCGAATCTGGACGTGGCCATGTGACTTGCTTTGGCTGATGGGACCTCAGCAAGCGTGAGCGGCCCATCTTGCTGTTCTTAGAGCCCAGCCACCACGGGAGGCAGCCAGGACCCGGCTATCAGAGGCTAGACACGTGCGGTCCAGTTGCCCCGTTACTCTGGCCAGACTCTGGGCGTGTGAGTGAGGCACCCCGGGACCACGCTAACCACAGCCAGCCTTCTGGCTGACGCCGCCGTGGAAGGGAGCCTAGGAAGACCTGAAAGGAACTGCCCAGCCCAGGCCAGACCAAATCGCCAAGCCCTCAGGGTCGTGACCTGATCAATAAACCTCAGCAGGTCTATTAGACACAAAACTAACTCAGAAAACAGGGACACGATGGCCCTTGGGAGTCGTGCCCCGTGCTCGCCTTCTCTGAGGACTCCTGACTCAGGGACCATGTCGGGCTTGATGACGGAACAAACTCTCCACCCTCCAAACTTCGTTATCGGTTTTGTGAAAATGAAAGCAGCCATCTCGGCACTGGGCTCTGGAGCAGAAGAAAACGTCCTGCTTTTAACCAACAGGACACCTGGCACAATGGGAATATTACACACAAGAAAAGTTTTAAGTATCTATTTAGGATTATCAACATCTGCAGTTTTATTAAAATGCTCAGCACCCTTGCCTGTGAGGGTCCTGGTGTCTTTCAGCCTTAGTGTCCCTGTTTCCACTCTCGTATCTTTAAAATACACAGAAACTTGAGGGTTTTTCCCTAAGAAAATGTCACTGTTTGGACTATAACTCAGGCCCTCATAAAGCACTTTATGTTAAAATATGGAGAAAGGTTTTCCAGGAGTGAGACGCGTGGAGGAATTACAGGACCCAGCAGAGAAGTCCCATAATTGCTGTTGCCTCAATCCGATTTATTTTAGGGCATTCTTGACCCAAAGCCAGCCCATCGCCAAACCCCAGATTTCTAAATGTTCAAGAAGAAAACTCATGATTCTAGAAACCTCACCGTTGCTGTTCTCTAACAAACTCCACCCCTTTTTTTAAAATCGTTTATATGTTCCTGGAGTCACTGGAAAATTCTGTATCTTGCCTTTGACTTTGCTGGAGAAATTATCTGTCCATATTTCCTACAGCCTTCTAACACAACTATACAAAAATCAGATTGTTTTTCTGGAAGCCACCAATAACATTTCACATTTCAAGGATCGTAGAAAAGAAGGCTGGTGCCGGCTCATTCCGTGATTTATGACCCACCCTTCTGAGCATTTCCTATTTATACGTTCATTTGTCATGGTTCTTGGTGATGTATTTTTGGCTGTGTCCCTGGACACAATATAGAGTGTCCCATTTCTCCCCCTGAGTCATAAGAAAACATTTAGCAGAAGTGAAATGATATTGCCTTTTAATTTTCTTGTAGAAATCCAGGGTTCATGGATGTGACTCAGTCTAGTTCTGATTAATGGGGATGCATTTCACTCTGCAATGCCGGGTCCACAGGTATTAAGAGCTCTTGCAATCCAGATGCTGGAATTAGATGCAAAGCCCGGTGGGCTCAGAGTTCACTGCTCTGAGGAAGAGATTACAAAGGAATTGGAAATAAATCCCACGGTAAGTTAAGGAGGTTCCTGAGCTACCGTTTCCTCCTGCAGTGGATTCCGCGTGAACCTGGTGGTGACAGCCGACTGACCTTTGCCCTGGCGGTGACATAAGCAGTGACTCCCTGTAATAGTGTGAGCATCACACACACATCTGAGGCTGGCGTGTCGTATACAAGGAGGGTTATCCTGCTGGAACCGTCACTGGTGAAGTCCGCCTGAGGTCAGCTACCCTCACACGGGAACCTGAGCACAGACACCCCTCCTCCCGGAGCATCGCTCCCACCACCTCGGGGTCTTGACTCAAACTTCGATGGCTCCCTGATTCTTGTGAAAATAAGTTCAAAGTTTACGCCCAACTGGGTGCAAAATTATTCCCTGGTATTGAAATCCTCAAACCCCATTTCAGACAAGTCATCCCCTTTCTGTGGTCTGATTTCCTACGCACCCCCTCCGTCTACGTTATTCATCATGTTCCTTCTAGCTGGGAAAATGCTCTTTATTTTCAGGGCTTTTCGAGGCTACTTCTTCATCGGCATGATCCAGCTCCCTCCACGGGAACTGACATCTGTATCCTGTTCAATGCTCCGGCACCTTCTGCACTCAGTAGGACTACTGTATTAGTCAGCCCGGCTGCTGCAACAAAATACAGAAGACTGAGTGCCCCAAACAACAGAAATTTATTTTCTCAGACTTGTGGAGGCTACAAGTCAAAGGTCAAGGCTCTGGCTGACTCAGTTTCCTTTGAGAGTTCCCTTCCTCGTTTGCAGACAACTGCTTTCCCTACATCCTCCAGGGTGCGTGCAGAGAGAAAGAGCTCGCAGGTGTCTCTTCTTGTGGAGACACCAATCCCACGGGGTCAGGGCCCCGCCCTATGACCTCACTTAACCTTAATTGCTACCTTAGAGGCCCCGTCACCAAATACAGCCACACTGGGGGGGTTAGAGTTTCAGTAGATGAATTTAGGGGGACACAAATATTCAGTCCCTAGCTAATAATTATTTAATTCCCTCAAAAGTATTTATTGAGCAACAATGCACCATAGTTCCTGATCTTGATGGTTCAAAGCCTGGTGAAGGAGACAGGAGTGTAAAATAATGTTTGCTATTATTACAAGGAGCATAGCATCATCAGTCATTGGGAGGGTCATATCTTATTGACCCCTGAAAACGTCAGCTCCTTGAGCTCAGGACATCTCCACAGGACGTCTCCACAGACCCCAGTCTAGTCTCTCAGGAACACGGACCCACGTGAGGACCCTCCAGAAAAACGCTCCCTTTTTGTTGTTAATGCCTCCTCAGCCTGCATCCCTACGTGGTCCTCCACGGCAACGCAGGGTTAAGAACTGAAGCCTTGTTACTCCTCTGACATCCCCGTCTAGACCCGGAGAGGACATCTCCATCGGCCCCGCTGCCCCTGCTGGACTCCTGCGCTGCCTGGTCCCTCCACGGGCAAAGGCAGCGCCCGGATGCCCCTTCCACCCTTGTCTTCCCACGGCCTCGGTGTGAGAGGAGGGTGGTGAGCAGTGGTTCCCAGCTCAGCTCCACATCTGAGGGAAGTGTGCTGCTCCGCGGTGACTCCACCGTTCAGCCTTAAAATCGGGCTTGTCCTTGAACTGGAACAGCTCCTCTGCCCAAGGGAACAGAGTGAGGGGAGCTGCAGGCCTGGACATCAGAGGGGTGGCCCACACCCAGGCCTGTCACATGACAGCACCTAACCCAGGGCCTGGCCTGCAATACGTGCTCAGATGGTGCTTGGTAAGTGACTAAAGGAAGTAACTGCTGGCTTCTTCTCTGCCAAAGAGCTGATTTACTTTCTTAGACGTGGTCATAAACAAACCATATAATTTAATGTTTCTAATTGGACTTAAAACCACTGAACTAACCTCCCACTCGTTCATTTCCTCCAAGTACTGGACACAGAACTGGATGACATCCATCCTCCGTCCAGTGCGGCAGCCTCGGGGCTCCCAGCAGACAACAGGGCACCTGCTGCACCACAGCCCGCAGTCAGCAACAGCCCAGCTGCTGGACATGAGGCTCGGCGTCTAATCACCACCAGCAACGGCTCCTTCAGCACAAGCACCCCCAAACGCAGGGCCGACCGTGTGGCATGATGCTTCCCAGAGAAGGACCCACACATCAGACCCAGGAGGACAGATGTCCTGGCTTCGTCCTAACGTCAGGACTGAGTGGCAGGCAGATTCCCACCAAATTCCCCATGTCTCAACAACTACGCATAGAGGTAGTTTGCTATGATGAGGCCTGGATTAACATTTCTCTCAGCATCTTATTAAAAGTTTTAAACAAACAGAAAAGTTGAGAAAATGTTCCTGTGAACACCCATGTTTCCACCACTTTAAATTCTTCAGTTAACATTTTGCTAGCCTTGCTTTACCACCTGTGACCTGAATGGTTGTGTCCCCCGGAAATTCCATGTTGAAGTTCCAGTTGCCAAAAGGACAGTGTTGGGAGATGGGGCCTTTGGGAGGTAATCGGGGTTAGATTAGGTGGTGAGGGTGGGACCTTCATGATGGGGCTAGCAGCCTTGTAAGAAGAGGAAGAGAGAGAGCCCCTCCCCCAGCGCGGGGCTCCAGCACAGGCAGTGAGACGGTGACTATCTGCAAGCCGGGAGGGGAGCTCTGGTCAGACGTCGAGCCAACGGCACCCTGACTATAGATTCCAGTCTCCAGAGCCGGGAGACGATAAATGCTCGGTGTCTAAGCCACCGGTCTGGGCAGCCTGAGCTCACGGAGACAGATTTTAGTATCAAGAGGTGGGGGGCAGCTGTAACAATCACCTGAAAAGGTGGGAGCAGTTCGGAGGTGCACTCCAGAAATGTGGATGTGAACGGTAACTCTGGAGAGGGCTCAGAGAGAAGAGAAGAGAGGCAGAGGAAAAGCTTCCGTCTTCTCAGAAAACACACAAACAATCGTGAACAGAACGTTGGTGGAAACACGGACAGTAAAGGCCGTCTGGTGAGTCTCGATGGGAACGAGGAGCACGTCACTGGAAACTGAGGAAAGGGGATGCTTGTTAGGAGGCGGCAGAGGACTTGGAGTCGTGCTGTGCTCGGTGGGAAGCAGAACTCGGGAGAGAGGCACGGGCTGGGTTCTCCCGGAGCCTCCAGAAGGGGCCGCCGCCTGTGGACGCTGTCATTTTATGCTGTGAGACTGCGTCAGGCTTCCGGGCCACAGAGCTGTGAGGTGACAAATACGCGTGGTTTTAGCCCACGAGATTTTGATAATTTGTGACGGCAGCCGTGGGAAATTAACCTCCAGGAAGACACACGCACAGTTCAGACGTCGCGTGATGCGTCCCGTGGCGTTGTAGACACACAGGCACGTTGGGAGGCACAGCACAGACAGACGGACAAGGAGCTCACCACGCAGACGAGCAGGACAGAGTTCTCCAGACAGAGCAGCATTTCTGTAGAGTCTCAGAGACTCAAAGAAACACACTGTGCTCTTGAAATGTAAACTGTGTGAAGAGTTCTGGCATCTTTCTCAATCCTCTCAAGGCCTCTCTTTTTCTAACAAATATCTTGTAATGTCTCCTTTTGTTCTGACATAAAATGCATAGATACTGTAACCTACCTCAACGTATACACGCATGTATGTATCTATACATTATGTATATAAACGTATATTGTATTTATATTATATGTAAATGCATATTCATATAAATATGAATAGACTCTTGACTATAATGTAAGGGAGGAATGAAAGTAATTCATAATAAAATAGTAAGAGTTTCAATATACAGCTGCCCCTCGGGCGTGACTACGTTTGAATGTACAGTGAGGGAGCTGTTCGCTCGTGTCTGTGCTTGGATTCCCGGGGAGGCACGGACAGGAACGCAAACTAGTGCAGGTGACTTACAGCAGGGACTCTAATCCCACGAGGAGTGTTGCCACCAGTGACAAAGTTTCTCAAAAATGGTGATGAAATCTGAAATCTTAGTAAAGTTCTGGAAAACCGAAGTATACTTTTAGTTCAATGTAAAGGGTAGTAGTTGCGTTTCCTGGAAAATGTTGTTTAGCGTAAAATTATGCAAAGGAAAAAAAAACAACAGGGGCCGGCCTGGTGGCACGGAGGTTAAGTTCACACGTTCCACTTCTCGGTGGCCCGGGGCTCGCTGGTTTGGAGCCTGGGTGCGGACATGGCACCACTTGGCCAGCCATGTTGTGGCAGGCGTCCCACATATAAAGTGGAGGAAGATGGGCACAGATGTTAGCTCAGGGCCAGTCTTCCTCAGCAAAAAGAGGAGGATTGGCAGTAGTTAGCTCAGGGCTAACCTTCCTCAAAAAATTTTAAAAAAGAAAGAAAAACAACAAAAAAGGGAAGTTCAGGTGGAAGAACTTAGGGGAAGATTATTTGCTCTTGAAGTTAAAAGATGTGGATGAAGAGCACCTTCCCGTCTGTGCCTCTGGCTGCCGAGGGAGGGGCGGTGCTGGGGCCTGCCGAGGGACTGAAGTCGTGGAGACAGCTCAGGACAGACGCCGGCGTGAGTCTGACGGGATCATTGAGCTACTGACTTAGTAAACCCTGGAAACTGCCTGCCTTCAGAGCTCTTGTCACACAAGATCGAGTCTCTTATTAAGTCACTCTGTGTTTTCCTGTTACTTGCAGCCCACAGCCGTGCAGGGCTGGACACACTGCATGCAATCAGCGTGCGCTGTCACAGAGCCTGTGGCCCATGCCGTCAGTGGCCTTCCCTTATCTTTCTCAGAGCTGTTACAAGGACAGGAGACAAACTGTGACAAAAATACACATCTAAACATTTCTGGGTGCTCAGGCCTCCATAATCGGTGGCCATCACTCATGGGATCTGAAAGGCGAGCGTTAGGTTTGTGAGCTGTGTGCCAGATTCCTGGTGCTGCTGGAACTAATTACCACAAACTCCGTGGCTGAAGAAGCACAAAGTCAGTATCTTTCAGCCCTGTCGTTCAGAAGTCCAAACTGGGCTCCACTGGGCTGAAGTGGAGGCTCCTGTCCCTCACCCACCTGGCCTTTAAAGGCCACCCACGTGCCTTCCTCTATCTTTGGAGCCAGCAGGCACCCCTCTGACCTCTACTCAGTTACCACAGCTCCTTCTGCAGCCCTCTGAGGAGGACCCTTACCACTATATTGGACCTGCCACAATAATCCAGGATCAGCCCCATCGCAAGATCCTTGACTTAATCACAGCTGGGGCCTTTGCCACGTAAGATGACAGGCTCCAAGGCCCTGCCCACCACCAGTTTGGAGGAAGTAATAGCTGGATTCAATGGTACCATATGGTGAGAAGAGCATTTGAAAAAAAAAAGAATCAGGTGTCCTTCCTTGCTCCTCTGGGGCTTTGTACCCATTCTTTTCTTTATGAATTAGCCATTTCTGGGTTGTGAGTGATGGAAAAGCCATACAAAGTGGCTTCAACAAAAACCAGGAGGTGGATGGGTTGGCTCAGAGAAGGGTTGGCTTCAGGCACGGTTGGGTCCAGGTGCTCAGACAACATCAAGGATGTGTCCCTTTTTTATCCCTGGACTCTGCTTTCCTCTGAGTTTTTTTCGTTTGGGGGCAGGTGGGCAGGCATTATGGCCATCAGCAGTGCCAGGCCCATGTTCTAATAGCTGAGGACACCACAGAAAAGAGAAGCTTCTCTCTCAAGAAGAGAGAGCCTTATTCCTCAACACTTTTAGCAAAAATCACAGGACCGACTGGGTCTGAGGCCCAACCCAGGTTGTGTGCCCGTGCCTGGGGCCAGCACATGTGGTCGGTGCTGATGGAATTGCAGGGACCAACAGTGGAGGCCAGTGTTTTTCCAAAGTAAACCAGGTGCTGTGGCCAGAGAGTGGGGGCGATGCTGGGTGGGCACAAACCATGGCGCCCCCCCCAGCAGCCTTGGCAGCAGTGCTGCACGCACCCTCGGAGCCCTGTGGGTGTGAGAACCTGGACGCTCACGCCCTCAGCTTCAGTGCCTTGGGGCAAAGGCTCCTGACCAATGAGCGCTGTGCAGCCACTGCACAGCCAGGTTTAGGAAGAGGCCCAAGGGGTCCCTCCCACCGGAGGACCAGCCCGCTCGCCCACCGCCGCACACCCTCTCCTCTCCTCTGCAGAAAGAAGAGTGACTTTCACATTCACTGAGGGGCCAGGGAACCACTCGGAGGTTCCAGAAGCTCTGGCCTGTGGACAGGCGTTCACACCCTGAGAGAGCAAAGTGGAGGCTGCGGACCCACGATCCTCCCCGGGTGACTCCTCGGGATCCACGCACGCGGGCTGAGAGGCAGGCGCCTCGTCTCTTCTCACTCTGTGCATCTCATCCTGTCTCCTTGAGCCCACTGTCTTCGTCTGTGGCACAGAGGTCCTCACTGGACCCAAGTCGTGTGCTTCTCGTGATAATTGAATGTTAGCCGGCGCATTAGGACTGCTACGGGACGGCATCTGATCACTGGTCCAGCTCCTCCTGAAGCCCAGAGAGTAGAAGAGCCTGTCCAGTGTCATGCGGACAGAGGTGGACCTTCAGGACTGGGACCCGCCCCTCCACAGCCTCTCTGCGCAGGCTGCGCTGGTGCTGCGGGGCAGGTAAACCCACTGCTGTCAGGCACTTGCTGTGGGCGAGGCTCCTCTCAGTAGGTCTATGGGGTAGATGCTTTATTTTATGGATTTTCACATCCCAGAGCCGCAAACTAGCAGGGCTGGATCGAAACCAGGCTTCGTCTAGCCAAGGCTATGAACAAACCCCGAAAGCTGGGCTCCCGCCTCCAAGGGCTGGTCCTGAGACCAGCACCCTTTACGTAGGCCAATGGTCCTGTCTCAGGCTCATGAAAGAGACGTTTTTAATCCTTCTTCCAAAATACGCTCGGATCTGATTGCAGGCATTGGCTGGTCAATGGAGACACGCTTGGGAGAGTAAATATCATTTGTAGTTTATGTTTCACCCAACAAGACTTTCATCTTTCCTGCTGGAGGAGATAATGATGAGACACCAGCGAGGGACGAAGCTGGTGAGGCTTCCCGTTGGGAAAAACCAGTTCCCACCTGCGCTCTGAAACCCAGTGCCTGGGAGACAAGCGGCGTCCAGATTCCTGGGCGAAAGGAATGTCAGGACTCAGAGACTAAATAAAGCCTAAATAAATAATTTTCTCTTTCCTCCTACCAACATCTGCCCTTGCCCAACTATTAACAAAACTGTTAACTATTAACAAAATGATTCAGTATTCGCTATTCACTTTTAACAACAAAAACAATCGTTATTACTTGTCAAGCATATTCTATGTGCTTTATATTCATTAGGTATTTAATTTTAAAAATAATCTGCCAGATAGAGATTACAGCCCCCAATTAAATATGGAGAAACTGAGGCTTGTATTGATGAAATAAATAGTCAAAATCACAGAGTTGATATATGGTGGAGACACAGTTTAAACTGAGATCTGTCTCAGTCTAAACCCCATGCTCCTGATTTCTTAGCTCCACTCTCTTGTCCCTCTATTTGAACAAACCTCGTGTTTTCCCTCAGCCTTGCAACCACTCACAATGACCAAGAAAGCCTTACCTGCCAGCCACCAAAGTCCAAATCAAATTTACTTCAAGGCTCATTACCACTTTCTCATGAAAAGTTTTTAATCTCTCCTTTTTACTTTCAACCAAACGTCGAATCTTCTTCCCCTAAATACGAATTTCATTTGGTTTGTTTGTTTTGTGGAGCTTGTATCTGCTCTGGTTATAATTGAAATACAGCCATACGCCACATAACGACGTTTCAGCCAATGAGGGACTGCACATACGATGGTCCCATGAAATTAGTACCACACCCTAGGTGTGTAGGAGGCTGCACCATCCAGGTTTGTGTACGTTCACTCTGTGATGTTCGCACAATGAGGAAATTGCCTGACGATGCATTTCTCGGAACATGTCCCCATCATTAAGGGACACGCGACTGTACTTCCATTTGGTCCCCATCTATCAAGACAGCGCCTGCCTCTCTCTTGGGCCAGGGAAGGTGAGAGAAGGTCTGAGAGGGACCAAGAGGTTAAATGATAACAAAATCACTGAATGGGGGCCTCACCCAGAAATACCCTCACCCTTTCTCCCCTGTGCTCCAAAGGGTAGGGAATCTAAGAGAGAACGGAACTTTGAGTCAGTTTAACCTGGATTGCTGAGAAGTGGAAGCTTCACAAAAATAGAATGACTTGGGGAAGTGAAGACGCCTCCATGGAGTGTTGAGCACTGAGAGAGCCTGAGTCTTTAAGAGGTAGTGACCCCTGGCCCTGGAGTGGGGTGGAATAGAGGGGAGAAGCGCGGAAACCCGCCCATGTCCCTAAGAAGTGGGGAAAGCTGGAGAGCAGGTGGGATTCAAGGGTATAAAGGTCAGGGCCAGTAGACTTGGAAGAGAAAGTGACCACAGGCTGCTGACCAGAGGCCGGGGCAGTGCAGCCCCCAGCTAGGGTGACTGCACACATCATTCTCCAGATTAGGGCAGTTCTGAGAGTGAAAGGGGGCAGTGACGTCTTCTTAACACCGGGATGCTGTGTAAGCACCCTCAGAATCTAGATACCCCCCAGAGGACAAGCAGAAAGAAGAAAATCCTAAACAGATTGAAATTAAACCTGAAATGACTGAATTTACATGAAGCAGACTAAGATTGCATTTTCCGCCAAAAGATAGAATGGGGCTTTGAAATAGTGATTAAGTCCAACTATAGAAAAATAAAGCATATTACAAGTTTTGCATAGCCGAGTCTGGCCTGAAAATATTGCACCTGCTACACAAATATTATGGGTTGGATCTCAACAAAAGTCAAGTCAACATATTCATAAGCAGATAGTCCACAATGATTCAAATTTGCTTCAAACCTGAAACGGTCTTCTCAGCATAAGCACTTTTTTCCCCTCATCCTGGGGTGAAAACGGAGCCCAATGCAGGAGGAAGTTCCCACAGGAGAGGTGGCTGGCAGATGCAGCTGACCCTGAGGAGACACACTTGGACCATGAAGTTCCACCTACTCTGCCTGGTGATTTGAGGAAGCCAGCACAACTGACATCGCAGCCCAACACCCCTGCTTAGTCTCACTTGATATCCTCGTTTCGGTGGATCACACCTTCCTTTGTAAGCTCACTGAAGCCACCGTTTACTTTGTCACAGCACTGACTGTGGTAACAGCCGACATTTGACAAGCTCTTGTCATGAGAAGGGGACTGAGCCAAGCACTCTATGTGCATTATTCACTCAACTCCTGCAATAACTCTTTGCAATGGGTACTGTTATTGTTTTGATTTTACGCTTGGGAAACCTGAGACACAGGACAGCGGAGACTGGCTAGCTGTGTACTGAGCCAATTTCCCTTTCTGCGTAGGTACACGCTGCACTGCCTTTTCCTCTCTGTCCTCCAACAGAACGTAAGGAAGTCCAATGTCCTCCACTCCCAGGCCCAACCCATACCTGTGGCCCCCACCTCCTCTCTCCCCTCTGTTGGCTGAATGGCAATGCCCTGGGCTGCCATCACTCGGGCTGGGCCCCTGAACAGCAGTGTGGACCAGAGCTTCCCCACCTCACCCAACCCACACCGTCGTTTGGATTCTGTAAGAGCAAGAAGTACACTTCTGTTGTGTTAAACCTGAAAAATAAAAATGGCAAGTAATAGGATATTTTGGAATATATGAGGAAGCCATTTGGTATAAACCTAATTCGGCCTGACCTTGTCTTTCCAAAAGGGCCTGACCGAGGCTGTTGAGCATGCATTGTATATCTGCTTTAGAGATTTCCTCTGGCAAGAGCAAAAGGCCCTTGAGATAAAGGTGCAACTTCCCTCCCCCTCCCAACATTGGCGTCTCCTTAAGGATTAAGTCTTTCCTCAGGCTAGAAACTGATTGCTGCACTCACCTGTGACTGCCCAGTTCGAGACAATCGACTTGCCTCCTGCTACTCCTGCTACGCCCATGAAGATAGCAGACCCACTACCTGCTGTGTCCATCAAGAGCTGTGCCGACAGGGCAATCTTGTGACTATTGTGGGAGGGACATTTCAATCATATGTGAAACATCCTGTTTGGGGGTATATAACCACGCTGTGCACCCCACTTCTTCGGTGCCCTTTCTTCCTTCGGGAAGAAAGCCCCCAGGCCATGGTCCTCAGATTTCAGCTCAGAGTAAACTCACCCAAATTTTCATTTCTAGATTGGTTATGGATTATTTTCGTCGACACTGGATAGAAGTCCGTTGGTAGGTTACGGTTCATCTCGACATCTTCCATGTGAGTGACCCTCCAGTACATTCGAGTGAGTCACTCAGACTCAGCAGGGACTGACTGAGTTCAGGCACTGGGTTTGGCACTTTCCACGTCATTGGTTAGTCACACAACAACCTCATGAAACATGTATTATCTCCATTTCACAGATGAGCAAACAACGAGTAAACTGAGGCTCACAGATGCTCAGGGACTAACCTAGAGATAATCATCGAAAGACTCAGGACCAGCACCCAGATCTGCTTCTAGTCCAATGGCGTCTGTTTGTTTGTTTTTACCATGATGACTATTTCTAGTGGAGTGCCTGAGGCGGTTTGTTCTGGGTCTTGTCATGTTAGGAACTCAAATGGTCTTTACTGATGGAGCCATGAATATGATCTGAACAACATAGTAGAAACAATCAGCTAAGAGCATTCCACACTTGGGTGAGGCTGCAGAGGCCACTCAAACAGCAGTGCAAGAGGCAAGATGGGGCTGAACCAGCTGAAGCAGGTGCGAGCTCCTCCTGCACCTGCCACGGTGTCGCTCCCCTGAGCTGGGAGGACTCCTCAAAGAGCCCAACAAAGAGTGAACAGCAAGAGAGAGGTCTCAGGGCCCCAGGCCCAGGATCAAGTGTATATCCTTCGAAAACAAAGGTGAAATTAAGACCTTTCCAGACCATCAATACTGGAGCCCCCACAGCAAGAACCAATAAAGTTCTTCAGACGGAGAGGAAACAACAGCCGGAAACTCACATCCAGACAAAGGAACATTGGAAACGGTAGACATGTGGGTAAATTAAAAATATTCTTATTTTTTAATGTTTTAAAAGATTAGTGACCATCTAAAACAAAAATTATAACAGTGTATTATGGGGTTTATAAAAATTATAGAAAGAAAATGCATGAAAGAAAAGTTCTAATGATGGGAAGGGATCAAGTGTAAGATCCTTGTATTATATGCAAAGTGACACATTGGAAATCCTAGAAAAACAACTAAAGTTAAAGAGGTGGAGCTAAAAAGCCCGAAATGAAGATAAAATAAAATACTAAGATGTATTACTTACTCCAAAGGAAGGCAGGAAATGCAGAAAAAAAGGAACAAAAAGAGATGGGACTGCTGGAAAGCATATTGTGAGATGGTATATTTGAATTCAACCATATCAACAATTTTGTTATATGTAAATGAAGCAATATTCCAATTAAAAGAATGATAGTATCAGGCTATATGAAAAGCAAGACCCTGGTAAATATTGTCATCAAGAAATGCACTGAAAATATAAAGCCACAGATAACGTAAAGGAATAGAAAGAGACATTTCATGCAAACATTAATTTAAAGAAAGCTGGGTTGGCTGTATTAATAGCAGAGACCAAGGAGACTTCAGGACAAAGAGGATTAATAGGCAAATACATTATAAAGAACAAAATTAACAAACCAATTTTTCTCATGATCATAGATACAAAAATCCATCCCAAAGTATTAGCAAATTGAATCCAGCAAAATAGAAAAATTTTAATACTTCACAACAAAGAAGAGAGAGGCATTTATCCTAAGAATGCAAGGTTAGTTTAACACTCAAAAGTAAATCATTATAAATCACAATAATGATAAATTATAGTGAAGAAAGAAGAAAATTTTTATGATTATCTCGATAGATACAGATCTAGCATTTAACCAAGTTCAACCCTAATTAATGATTTTAAAAAACTCTTAACATATTAAGAATAAATAGAAATTTCCTAAACCTGATCAAAGGCACAAATATGGTCAGACTTAGTAGGGAAAGATGGAATTGCTTCCCCTGAGACAGAACAAGACGGGCTGTAGCTATCATCATTTCTGTTCAGTATCGCACTGGCGAATGAGAGAGGTAAACCCTTCTTCATTTGCAGACAACATAATTATTTATATCAAAAGTCCTTAAGAATCTAAAAAGCAATTATAATCATTAATAAGCAAATACAGCAAATCTTAGGACAGAGATAATTTATTGTCTTTATATATACCAGCATCAAGCATTTGAAAAATAGTTATAAATAACACCACTTCCGATAGCATCAATAAAAAAACACACTTAGGGGATGTCTAGCCACTTTACTCACAGTATCACAAAACTGAAAGCTACTCAAATGTTCAATCAATAGAAGAAAGGATAAATATGTCGTGTTATATTCATATGTTATAAAACTACTTAGCAATAAGATGAACAGATTACTAAGACAGGCAACAACTCAGGTGAAGTCCAAAAATAATGTAAGGCAGATGCAAAGAGTATACACTGTTGACTCCGTTTATCTAAATCTGCAGCACAGCAAAGCTGATGTGTGGTGAAAAAAAACAGAACACTGGTCGTCAGCGGTTGCTAGGGGCAATGCGGGAGGATCCTGAGTCGAGACACCGTCTGGGATGACCGGGGTGTTCTACGTCTCGACAGGTGTGGAGGTGACACAGGTAATTGCATTCATCAAAGCTGATTCAGCTGTGCATCTGATATCTGTGCATTTCATCCTGTGAAAGTTATACTCCAATCAAAAGAAAAGAAAAAATAGAGGAAAAAGGGAGGGTTGGAGAAAAGGAGGGAGAGAGAGGAAGAGGAACGAAAAGTGGGAGAGAAAGTAGTGGTCCCTGGAGCCCGGAGAGTCTGAGCGGATGGTTTGGGATCACATTGCCAACAGCTGAGAAAAGAGGACAGGAGGGCCCCGAAGGGTCAGGGTCTCAGCCAGAATTTTGTAATTTTTCAAGAGGCCAAACTAAATCTTGATATAAAAGGAAGACATATTTTGGAGATGCAAAACGGAAAAGATGAGCTCTGAACTGTGATTTCTGCTCCACTAGTTTAAACAGCAGTGGGAGCTATAAACATCCGTCCTCAGACTGCTCCGCATGGTTCTCTTGTTCAGTCCCTTTAACTTGGAATACAAAAGTCGCTCCAAATTGCACTGTATTTCTGCCAAACTCCCATGCGGAGAATCAGGCAGCAGGTGTCTCATTCTGCAGCCGTTCTTAGAGGGGTCTGTTCCCACGTCTGAATGGAGGTGGTTGTACGCTCCCCCCGCCACATCTCTCTTCGCAGCCTTGCTGGAATCTATTCTCCTGGAGTACCGTGGAATGCCAACCCACTTACAACTGCAGGGACCATTCATTTCTCTCTGTTGCTTTGCTGTGCTGAGCACATCAGAGCTAAATTCTTGGCAAAGACGTTTCACTTATAACAATAGGAAGGACCCCACTCTACCCTGAAGTGCATGCACTGAGAGAAACCGGAAAAGGCCTCAAATAGCTCAGAGAGGGGTGTCAACAGCAACAATCCATACGTAAAAGTCAACTTTCTCCGCAACTGTGTTGAAGTCTTTTCAGTCTTTGGGTACGGGATTAAAAAAAGATCACCTTGAGATCAGGAAACCCCAAAAACTCACTGTAAGATAGATCAATTCAGACTCTGCAATACGCTGTGCATAACCACCCCACCGAATAGTCACTATTACTCCTTTTTATTTCAGATGGTGAAACAGGTTCAAACATAGGCACCAAATAACTTGGCTAAGATCAAAAATCCTAAGCTCCACAGTGGGATTTGGATTTTTATGAATCTCATTCCACACTCCACTGTGTTCCCACTACCCCAGTCTGTCCTCTCACGAAACCCCAAGGACCTAGCCCTGTGCCAGCCACCGAAAGAATATGTGTTGGACAGAGAACCTGCATAAAAGTTAGCCCCCCTGAGAGACGGCTGGGAGGTTCTGGGGAAAACCCAAGTCTCACACACGTGTCCAGGCATCTCAATTTTCTTAGAACCACAGGAAACAGGGAACGCTGAAAGCTAACTGACTGTGTGATGGAGTATATTGCTTTTTAGTAATAAATAGTAAGAGGACTCATGTACTTCAAGAACCAGTATTTGAAAAAGCACATTAATAAATCACTTGAAAAGTTTCTCCCATGATTAGGAACTAGACCCTGACACCCGCCGGGTCAGAGACTTCAGGCTACTTCAGTAACCGCCGAGGAGGGGTTTTACGACTCTCTGGAAGCTGTCTGACCTTCAAATTGCACCCAGGCAACCGATCACCGTCTCCTCTGGTGGGGTACGGCGGCCAAATCCATTGACTGTTAATCACACACCAGTTGAGTTAGACGATATCATCCATTCAGAGACAGGTATTGATCTTTGGGAGATTTTGGTTTACTTACTTGTTTTCTGTTGTTTTTACATTGGGCCAGTGGTCTTCAGGTTCCAATGAGGTATCTGACATTTTATGGACATTTTTGTGGACATTCATCTTTTGGGGAGAGGTTCCATAACTTTATAACATTAGTAATGAGTCCACCCATCACACTAAAATTATTAAACACCTTTCCAGACTTTAAAGGCTAAGGAACATGCTCAAAGTTTCCATTTCCCAAGTCACACTCTAATGAAAATATTATCCACTGCGGTGGGAGCTCCAAGAGTCGGGGGACACAGATGGCCTCCTCTGAGATCTTCGTCCATTGCTGAAGTACCTGCCATCACTTTGATATCCCTTCGCTGATCATAGAAATAAAGGATGGACGAATGGAAGGCCAGTATTCTGAAGACTCCAGAGTTATTTTCAGCAGAATGTAAGGATTTGACAGTATATTTTCTTCAGCAAGGCCTTGGGATACAGCTTAGTCACTACCCATCTTTTCTCTTTATGGGGGTGTTTTTCTGGAGGATGTTATTGCCTAGGATACACAAAAAGTCTGCAATATTTCCTGAAAAGCACCCACCACGTTCCTGAGGCAGCTGAACCTATAAAAATTAATGGTTATCATTCCAACTACATGACATTCTGGAAAAGGCAAAATTATGGAGACAGTAAAAAGATCAGTGGTTGTGAAGAGTTGTGGGAGGGAGGGATGAATATGTGAGCAAGGGGTGTTTTTAGGACAGTGAAACTATTCAGTATGGTACTATAATGATGGATATACATATTATTATAAAAATTTCTCCAAACCAGTAGAATGTTCACCACCAAGAATGAACAACACCCAGTGTCAACTATGGACGTTGGGTGGTGATGATGTGTCAATGTGGGTTCATCAACTGCAACAAATGCACCATCTGGTGGGGATATTGGCAGTGGGAGAGGCTGTGCCATACGGGGGCAGAGCGTATACGGGAACTCTTCATACTTCCCACTGAGTTTTGCTGCGAACCTAAAACTACTCTGGAAAACAAAGTCTACTTCTTTAAAACATTAATAGCATGATGAGAACTAAGGCGTTATGTTGTGGTGAATGGCCAGTTCCCCATGTCTCCCAGGGTAAAGCTTGGTGACCCTGGGTTGGAACACCTGCTATGGCTTCAAAGCCTTCAAAAGCCTTTCCCTCCTCTTAGCCCGAAGTCAAGGTGGCTGCGTGTGTCCTGAGGAGGCAAGTCTTCACTGACTCCATCCTTCCAAATGTGTGGAAGGAAAGTGTAGGAACAGAACAAGCCACACATGTGCAGCTTTTTATCACTCAGTATCCACAGAAAGGACCAATCTGACTAATTAGATTAAAAACGCCTTTTGGGGGACATGCAAGAACAGAGGCAGGTCGAAGTTCAGAGAAGCAGGCAGAGAGAGACAAGCATTCCCTCCCGACCACAGCCCTGCTCGTTAACATTACTCAGCATCCTGTGCCTGACAGCAGAGTTCCCACACGAGCCCCTCAGCATGATGGAGTTTCCATACAGATCCTCCTTGAGAGGCGAGACCAGCAGATGAAGTGGTCTGACTGGCTTGCCAATCTAGTTTTTCCAGCTCTCAGCATTCTGGTCTATTTATCCATCTCCAGTAGGTGCTTGTTCTTGTACATCCAAAACCCAGCGTGGGCCTGAACACAGCAGACCCCCGCCAAATGTTTTTATATCAAGAAACAGAAAAGATTATCCTGAAATGGCTATTCTAAAACACTTTAGAGTGTTGATTCTCAAAATTTGGTCCCCAGACTAGTAGCATCAGCATCACCTGAGAGTTTGCTGGGAATGCAGATTCTCGGGCCCTGCCTCAGACCTCAGAGTCAGAAACTCCGGGGCGGGGCAGCAGTTTGAACTGAAATAAGCCCTCTAGCTGATTCTGATGTGTGCTAAGGCTCAGCAAACACTTTGTTAGAATTTAGTCTAATGAAGTAATGAGTTGAAGTTCCTGAACCAGCCGGATGAGACCGTGACGACCTCACAAAATTCCCCTCCTGAATTGCTCGTTGATGCCACATGTGGTCCTACTGGGGCGCAGCTGGGAGCTGCCAGTTTGCTGACCTCCAGCAGGCCTATTAAGAGGTGTTTTCCATGGCAAATTTGACACAGATCAGAATCTGACCCAAATAAAGTCAGAAATCTGATGTTTGTCAACCCCGTACGACTGCAGGTTATTACCTCAAGAATGGATTGAAATTATCCGGGCTCAGAGAAGAGGATAGGTAAACCAGAAAGAAGGGCAAGTTTAAATTTATAATACGAAGCATAACTATCACACAGACCATTATAATAGTCAGTGCATTTCCTCTCGGTAGGCAGACCAGCCCAGGAAAATCGAGAAGCTCTTCAAAGGCAGGCAACCAAACCCAGGAGGGTTGACTGAACGGAACTAGTGTTTATTGCAAACAAGCTCCAATAACAATGAGAAGGCTAATATTTATTGAGCATTTTCTAGAAGCCAATCACTATGTTAAGTAATTTACACATATCCTGGCACTGAATCCTCACGCCAGCCTTATCAGTTGGGTATAATATTATCCCCGTTTGGCAGGTTAGAAAACCGAGGGTGAGGGTTGAATAGCCTGGCTGCGTTCCTGCTGGTAAATGGTGGGGCCGAGATCTGGTCCTCCGTCTTTGCTACAACGCAGCAGCGGTATGAATGCTACACTGAGCCGCCTGCTGTAAGACCAGCACCGCCCTCCCCAACCGGGGGGCCCTTGCCTGTGGGGCCATACTACTGGCAGTCCCTTTGTTAAGAGTTTTTCATTAGACAACAAGTTAAAACGGACCCTGCCATTGGCCAACTACAGAACTCTCTTTTTTTCTCCATTTTTCTCTTGCCTGATCAATATCCCTTAACTTCAGGGGCACTTTCTTTAACTACAAGAAAGTATTAGTCATATTAGAGTCAGGGCGTGCAGCTGTATCTCTTTCAGATGACTGCATATCTGTGCTCTAATTCGTTGATCTTACTATTTTCCTTTTAGAATTAATTTTGTTGCCACATTTCTGATTTCTCAGAGAAAGCCCTGTCAGCATTCCTCAATTCCTGATAACTCAAAAATCAATGGGGGAAACTTCTATAGAGACCATGGGTACCGCATTGCAGAATTTCCACCATTTCTATCAATTCCTCTTGTGCCATCCCACTTAAAATCCTAAAAGGTAAAGAAAAAACAGAGAGAGAAAGAAAACCAGGGAGCTCCCATGTTTTAGGAGCAGTTTCACCCCATTATTCTGTCTAACCCCACAGGACCCCTGTCAAGGTAGGTGTCATCATCTCTGTTTCACAAACAAGAAAATAGTTTCTAGAAGATGGATTCCTGGAATGATTTGAGTCAGTTCACCTGTCGCCAAAGCCTGCGTGTGTTTCTCTGCTCCACACTTTCCGAAGCCCCGCTGCGAAGGTTCCGTGGTTTTCTGGAGTTGTTCAGAGGTCAACTGGGAGCAAAGGTAAAATAGCCTTTCCTCTCCCCCACTCTATTCTCGTAATCTCTTCCATTTGGAGGAGGCTTCCCGCCTCCCAAACACTGTGATGGACTTTGCATCCTCTGTGACTCGTATAAGCAGAGGTAGGAAAGGAGCTGAGCAGGACTGCCGTCACACCCCTGTTCTGCGGGTCAGAAACCAGAGCTCAGAGACGTTAGCTGTCTTTTTAGGGTCACCTATCTTTGAAAGGTAGAGACAGGAGCTGTACCTAAATCTTCTACCTCCCAAGTCAACGTTCTGACCACTACACCCACCCTGGATCCTGTGTGTTCAGGACACACAGCTGCTCTCATTTCCAGCTCAACAGGAGGGACAATTCATGGAGGAACCCAATATGGGTTTTAAGAAGTAAAAAGTCTGTGACTGAGCATCAGGTCACCCCCAAAGGTTCTGAAAAGTTGGTGCTGCTTTCCTGAATCTCACACATCACTGAAAAGAGAATCCACTTTTCCATTGCCTTTGTGAAATATGTTTTTAAACTGAGTCATCATGAGAAACAGATCTTTCTGTTTCCCTCGCTTCTAGGACTTTCCTACGGCAGGACCAGCAGGAAGGGATCTTGGTACCAACTGTTCTGGCCAATTCATGAACACTGACCGACTTCTGCCTGCCTTTTCCCTCTGAGAAGTCCATGCTCAGAACTCAGTCGTAGGTGCCTCTCACTTCAATAGTAGATAGCTCTTGGCGGTTACTGGGCCTCTAGCAGGGAGCATGAGTTTTCTTTTTCACTCTTGGCATTCTTTCAGGCTCCCAGGGGCTAGTTAGTGACCAGCAAATCCAGTAAAAACAGAAATTGTTACCTAATAAAAAACACCAAGAGACTTTCCAGGCCCCAGGGCAAGTAACACCCCTGCCCTTTCTAATTCTCAGACCACATTCCATGTGCAAAATGGAATCATTTTTGTTTTCAAAGTGATGCTAATTTATTAGCCATGGTGCAAATGTTGACTGTGGTAATGGGACTTCAAAAAGAATGTCTGCAGTCCAGAAAGCTTAAGGGGGAATGGGAAATCAATCGAGAGGTGAACAAAATCCAGTTGAGTTCTCCAGACCAAGCTGACTACACTCAGAAATTCATTCACTCATCCACTCACTTTCTTCCTCATTCATTAATTCTTCTGCTCTTGACTGACTGGATTCTGGGAACTTCCTGGGTGCTAGGGGTACACAGATGTTTAATGTATGTTCTGCTTTCTCACGGAAATCACAGTTGAGTCAGGGGCACAGATGAGTAAACAGAGCGTTAAAGACAAGTTTGTTACTTACTAAGGGGGTGGTGGGAGATGTCAGGGAAGGCATGGAAGAGAATGAAAATTTTGAAAGGTGATGAATCTCAAAGGATGATTTACCCAACCTTTATTTAAATAAAACCTCAGACCTTCTGAGGAATAATTAAAAGTGTTTATGTTACGGAAAATCTGCGTGGAATAAGACGACTTCATAAAGCTTCCAAACCTTACTTTGGGTGTTTTTCTCCTCTTAGGATCTTTCCCAGGCTTTCTCCTTGGAGATTTGTTTAAGTAAAAGTCTTCATTACTCAGGGTTCTTGGTTACATGCAAAAGAAACAGACTCTGGCTGTCTCAAGCAGAATAGGAATTTACTGGAAAGTTATTAGGGACCCATCCTGTGACAGAAGTTTGGAGGAGCAGACCTGGAAAACAGAGAGAAACCGGAAGAGCTACACAGGGTCAGGCAGCAGAAACAGAACAATGTTGACCAGGAGCAATCTGGTCCTCCTCTGTGCCTCAGACAGGTGAAGTGACTTGCCCACGACCACACAGAAAAGCTGAACATGATTTCTAAGCACTTCTCTGGGGCCCTCTTATGGACACTTACCATTTTGTGTCTGTCAATATCCTCTATCCTAGTTGCAGTCTTTTTCTTTTTCACTTGATTATGGTTTTAAAAAAATTAAATTGTAATAAAATATACATAAAACTTGTCATCTTAAGCATTTTTAAGTGTATGGTTCAGTGGCCTTAAGTACACTCACACTGTTATGCAAGCATCACCACCATCCTTCTCCAGAACTCTTTCATATTGCAAAACTGAAATTCCATAACCATTAAACAATAACCCCTCACTGACCCTCTCCCAGCCCCTGGCAGCCACCCCCATTTGCATTCTTATCTCCCTTTTGCAGAACCCCCCAAGTTGTGTGGTCCTGGAGGAACCAGTGGCTTCTCACTACAGGTCTTCTCCTCCTTGCCCAGATTAACCCAAAGGTGCCAGAGGACATTCAGCCAGTTCAAGAGTCTCTCCAAGGCGTTTGTACGTCTTATAAAACATACAAGCTGTGGAGCTGGTTGGAGACATAGTCATGGAAGCTGCTGGGGCATGTGGCCTACCCAGTGTCATGCAACTCTTTAAGTGGAGGAGCTGGGGGTCAACCCAGGCGATCTGAAAGCTCGCCTTGCTCCAAAGCTATTGGAGTAGAGAGCTACATGACAGCCATTTGTTGAACAGGAAATTTGGTGAGTTCCTTTACATATTAGGTCATAGGAAGACAAAAATATATACGCAGGTTCCTGCCCTTAAGGAGCACTGTTCAGTAAAGACGTAGACTATCAATTACAGTGCAATTTGATGGTCATTTCTACAAGTTTTAATTGGAATATACAGAAAGAAAAGCCTAAATTGGCCTGGAATGTGGGAAGGGATTTCACAGGACTTAGTGCTTGAGTCAGCTCTTGAAGGTTGGTGATAAATACGCATCGCAGGCAAACCGGGACAGTTCAGAAGGTGCCAAGGCACTGCGGCAGGAGAGGCCACAGAGTTCCACAAGCTATCCAAAAGCTCGGAAATTGCTAGAGCATGAAGTGAAAGATGAGACATGGCCAGAAAGGACTCAGGACAAGTGGTTAGAGCATAGATTGGGAAGGTGGAAGGGCCTCAGATGCCATGCAAAGAAATTCTCCAAGACTTTGATTTAGAGCAGAAGCCCTTGGATGTTCTCTAGGTTCAGGAAACACCCCACTGGAACCATATAAAATACTGTTGGTGGATGTTTTTCTTAAGGAGAAGAGCTGGAATTAACATCACCTTTTCACTGTGGGGGTAGAATCTGAGGCATGGGGTGAAAACAATGAAGAACCCTGGAGGAGTTCCTGGTTTCAATGTTTCTGTACCCTACCCCAAATGTCCTCTGTCCATTGGCAATTTACCACGTAATCCCCACATTGCTAGCACTTACTCTGGGGTGGAGGAAGAGCTGGCATGAGCGTGGAGGGTGGGGAGCGGGGTGTGAAACGGGAGGAGATGGTGGTTTGACTTTTCCCTGAGAGTAGCAGCATGCTGATTGCCAAACAGTGAGCTCACCCAGAATGTTAATGCAGAGAGTGCCAGGCGGATAAATGGTCTGTTATTAGACTGCACCGTGCAGCACGTGCTTCCATCCCCTCCTTTCTCCGGTAACATCTGCTGTCGCAATGCATCTAAACTTTGGGAACGTTGGTCCCCATTGACGTGGAAGGGATAGAAAATGTGAGAGATGCTTCACAGAGTGACTAACGGGAAAGGGCGCTTGGCTAGAGCACATCCTTTTTAACTCCATCTCCACTGTGGGTGGCAGGAACACCTGTCTTCCCTTTCTGGTTTTATGATAAGTTTTAAGGCATAGAACATTGCAGGGCCATTTTTCTTCTCTCTCCCCTTTGGCACCTCAAACTACGCAGGGCATACAGAAACTTCTTTAAAATGGTAGACCTCAGTAACCTGAGTTAGAAAATATCAGTTTCGTAATCTCTCAGCAAAGAGGCAGTGAGCACTGTGCAAAGTGCAGCGGTCGTGGCAACTCTCCCTCTGTCAACGAGCTTAAATAAGTGGGAGACAGACCTTTAATGACTGCTAAGGTACACACAAGACTAAAACGTGCTCCATAGAAAAGGACAACGTAATCTGGTGCTTCAGATTTGAGCTATTTGAGTCAGATAAGCCTGGACCAGAATTCCAGCTCTGCCATGGAATTGTTAAACAACGTGGGCCTGGGCAAGTTGCTCTCCCCGTGGATCTCAGCCTTCTTACCTGTGAAGTGGAAATAGTAACACCACCTCTGGGTTTTGTGTTTTATTCCTCTTTGTTTGTGGATTAAAAGATGAGTAAGATGTATTCAGCGTAATGCATGCACAGTACCTGCTTCTAATTGGTGAAAATGGCCAAAAAAGACACTAGATTCAAGAGGAATGGGCTATTAGCTCTGAGTCGTGGTATAGAAAATCTGAACCAAGGAGGTGGTATTTGACCTGAACCTTGAAGGATGAACACACTCACCACAGGAGAACAGAGTTGGAGGAAGAGGAGCAAAAGAGCCTGGGAGATGCGTCGAGGAGCAGAGGTATATGCCAAGGTGTGGAGGACAGAAAGTGGTTCAGTGTGGACACAACCAGCAGTCACTGTGGTGAAGAGGAGCTCACGGAGGGAGACGGGGCTGGAAGGTAGGAGTCAGCTAAGATCATGGGCCACCTTCGTGGTCTGATGAGGAGTATAATTGAATGAGTGAATGAATTAATTTATTGATTCTACATAGAAGTCAGTGTTACAACACTGAAATCTCTGTTCAAAACAGCGTTTGGGGGGCCAGCCCGGTGGCGCAGTGGTTAAGTTTGCACATTCTGCTTCTGCAGCCCAGTTCAGATCCCAGTTGCAAACCTGCACACTGCATATCAAGCCATGCTGTGGCGGGCATTCCACATGTAAAGTAGAGGAAGGTGAGTGCAGATGTTAGCTCAGGACTAATCTTCCTCAAAAAAAAAAAAACCCCATGTTTAGGAAGATGACGATGGTGGTATTAGGGGCGTGACTAAGACGGCAGAACTGAAGGTCTGAAGACCCTCCCTGAGCTGCAGGGAGCACGTGATGACAGGCTGGACTAGAGCAGTAGCAGCAGGGATGGAGAGGTGAGAGGAGGACAGACAATTGGGGGTAGATCAACAGATAACATCAAGAGACCCCCTCCAACCTGTGCCTGGGATTTAATTATAACTAATAAGTTACCAATTGACTATTTTTCCCTTTGTCCACCGTGTATGGATATGTACATAAGCACGTTTTTCATTAATTTTCAGATGGAGATCTGCCCTGTGTCCAATAACTGTTCGAAGATAAGTCTATTATAAAGACGTTGAGAGACAGTGCTTCTATAGTTGACTGCTGAGTAACAAACCACCCCCAATACTTAACTGCCTGAAACTGCAGCCGTCTTCTTATATATGGTGACTCTGTGGGTGGACTGAAGTCCGCTCAGCTTGGCAGTTATATCTCACGTGGCACCAGCTGGCACTGCAGTCGCCGGGGCTGGAACATCCAAGGCGGGTCACTCACCCAGCTGGTAGTGGTGCTGGCTGTCGGCTGGGAGCTCCACGGAAGATGTGATGGCAGTGCCTCTGTGCTCTTCCACGCAGCCTCTCCGTGTCGCCCAGGCTTCCAAGGCAAGGAAGCGAAGGACGCTGATCCTCTGAAGGCCTGGGCTTGGCAGTCCTTGGATGTCACTTCTGACGCCTTCTCTTTGTCACAGCCAGTCTCGACGACAGGCCAGATTCAAGGCAAAGGTAAACAAGCCCTGCCTCTTGCTGTGAGGAGTAGCATGCACACGCACGGAGGGGAAGATTGATCAGGGCCATCTTTGGGGACCAGCCACCTCAGATATGTTACCAAACGATTCAAGTTGAGAAAACTGACTTGAAAATGTCCCACCTTTCCAAAGATTAGAATCTGAAATCAATAACATAAGGTAGTTGGTTGCTAGTCTGCCTACACTCTTGGGCAGTCCCCTCTAATCCCATCATTCCCTCTATTTCCTGCTCTGATGGTTGCTGAGCAGCTTTTCTCGTCTTGAGCTCTAGGGTCTTATATACGACGGACATACAGTGGCTTTTTCGGCTGGGTCGTCCACAGACAGATCAAACTCCTCACCACGCCTAACTGAGCTTATCCTCTCTGCTGTCTCACCTGGACAGCCCACCGCCTAAGGAGCCTCCTGTGTTCCCTCGGGGGTTTTGTTCTTCAGTGCATGGCATTCTCGTCCACCCTGTTGCTCATGTTAATGCTTCTCAAACTTTAATCCGCGAGACCATCACCTGGGGATCCAGTTAAAAGGCAGATTCTGATCCAGCAAGTCTGCAGTGAGGCCTGAGGCTCTGCGCTGTGAACAGGCCCCTGATGACCCCATTCTGCGGGTCTACGGGGTAAGGGCCAAAGTCCTGAAACTGGAATCCATTGGATATGCTCTCTCATCTCCCTCCTCCTTCAAAAACAGTCACCAAATCTTGTCAGTTACTCTAGATACTTGTCAATAAATACCTCAAACCTATTCCTTCCTCTCCTTGCCACCCTTTTTTCTAGTCTGGTGGGGAAAATTGCAATGAGCCTCTCACTTATCCATCTGGTCTCCTCTCACTCTAAGGTATCACACAGGGTGTTACTTTTCTTGGCCCCACACTTACCAGGGTGAACTCACTTGAATGCTCTGCCCCACTGTGTGCCAGCTTCTCATCCACCATTCCTGAACCTCTCCACCATCAGCTCCCCTTCCCCACCCAACACGTGCACAGTCCATGCCCCAGGACAGGGATTTCTCTTAGCATCTTGGCCTCTGTCCATGCTGTTTCCCCGCCTACAACGCAACTCATCCTTTAAATATCGTTAAAACGTTGCTGCTTGAGGATGCTTCTCTAAGCCCCAGGCTGACGGACGGGCTCCTTCATCTAAGTGCCCACTGCTCTTGTGGGGACCACCACCAGATCAATCTTCCTTTGTGTTTGTTTCTATGCTTCTTTTCCCACTAAACTAAGATCTTTGAGAGCACAGACCACAGAATTCCAACTTTCTATCCCAGTTCTTCTCCCCAGCTCAGAAGATGGTTACGACTGTACATACTAAGAGGTAAATAAATTAAGTGAATAAATAAACTTACATCAATATTGAACAGTATTAGTAAAATTAGATTTTAGCCCCAAACAAGAAACAATTTTATTGCAACCAAACCTCTTGTGTAGGCGTCTTGTGTAGTAGTGAGCTCCCAGCAAGAGAAACAGTCAGGAGTAATAGAAAAGGAAGTTCTATTTTAAGTGTGTCTGTTAACCAGGTAATATTTCAAGTCTCTTCCAATTATGAGATTCTGCGATGTAAGATGACTTTGGGAATGGTATTCATTTTTGAAAGATTTCCAAACCATAATAAATATTTTCCTCCCAAACTACACAGGAAAGGCTAAAGGAAATTCCTAATTTGTGACCCATGGAGAGACAGCAATTCCGTCTTCCACATTTTCTGTGTCTTATTTAAGCTCCCTGAAATGCGCTGTGATCAGGCATCTCCGTGAACGTCTTTAACTACAACCAAAAGTTTTCCAGCTCAGCAGAAAGGCCCAGGTTACCAGCTTCAGGGGCAGAGTATTAATGTGGGCAACCTGATTTTGACTTTTTTCTCAATGCTGTTTCTAACTTCTCTATCTTTGCACTTCAAATAAGTAAAGGAACTGTTGTCAGAAGAAAAATCAGAATTTGTTGAATCATAGTCTTGAAGAACAGAAGCAACTCCCAGACGACGTGCTTTACATTTGGAGACATTGCATCAAGTCTGTAGCCATCACTTTTTGGCCCATCTTACAGGAAAAACTGCTAATTTCCTTCCCATTCACTATTTGAATAATTCTCCTTCACTGGTCATAAGGTACAAGAATATCACAGCTAGTTGAGCTTTATAAATCATTTATTCAATAATTACAGAAGTGCTACATACAGTTTCATGTTGTATGGACATATAAACAAGACACAAGTCTTGCCCCAAGAGGAGATCAAAGTCAACTTGTTAAATGGCAATATAAAAACGACAACAAAAATCTCCTTGTGTTAATTCACTAAGTGACTAAATCAATGAGAAGCTATTTGAACAACTTAAAAAGAACCATATTTTTACTTTACTTTTGCACTTGCTTCTGCCATTATTTGGGTAATTGGATGTGCTTTCTCTTTAGAGTGTGTGTGTGTGTGTGTGTGTCTGTGTGTATTTTAACCTCTATCTAATGGCAGATGTATGCCCTATCCACTCTTCTTGTCTTTTCCCTATCCTGTGCCCCAGAGAGACTGTCTCACAAACACAGAGTCTGGGAGAGTTCACCACGGCCATCTTTTCTCCAGGACTGATGCAAAGGCAGGAAGATGGGCAGAACAGAGACAGGGAAGGAGCAAGCCAAACATTCTCAGAATGAATCTGCAGTGAGTTGGTGAGCTAATCTTCGGTGAACTGACTTTTGGGAAACAGAACTTTAGGAAGTCAACATTACAGTCACCGTCAAGGATCTCACCACGCAGTAAAGGACAAAGGAGTAAACCAGCGACTATGGTAGCAAAGTATAGTCCTCTAAGTGTGGTCCCTAAACTAGCAGGGTTGGCATCTGTTGGAGGCTGGTTAGAACGCAAATTCTCAAGGCCTGCCCCAGATCTACTGAGCCAGAATCTCAGAGAGTGGGGCCCAGCAATCTCTGTTTAATAAGCCCTGCAGAGGATTCTGACGGTGGCCCATGTTTGAGAACCCCCGGGATAAAGCGTGAGAAGTGTTCTGGTAGAAGGACATTTCCAAGCACTGTGGGAGCACAAAGAGCTAATTAACCCAGCATGCAGAACTTGAGGCAGGCTTCCAGGGAAAGTTAGCTCCTGACACTTTTTATCACTTAATTCAGCTTCTTCTGTTTCCTTAAATCCTGCGGGGCTGCTAACAATAATATTGCATGATTTTAATTTCTTCGCATCTCCCTTCTCTCAGTTACTCTCCAATGACTGTGAGGAACAATGAGAAACACAGGAAACAGGGATTTAAGAGAAGAAGATGGAGAGGATGTAGACGATAGGGAAATAACCAATTTTTCTTTAATTCTGTACAGTGGACAAAGCTTGGGCTTTGGGAGTAATTAACCCCGAGTTCAAGTTGTCAGATTTAGGAAATAAAAATATAACATATCCAGTTAAGTTTGAATGTCAAAAAAAGTGAATAACTTTTAGCATAAGGATGTCCCACACAATATTTAGAATTTACTTAGAGTAAAAAATTATTCATTTTTTACTTGAAATTCAGTTTCACTGAGTGTCCTGATTTTATCTGGTAATCCTATCCTGAGTTTAAGTCATGGATTACCACTCGCTCACTTTTTACCTTAAATTGGGATTAATATCCATAGCAGCACACATTTATTGGCACTTACTATTCAGCAGACAAGCTTACAGAAGCATTATCTTATTAAATCCCCACCATATCCTTATGAAGTAGACACTGTTATTTTCCTTGTACACACAGGAAACCAAGGCTTAGCAACTGGATCGTCAAAGCCAGTAGAAGACAGAGCCAGAAGTCAAACCCGTATCTAGGCTGATTCCACAACCCACGGTTTTAATGACAACATTCTATTGCTTATCCTATACAGCAATTTGCTTAATCCTTGTGAATCTTAGTTTCATTTTTGAGGATTACGTGAAGATTAATTGAGATTATTTACTGTACCTAATCCAACTTGTGGCAATTGGTAGACACATAGAAATACTTATTAGTAGGAATATTTATACTTGAAATCAAGAAAACTTACCCAAAAATATACGTGGCTTCAGAAGAGGACTTCTACCCTCCTGCAACCACAAGGAGTGAGTCCTGGGAAAGGGAGGTTCCATTTGTGGGGGACGCTATGGACTTAGATTTTGGCCTGAGGTCCTTAAGGACAGAGTTAAAGTTGAGTCATGCCTACCCTGGAAGGGAGTTGACTCTCTGGTCTCTGTGCACACTAACGGAAGGAGGGATGTCCCCCCACAGGACTCCCTAGTCAGTGGAGGAAAAATGGCACCATAGAGTTTCATCTTGAATCCTAGATTACTCAAGACTCCAAGGGCCACTGCTATTCTACAAGGATAAGGTGAGAGCTGCAAGTGAACATGTAGCCAAGGAGTGGAAAGACCAAAAAGCCTACAGCAAGGATGTTCTCATGTTGTCATGTTGAGTAGGCATGTCGTCAAAAGCATGAGCCTTGATGTGTCCCACATCATCAGCTGCTCTGAGGATTAAAGAAGTGATGTGTGTAAAATGCTTTGCATGGCACTAGGGAAGCAATACATGCTCAATAGATGAGATGAACTTTAATTATTATTAATATTACTGAAAAACTAGGCAACTCCTGGTGCAAAAGGAACTCCTTTTTAAAACAGGAATCATGAACTCCTCCAAGTCACAGTTGTTTGTTTCAAGCAAGACTCAAATAACAGATCTGCGTGTGCTTTGTATTTGCCATCCTAAAACAAAAACGCTTCTTCCCACGTTTCTGTAACTATTATTCAGAACTGTAAAGGGTCTGAGATTTTACCTTACCTTCAAACTACCGACTTAGCTTGCCACAGTTTCATGGATGCTGTTGGAAGACATGGGATGAAGGGCAGTTTATTACTAAGAGTGACATCAGCGCCAGAGTATCAGCAATTTTCCCATTGCTCCCCAATTCCCACAGTGTGACTGGAAGAGGGCCAATGTCACCTGCACATGTGGCTGCCCAGCAGACTGTGTCACAGGAGCGGAACCTTGAGCTTAGAGAACTCAATCTTTTTAAATGGGCATTAAATGTGCCTGCCCTTTCCCTAGGGAGCGGGGGAGCATTATCTTTACTCTTCTGGACAGTAATCATGCTGCCTTTGCTCCAGGGTGAGATGCTGTCTTGATCTTCCAAGACTGCAAGCAAATCCACCCTTTGCTCTGGAAGGGAACCCTCTCTCCATCTTCCAGGACTTTTCACTACAAACATTTTTGGAAAGAGAGTCCAGAGCAGAAGCACCAAAATAAGTCAGGACACTACGTTGGTGTTCAGTGTTTTGCATGGAGCTTGCAGCAGGCCCTTGTTAGGATGTGATGGCTGCTTGCAGGCTCTGTTTCAGGATATAAATCATGGTAAGAGGGTGCTTTATAAACTGTAGCCTTGTGGTCTCTCTGATTCTTCCTAAAACAAACGTGTGTGACAGAGATATGCTCCTTGGAATATCTAAGAGAACTTCTAAGAAAAGCCAGTGAAGCATGCACCTAGCCTAGATGGCCAAATTCTGCTATAAGCTCTCAGTAACGTCCTGTGTTTTTCTAGCCTAGGTTTTACCACAACTATAATTAATTAAGCATTTGTTGACTTTTTCATTTAATTTCTGTCTCCCTCGACTATAAACTGTCTATCACTTAGGGACCTATGTGTCTCTTTTTTACACTTACAGTTGAGTCACCTAGCATAGCACCTGGCATACAGAAGGTGCACAATAAATATATACAAGAAATATTTTTTTAATGTTGACAGTTATAAATGAAATATGAAAAGTTGGTCACAAAGTTTGATTCCACCACACACTTTACCAGGACTTCCAAGAATCTGATTTGAGTTTCTTAGAAGGCTGGATGGGGAGATGACCTAGGAGATCATCCAAGATTTCCGCTTCATTTTCTAGATGAGAAAGCTAAATGAATTGTCCAAAGTCCCACAACAAGCAGTGACCAACCTGGACTAGAAGTCAAGTTTCCTGACTCTTGGCTTGATGCTCTTTCATCTGTGATATTTCTTCGCTTTCCCTTGCAACCTCTTCTGGCAATATTTTGGAGCACTTCTGTGTTTATCCACGATGGAGAAATGTGGTCATGTATTGTTAAGGCAAGAGTGGAGAGACGGGAACATCTGCCGCTCTGAGCTGATGCCACCTACCTGTCATCACATAGGTCAGGGAGCCCCAGCTCCCAACACAAACACATCTGCAAAGTGTTTTCAAAGTTTTGAACTTGGCCTGATGTTTTTTGGAGTGTGCTGGGAAAAGGAGGTACGATATAGCCTGGAAAGACTGAGAGATATATCTACAAATCAAAATGTCTACAAACCTGCCAGAGCCCGATTCCAAAGACCCGGAGATGTTTCCATTATTTTCTATCTTGTTTAAGTTGGCAAATAAGAACCTTTTCCTCCTTTAATCTGTTGTTGGATTGTGACAAGTTAGTAGAGAAGGCATTGCTGTTTAGGGCTGCAAGGATGTTAAAATAAAGAGTTCCACCTCTTCCGAGAGTTTAGAAATTTCCCATGGTCACCACACTAAAAAAGGTGAAACAAGTGTCTCCACAGCAAAAACCCTGGGAAGACATTTCTGTTTCTAATATGAAAGAGTTTTGCTAGTCCTCTTCCCCTGTGGGCTTCACAACATCCCTGTGATCAATTATTCCTCCAGGAGCCGGCTCTGACAAAGACATTGCTTTGGAGGAAAGGTGCTCTGTGAATGTAATAAAGAAAGAAATGGACAGACTCGGCAGAATAGCACAGACTCTAGATTAAACAGAGGCAAGAATTTGGTTTTCAAATTTGAAAGGAATGTGAGACTGGTCTCAGTCTCCCACCTTGGGAAGAGTTACAAAGATTTATTTTCGTGAGCGTGCCACAATTCTCATTCTCAGGCACCTGCAGCTATCGGGGACCTCGGGAGAGATTGCTTTAAGGCCCAACGAGAGCAAATACAAGCCTCTCTCACCTTACAGGCTAAGTGGTTTCACACTCATTTCTGAGCCATGAATCTAGGTTTCTAGTGAATTCCATGAGAAGATTTTTAGAGTTGTAATTCTGCAGAGCAAAACTTCTACCGTAGACTGAATGGAAAACTTTTAGAAAGAGGCCAGCCATCAATTTTCTGAGGGATGTTGGACAAGCAATATTCTTGCCATGTGTTTCAGAATTTGGTGTCCCAGTCTATAAGTTTTCACATGGAAATTGCTTTCATGTATTGAAGTGACTTAAATGTGTTTTCTCACAGATTCACAGTTGAACTCATCTCCTTTTATGGAGTTGAGATTTTAGTATGTAATAAGGTTGCACTGCATTAGAACATGTTGCTGGCAAATCCCACCATTAATGAAAATTTCACCCCTTTCCAGCCATTTTTTAAGTCTGAGAGTTTGATTCCTAGAATCACAGTACCCTGTTGGTTCCTTTCAACTAATTTTTCCATTGTCTACAGAAAAGAGAATTAATTGGCTCGCTCTTGTGTGTCATAACTTTTAGAGTATTTAGAAGCCATGATAAAGTCATGCTTGGTCTGTGGACCACAGCAGCGTCGTTTTTTTTTTTTTTTTTTTTGAGAGTGATCTTTAGCTATATAAGATGTTACAGCTGGGGAGATGAGGCAAAGTGTGCATGGGACCTCTCTGTTCTATCTTTGAAACTCCCTGTGAATCTAGAATTATTTTAAAATTAAAAGCGAAAGAAAAAAAAAGCCTTAGAGGTAGAGGATATAAATGTAGGAAAGAGACACTAGAGTGACAGCCCTGACTCGTGTCCACTGGACAAATTAACTCTATGTATTCTTGTTAAACTGTAAGATGGAGACAGTGTCCAGCAGTAGTAACAATTAAGTGAGATTAAATGCAATGGCTTGCTCACGCAGAGGCAATATGCATAACAATTAAGATCACATCCTCTAAAGCCAGGTGCCTGCACTCAAATGCCAGGTCATGTGATTTCTGTGTGCGTCCTTGGCCCAGGAATTGAATCTTGCGTCAGTATCTCTGTCTGGACACTGGGACGTTGATCATCACATTCCTTATCTTATAAAGTAGCTGTGATGACTGAGTGAGTTAATATATGTAAGCACTTAGAACAATGCCTGGTACTTAGCAATATTACATGAGTGTTGGCCACACTGTGAAGAAATCACTGGGCACATAGTTCAGTAAATATTAGTTTTATTTCCTTTTCTGATGATGAGTTAAAGTGTACAGGCAGCCCATAAAAAACAACATAGATAAAAGAGATGTGGAGTATTCACATAACTGAGTGCTATAAAGTAATAATGAGTGAACAATCTTCCATTACTTGCAAAAATATGGAGGAATCTCCCAGACATAATACCGAGTGAAAGAAGCCATCCACCAAGGAGTGCTTGATATATGATAGCAGTTGTGTAAAATAACAAATAGGTGAAATAAAACTTCTGCTTCTGACTAAGATATTATAACTGGCACTGGAACAGCCCTACCACCAAAAGCAACAAAAAACTGGGAAAAAAAATGAAACAACTGTTTTCAAATATTGAGCAACTAATAGCATGGATTGTGTTTGCTAAGAGAATGTGCCCTATGTTTATCTCATATTTCTACCTCTAGGCACCTTCCAGACCCTGGCTTAGAGAGGGGAACCCTGGCAGAGCATCACAGTGGCACTACGCTAAGGACACAGAGACTAGAGATCAAGGAGGTGGAAGTAGCTGATAAGAGGAATCTATGCAGAGAAAAACCTCAAGGAATTTGCATAGAAGTCCCCTGGAGTCATGGGCTGAATTCTGAGTTCTGCATGCTTAGGTGAGCCCCCATGAGCCATGGCAAAGAACAACCACCAGGAAAAAATAGCTACCAGAGAGCTATAAAGTGAACAATTATTAGACCTCACACAGAGCTGGGTAAAGCCTGTGTGAAGAGAGCTTATTGACCATCTGGAACATCCAGAGAGACCTTTGAAGTTCACCTTTTAGGGGTATGACTAAGAAAGCCTAGAACAGGCATCTCAATGCCCGCATGAAGAAATTTAAAAACAAGCTGCAAAAGGATTAAGACAATCTGCAAGTGAATTGTTTGTCCTTTGGAAGAAATTGGGACATTCTTTAAAAGAAAACAAAATCTGAACACTCAACATAAAAATCACAGTATCAAGTATCCAACAAATAATTACCACATATGCCAAGAAGCAAAGAAATGGAAGCCACAGCTAAGAGAAAATCAGTTTATAGAAATAAGCAAAAAGATGACAAAGATGATAGCATCTTACTAGGCTTTAAATCAGCTTTTACAAACATGTTCAAAAATTTAAAGGAAAGCATTAACATAATGAGGAGAGAAAGTAAAACTGAGGAAAAAGGACTAAGTGGTGAAAATTCTGAGGTGAAAATGACATTACCTAAAATGAAAAATCACTGATGGTCTTGACAGCAAATCAGACATTGCAGAATGCAATATTGGTAAATTTGAGGTCAAAGCAATTGAAACTATCCAAAATGAAGCACACACTCACAGACACACACACACAATTTTTAAAAAATGAACACAAAGCTGCTTAGCCTGTAGATAATATTAAGTGGTCTGACATACACATAATTGGTGTTTAACACAGAGGAGGCAGAAAAAATGTTTAAAGAAATGATGTCCAGGGCCTGCCCAGTGGTGCAGCAGTTAAGTGCACACGTTCTGCTTCTCGGCAGCCTGGGGTTCACCAGTTCGGATCTGGGGTGCAGACATGGCACTGCTTGACAAGCCATGCTGTGGTAGGCGTCCCACATATAAAGTAGAGGAAGATGGGCACGGATGTTAGCTCAGGGCCAGACTTCCTCAGCAAAAAGAGGAGGATTGGCAGTCCTTAGCTCAGGGCTAATCTTCCTCAAAAAAAAAAAATAGAAAAAAGAAATAATGGCCAAAATATTTCCGAGTTTGATAATACATAAACCCACAGATCTAAATAACTAAACAAACCCCAAGAAGGATAAATACAAAGAAAACCAAAGCAGGCATATTATAACCAAATTGTTCAATACTGATATTAAGAAGAAAATCTTAAAATATGGTTGAAAGTAAAAACACATTACATGCAGAGGAATAAAAATAATAATCAATATTGACTTTGCATGAGAACTAATGGAAATCATAAGGCAATGGAACAATATTTTTAAAGTGCTATAAGAAAATATATTTTTTAAACTATTAACTTAGAATTCAATGCCCAGGAAAAGCTATCTTCCAAAAGTAAAGGTAGGATAAATACAATGTCAGGCAACAGCTGAAAGTGTTCATCACAGCATACATCACCACAAAAAAATTAGGGGGGGGTCTTCAACATGAATAAAATGAGAATTTGAATCTGCACAAAGGAATGAAGATAATTAGAAAGGGAACTATGAGATAATTCCCAAAGGTATTCATTTTCTCATTTTTTTAACTTTTTAAAAAGATAACTGTTTAAAGCAAAAATGATGATATATTTGGGAGCTTAAAACACAAATATACATAAAAATTATAGCAGTAATAGCACAAAGGACAGAAGGTAAAAGTGGAAGATACTCTTGTAGGGTCTAATATTATAATGGAACAGTATAGCATTGTTTAAATGTAGACTGAGATGAAGTTAAAGATGCAAATTGTGAACCTTAGAGCAAGTATTAAAAAATACATCAGAGATATAGAGCTAATTCACACACACTCACGCAGAGACAACGCTAATCAACGCTGTTCAGAATCCAGCTGGTTGTTAACTTCATGGGAGTAACGACAAGGAGAACTCTGTGGTAGGGTTCTGTTTCTTGTCTGCATCTTTACTCCATGGGTTTGTTCTTTCTGCAATAACTGAATGAGTTATACACTTAGGATATGTATACTTTTCTATATTTACATACATACATTTGTAAACATATAAAAGTGTATATACACATACATATATGTATATATTTTTGTATGTATATATTCACATGCATGTGTGTATATGTGGATGTAGGTGTGTGTACATACATACATACATATGCAAAAGACAAAGAGGGGCCAAATAGGAGATCATCTTGGAAACCATCAGGACTATCACAGTGCCCACGTCACAGGAGGAAATTCCTACCTTAGTCTTTCTTTGTGAATAACGCCCCTTGGAGTTGGACCTGAGCAGATCACATGACCTTATGTGATTGCTGTAGAAACTACCCTTCTGTTAGAAGAGCATTTCAAAATCTTTTAGTGGCTCTTTATATTTCAAAGGACATCAAGCACAAAGAATGTTAACCTAAATTTTATCAAATTTATTTTCAAGGAGCCTCAGCCTATCTAGCTTTCATAAAAAAATGCTTCAAAAGAACATTCATGAATTAGTTTTTATATTAAATGTGTGGATTCAGGAATGGAACTTTAATTTATAATTTGTACATTATGCTCATGAAGACAACTCAGAATTGCATAGATTGCTACAATTGTCCAGCAAACAGTCAAATCGTGATTAAGACCTTACATACGAAATAGGCGAGAATGCCTGTCGCGACCCTGTTCCAGCATCGCGGCCTCTCTGAGGCCTTGCTGGAGTCCCTGGAGGAGGACGCAATTACTGTTTCCTGAAGCACCCAGCGTGGCGCACACTCCCCCTGGAGCGTGTGTCCCGGTGAACAGAGCTCACTTGTTTATTGCTTTGTCAACCCTGCAGGAGTGTGTTAGCATCTTTGTGTGCTCAGCACCTCGTACGCGGTCTAACACATGGCAACTACTCCAAAAGTACTGCAGCTGAGGAGAGAGGATGAGAGAGGAGGAGAGACGAAAGGGAAGGGAGGGAAGAAGGGCTTCTTAACACCAGTGAGTTAAGGAGAAGATGCTCAGTCAGATGGAGCACCTGTCTGTCCAGCGAGCTGCAATTGGCATCCATTGTCACCAAGTAACTAGTCGTTCCAGATCATTTCAGCAACGACTGTAAGGACTTTGAAAGTATTCCCCCAGTGTTAGACTCTGCTTCCTGCCGTGCTATGCCATATGAATCGTTCCCCCTACGATCTGAGGACAGTCAAATATTTTACAAATATTATCTTGCCAAATGAGTATGTGTAAAAATTGTCCTCAGGGCTTCCAGTGACGAAAGAGGATGCAGACCAACAAAATAAACATGCTTCCCAACCTCCAGGCAATGTTCTCCCTCCTTCCTCTGTTCCCAGAGCACATTCCTCATTCCCCAGGACAGCGTTCAGCACAGCACGTCTGCGTCTGCTGCGCTTTCCTGCCCAATTGTACTGTAAGCTTCTCTAGGACAGAGACCGAGTCGTCATCTTTATCTCCAGTTCCCAGCACAGGGACTGGCACATGGTAGGTGCTCCATATTTATCTCTTGAGTGATCAAATGAATAAAAGGACATCTTCTAATACTTACATTTGAATACTTTGTAAATGTCTAGTAAGCCGAGCTGCCTGACACCCGGCCTTAGAGTCACCTCCACGATCAAGGTCTCTGTTGAGAGTTAGCTCCTGACCACGCGGTGGCAGCATCCCAATCAGGAAGGGGCCTGAATTCGTTCCCAGCATCCTTGGGACATTTAGATCACTCTGTGAGAGGAAGGCAGCCCTCCGACCTCTAGGGATATCAACAACAGTCACATTTTTCATGTGAACCTGATCAGCTCAGAGATGTCTGGAGACCTCTGAGCTGAGAAGTAGAAAAGCAAAGAGAAGAGCACAGAGATGGATAGACGCAGAGAGAAAACTGCTTTCTGCTTCAGCACAAACACACGGGTACCACGCGAGGCACCCGGCATCCGGTGCTCAAGTGGGTTGTGCGCTGTGGCCCGGCTCACACAGCGTGTGGGTTTGCGGATCCTAGAGGGCCTCCTGCTACAATCTCAACATGTTCTCAGAGCAGCAAACAAAAAAGGAAAACTTTAAAAATTATGGTTGAGACCACAGCAACTTGATGTTCAATTCTGGCGTTCATCTAGCTTTAAAATGCCATAAAATGCACTCTTGATTTACCAATAGAACAAACAAGTCAATAAAATGAAATGTCATAGTCATGGTTTCGCTCCCAAATTGCTCTTCAGAAGAAAAGTAAGAACTCAGCAGCAGCAGAGACAAAACTGCTCCAGCGCACACGTTCACTCACAGCTCAGAGCGAGCAGCCTCGGCAGCTGGCAGAACGAGTCCCGCATCAGGGTGTTGACAGCAGCATCAAACTGCGATCCAAGCAGAGTCGTATCCATCCACATGCGGGACAACTGACAGGGGCACACGTGGACTAGTCTCACGAACCCATGATGGGATGAAGGAACCAGAAAGGAGCCCAGGCACAGGGATGGTGAGGGGAGGGTTTAGGAAGCTCTTAAACAACCCTGAAAAAAAAGATTTTTTTAAATATACCAATGAAGGAAGACACTTGCCTAACGTAGTTATAATCTGTTGATGAATTTTGAAACTCTACATGTTAGAACTTATTTGAATTTGCTTTTTCTCAGCCTATCAAAGGAAAGTTTATAGTAGCCCAAGATCTCCATAATGTTTTATTTTAAATTTTCTAGAATTTTTATTGGAAATATAGAGTGAGATCCAAAGTCCTTCCTCTTCAGAAGAAATCCCTCATGTGAAAATCTCAGTTAATGATCATTTGAAATATTCACTCACACAGCAGATATGAATGCACGGCAACACTCAATCTTCACTGTGGAAGGTACGTCCTGGGACACTGGTGAGTCTGACAGGTCTGTCCCCTCGGAAGTCTCCATTTAGTAAAGGGTAACATGTGTACATAAATGGGTAAAACAAGAGGTGAATTTTTCTGCATCCTCAGAGAGGTCCAGAGAGAATGCCGTGGGATTTCAGATAGAAACACTGAGTCCAGGAAAAAGCAAAAAGGTGCCCGGATTCTTGGGGGAAAATAAATGCTCTATTCAAGGGCCGTCTGCAGAACAGGAACAATAATGCCTACTTTGCAAGTATGTGGATAGGACAGTGCACACGAAAAGGCTCTGAAACACCATCAAGCATGAAATTGCCCAGTAATGAGCTAAAATGTTATCAAACTTTTGAGGATTCCTGCTGCCAGTTTTGTTTGGAGCCTTACTAAAAATCCCTAGAAAGGTAGTCCACGGCCTGTGCTTGGGAACCAGTGCTTGGTGACAGCTATTCACCAACAGCAAGCTCAGGCCGACCCACCTTTATCATCCGTCCTGCACCTCTCAGCATGCTGTCCATGCTGGAGACCTGGGGTTGAAAGTTCAAATGCTCTAGGGACCAGCCGGGTCATGTAGTGTGTGGAAGAGTCTGGAATAAAGCGATAAAAAGTGGTGGAGATCTGGGCAAACTGGAAAGCAGCTGTGCCTCCTAAAAGCACTCAATTTCAAGCTCCAAAGCTTTAAAATACTGTGCTTCAAAGATTCGGAGAAATCCCTGTCAAGATGCCAGCTGGCATTTTTTCAGAAATTGACAAGCTAATCCTAAAATCAATGGTAATGCAAAGGATCCAGATAGCCAAGACAATCCTGAAAGAGGAGAACAAGGCCGGAGGATTCATACCTCTTGATTTCAACAAAGCAACAACAATCAAGACAGTATGATTCTGGCACAAGGATCCCAGATAGATCCATGGAACATAGTGGAGAGTCCAGAAGTAAATCGTCGTATTTACGGTCAATTGATTTTGACAAAGGAGTCAAGACAATTCAATGTGGAAGGATAGTCTGACCTTGTGCAAGCGAGTATTTCTGAGATATGACATAAAAATCTCAAGGAGTAAAATATAAAAATAACAAATTGGACTTCATCAGAATTTAAAACTTTTGCACTTCAAAAGATACCACCAAAAAAGTAAAAAGAATAAGTCACAGATTAGGAGAAAATATTTGCAAATCATATATCTGATAAGGGACTTGTATCCAGAATAGAACAACATTTATGACTCAGTAAAGAAAACAAATAAACTGATTTAAAAACACACAAGAAATTTGAATAAATTTCACCTAAGAAGATGTATGAATGCCGAATAAGCCCATGAGAAGATGCTGGACATCATTAGGCCCTAGAGAAGCAAATTAAAACTATAGTAAGATATAACTTCACACCCACTAGAATGGCTGTAATCAGAAATAGACAAAAACGAGTGTTAACGTGAATGTGGAGAAACTGGAAATTGGAATGGGAAACGATGCAGCAATGTTGGAAAACAGTTTGTCAGTTTCTTCAAGTGTTAGACATAGAGTTATCATATGACCAGTAATTCCACTCCTTGGCATCTGTGCAGGAGAAATGAAACTCGTGCATGAGCAGGAGTCCAAAGAGTAATATTTACAAGAGAAAAGAGGGAAAACAACCCAAATGTCCATCAAGTGGGCAAGGGATGAACAAACACAGAACATCCATCAACAGAATACTATTTGTAACATAAAGGAACAAAATACTGACATTTCTACTACAAGAATGAATCTAAAAACATTATGCTAAGTGAAAGAAGCCACACAAAAAGGCCACATATTGTATGATTACATTTACAGGAAATGTCCAGAAAAGGTGAACCGAAAGAGACAAAAAGATTTGTTGTTGCCCGGGGCGGACGGTGCGCATAGGAAAGGACTGCACGTATTTTAGTGGGAGGTGATGGAAAGTCATTAAATTTATTAAAAATCAGTAAGGAATACAGTTAAAATGGATTAACTTTATGATACACAAATTACACCTCAGTAAAACTGTTGAGAATAAGAATTCTGCACCGGCCAAGGGCCTTAGGCCCCATTCTGCCCTCATGCACCTATTTTGGAATTCCTGGATTACACAAGGCTGAATAAAAATGTGCTGGGTCCCAGATCTCCCCAGGAATTAATAATGCCAGGTACTGTTGTTGTCACAGTTCTGTGGGCCAGAAATAGCATCCAAAGGCAGAGGACATGGGTACCAAAGCCGAACAGCAGGTACCAGCTTTGGTCAGTAAGTGGGGAGAAAACAGGACAGACGCGTGTTAGGAAGCTGTTGGTGACAGAGGTGACAAGGAGGTATATCGCAAGAGGAACTGGAAATCAGAACCCCAGAAAACCAAGACCCAGATTCGGAGTCCCGATCTGAAGGATTTCTGACCAACCGTACGGAAGGTCTTCCTTGCTGCCCCTCTGGGGCTTTCTGCGAGGTCACCTGCAGAAGAGCGGGCTCTGGTCAAGGACGTCCGGAAGGCCCTTCTTACACCCTGCATGCTGACCATTCATCTCTCTGCAGCTCCAACGTCCAATAGCCCCCAGCCACAAGCACCAGGATCAGAAACCCCTCGAGAGTAGGGACCGCGTCTTCTTAATTTCAGTGCATGAAGTAGGCCCAGTTAAAGCCGAGGACAGAGAGTCAAGAGGACTTTTCTTGACAGAATCCAGTGTTTCGGACATACACTGACATGAGGCCTTCAGGCTCAGGACTCTTCTCGGGGCCTCAGCCTCCCCCTCCTGCCATGTGGGTAATTGCACTGTCCCCCAGGGTTCTCTATCTTAGGTCAATCGCTTGGCACTTGGTGCTCAATAACTGACAGCTGTTATTTTTTCAAAACTTAGGACTCAGCCTGGGCCTCTCTGAGTCCGTCACCGGGAGCCCTGCTCTCCCAGTGTGCCCTGTGCTCCACGGTGTCCCACAGACCCAGCAGGCGAGCTGGGTCGTAAAAGGGAGCCCCATAGAATATTCCAGGTGTATCAGTCAGCCCGGGCTGCTGTAACAAAATGCCACAGACTTGGGGCTTAAACAACAGAAGTTTACTTTCTCACAGTCTGGAGACTGGAGGCCTGAAGCAGGTGCCAGGATGGCTGGGATCTGGGGAGGCTGTTGTCCTGGCCTGTAGACGTCAGCCTTCTTTCTTTCTGTGTCCTCACGTGATGGGGAGCGAGAGCTGGCTCTCCTCTTCTTAGAAAGCCACAGTTCGCCCGATTGGGCCTGTCCTCATTTAACTCTACCTCCTGATGCCCCGTCTCCAGATGCTGTCCCGCTGAGGGTTGGGGCTTCGACGCATGGACTTGGGGGCACCCTCATCCCGTCGCACCAGGGAGGGTGGGCGCAGAGCCAGCGAGCCTGGCATAAGACCAGCAGCCCTAGGCAGCTCCCTGTCCTCTGCCATCCCCTCTCCATCAGCGAGCCTTTTCTTCTCCTTTTATGCTTTTCCTTTTTCCTTTTCTTCTCCGCCGATAAAGCATTTCAAAAACACAAAATTTGGCCCAGAGAAATCTTGCTAGTACCTAACGAGACTTGAGAGTTCCCGGTGCCTATCCTGAGTGAGCGTCTCCTGCGTGAGCCGGTGGCCTCCCAGACCCCACAATTCCTCGCTTTCTCCTCTGTGTTCAGACGCCTGTCAGGCTCTGTCGGCCAACCCTACAGTGGCTTCATGTTAAACAGAAAAGCCCGACTGCTCGAACCTGGCATTCCTCCTCCTGCCGCCGGCAGGCACACGCAGGCAGCCGCAGAGCCAAGGCCCCCAGATAGCACCCGGAGGCCCACAAGGGGGATGCCATGGACCTCATGTTTGTCTCCAAAGTTCCATATGCTGAACCCCCATGGCAGTGCGGTGGTATTCGGGGGTGGGGCCTTTGGGAGGGAATTAGGTCACCAGGTGGAGCCCACAGGAACTGGGTTAGTGCCCTTAGGACAAGGGGCCGGCGGCTGGCTGTTGATGAGCGGCCTAGTTCACCGTCTCTTGCTATGGCAGCTCCTGTGTTATGGCATAAACCTTCACCACTGCCATCCGCTCCCTAACGCATCAGCAAAACGCCCCCTAGTCTGTCCCCCGAGTGCCCATCTCCCCGTTTCAGCTCACCTCCCACAGCAGTGCTTTCACTAAAGTATTCGTTTGTTTTGAAAACTAATTTCCCACAACTGAGGTTCCATGATTATCCATCAAAAACTGGGGTTTGGAGCCTGACAGACCCAGCCTTGCACCCCAGACACCAGATATTTCCTGGAAAAACTACTAAACCTCCAAGAACCTTATCTGTAAAATAGACGTATCACATCCCCCTGGGAGGGCAGGGTAAGAATTAAATGAGCATTTATGCTGAGTGCTTATTGCACGTCCAGCTTTTAACGTTGTTAGGATCAGCGACTTGCCCCGGGGCACTGACAACAGAGGGGGAATGCACTGTCTGCATCACAGCGACGTCCTCCTCTCTTTAGCTGACACATCTCTTGCCTCCCAGACTAAGAGACAGAATTGTTTAGCAACAAGAGTGCAAACGTGAGCACAGCTGAGGACTGGCTCTGATCTCCTCACCATTGTTTGCCAGTTCTGTCACCCTGTCCAACGCTGAGTTTTCAGTTTCTTCCTTTTTTTTCCTGAGGAAGATTTGCTCTGAGCTCACATTTGTTGCCAATCTTCCTCTTTTGTTTCCGTTCTTTTTAATGTGAGCCTCTGCCACAGCATGGCCCTAAGAGATGAGTGGTGTAGGTCTGTGCCCGGGAACCAAACCTGGACCACCAAAGTGGACCCAAACTTAAACACTGGGCCACCGGGCCAGCCCGAGTCTTCAGTTTTTTCATCTGTCAAATGATTCATTGCGCCAGAGTTCCTTGAACGCTGCAGACACTTCCACAGTGTTGTCACTCGTGTTTCACTTCTTTATTTGGTAATGTCAACAAGGGACACCACAGCTCGAATGACCCTACTTATTTTCATGACTCTATTTTTCTCTTTCTTGTATGGAGTGGGCTCAGGCTGTCTCTGCCTCCACTTTCCCACCTAAACGTACTTTGAGAAAGGAGTCAATGGTTAAGAGCGATTTGGAGTAGAAATGACATCTCCTTGGTTCATGGTCTGTCGATCTCCTTCTCATGCTCTCCTCATGAGCCAGAAGGGGCCTCATAGCTCTCTCCACTTGGCGATTTCTCCATTCCAGGGGTCATACACTTTTCAGACATTTCACAGCTCACGGGCTAAGGCAGCAGAGGCATCAGCAGTGGTAGGAGGGACTGGTGAGTGACTCAGAGGACCACACAAAGGGAACTTACTCAGCTGACTGCAGACGGTCCACTAACAGACGGTCAGAGGGACCTGGGTGTTCAAAACACCAAGACTCCATTAAAAACTAGGCCCACGCTGTCTCAGAACATCTGCATGAAGTGGATCAGTGGAGCTGACGTTCCCAAATCCAAGAGATTGATTCTTCCACTCAAAGCGCAGACCCCACAATCCTGCTCTTCAGGGGTCTCCACTGTCAAACTGTGTCAAACTGAAGCCGCTACCACTTCACCTGCCTTACCCACTAGAACTGAAACAAACTTCAGATAACTTTTCACTTAACTGCAAAATGTATTATGTCGATCAGAGTCTCTCAGAGTCGGAATGGATCTTCCAAACCGCCAAGCTGAAGCCTAACGCTCTCCCCAAACTACACTTGCTGCATACATCTTTGCTACAACCGAGGGAGTATTCGATCTCTCCTTGCAGCTTTGCCAATAGGGAACCCCATTCTCTGAAAACAAGGAAGCATGACCCAAGTGTAAAATATAACTAATATCTGCGTCATCTAAAATATGCAGGAGGACAGACAGTGCTGGGTCAACGTTGACCTCCCTGAGGTTACTGGTCACTAGACCTCCCTGAGCCTTGGATGTTTTCATCTTAAGTTTGAGATTCTCATGGTACTCATCTCCTGGGCTTGCGAGGGTTAGATCAGAGCATGCATGTGTGACACTTAGCACAACGTCTGGCACATAGTTATTTCTCAATAAATGTTAGCAATCATCCTCATTATTACTAAAGTTCAGTTTCCTTATATATATGAGGTGGAGACTTAGAAAGAATAAAGGTTTAGAATGTACTTGGCAGAGTTTCCAAATACAAGCAATGGTGATTTGATCCATAAATATTATTACAATAGTTTCCAGTGACATGTCGTAAAAATCGGACCCAAGTGGTCAGCCCCTCTGCTCTCTGGTGTGTGTGTATCTGTGTTTCTTGCTATAGAAAGAACAATGGCTGCCATTTACTGAGCCCCTTTCGTGCTGGGGACTTTCACACATTACCACATTCAACACTCATGATAACTCCAGAAGGTGCCCCAATTCAGACGAGGAGGCTGAGGTGAAGGATGTCAGGTGACTTACGTGAGAGCACCCAGCCAGATCTCCGGCTTCCACGCTCCCTGTACCTGCCCCAATGTCTTGTGTTTATTTCTAAAATGTGCCCTTGATTTAAGAAACAAGAGCCAGGCTCCAGGAGGCTGGAACGAACTCGTCCCAGAGTCTCGTTGCCTGCAGCCTGGAGTGATCCGAGGAAGATTGCAAACTTCCTGGAGCACCAGCAGCCTCAGGAAGAAGCTGTCAATCTCAATTAAGACGTCAGCATGTTGGAGGAGGAAGGTAGCCATGAGCCTATTGTTGAACTGGTGTCAGGTGAAGGAGGTACTAATTACTGCAGGATCCGAACATGTCTGTTTCCTGCTCCTCGCAAGCTAAGGTTATCGCGCTATTACGGCATGGTGCTTTGCACTATTTTGGATTCTGCCAAGTGGCAGGTGGCCTGACAAACATGCGACTCAGCAGGTTTTGTTGGGTCCCTACAGCTGTGCTGCCAATCAGTTCGGGATGGCTGCAAGTTGATGCTAATGAGCTTCTGTTGATCTGCACGTTCCAACGGCCTCCCAGGATTCCCGTTTTGATATGCGAGATTGCCAGTTGGGTATGTGATTGAATTAAGAAGCAAAAAAGGATTTTTACTTTTTACATGGGGATATGTGGGTTTGAATCTCTTCCGTTCCATGGTTGGCAGCCTGGCCCTCAGCTCAGGAGCACGGGGTCCAGGCTGGAGGTGCCGCCACCCCTCTATGAAAACAGGAAGGATGCCTTGACCTCCCCTCATAATTAGGAGTAAATGTCTTTCCATCTGGGCTGTGAACTGGCACTGGCAATTTAGATAGGCAAGGAGACTATAGTTTCCTTTTCTGTTTGGTTCAAACTATCTAAACACTAATGTCCTGGTAATGAGTTACTTCCCATAGCGTGCAAAGAGCACCAATTCCAAATGGTCACTTCCAAGCTCAGTGGGTGTCATCAGAAAAGCTTCTTTACCCTCTCGTCCTCAGTTTCCTCCAGCACAACGTGAGAATGCCATGCTGAAGTCCATCGAAGGAGAGAAGGGGTATGACAAAGACAGCAAGATGTCTGACACGTGGTCGCCCTTGGACATTGTAATATATTTTTAAACCAATTTTTTAAAAAGTAAACAACGACCCAGTGAACTGTTTCAGCACAGTGCACATGGCTGGAGATTCAATATGAGTAAGGTTATTCTCCTCCAGGAGTACATAGAAAACCAACAGTTACAGCAGAATGAATACTGTCCCTTCGACAACAGCATCCACAACTCTATTCCTCCTTTCTTTCCACTGTGACTCCAGGGAGCCCCACAGCTCCTGGATCCACCACCTAATAGTTCAGATTTCCTGGGTAAGTTTCTTAACTTCTCTTGGTTTCTCCTTCTATAAAAATAACACCAACCACACAATGTCACTGAGTCAGTTAAAGGAAATAATGCTTGTTGAAGTTACTGACACATAGTAGGCATTCAGTAAATACTATTTCCTCCTGTTTGTCCTTCATGGACATCATTAGAATCACATGAGTCCAATAAATTCTGAGGCAAAGGACAGAGGGAAAAGAAGGAGGTGGAAGGATTTCAGCCATGCTAAGCAGGAACTGGCGGGAGACGGGCTGACGGGGCTGGCGTGTTCAGACTTTGCACCTGTATTTCATCAGGGCAATGAAAATATGATCTCACTGGGGAAACATTACAAAAACAATTTTCAGAAGTTTAACTTGGCTGCAGCCTTAGAAAGTTTTGCTTCCCTGAAGTGATTAAACAATATTTCTTGGAAAACATTTGCTAAATATAATTGTAAGGGAAATTTTTCCCTCATTTTCATATTGTTGCATTTAGGAGGCCCAATGGATTGCTGCAGGAAAAGTTGCTAAAGCTATTGCTATATTTCTATTTTATGTTTATCACATATTGTGTATTTTCACATTGGTGTGTGTCCATGTAAATATGTATGTCTGTTTCTCTACGTCTATGCATGTAACACGTGAGAATGTGTCTATATATGTAGTATATGCATACAACTGTGCACCTGTGTACACACAAATCCATGTTCATTGTGGCTTAAGAATTGAGTACATGCAAACACAGGTACATGTGACTTATGAGATGACATTGTATTTATCACTCCTTTAGGCCGTCCTATAGCGGTTAACAGCATAGATTCTGATCCAGAATTGAATCCTAGCTCTCCCATTTATCGCTGTGTGACCACAGGAGAGTAACTTAGTCTCTGCATCTCAGAGATTATCTTGAATAATGTTTTATTTAAGATATCTGTAAAGTGGAGATAATAATCGCGTCTACCACAAAGAGTAATTTTGAGGACTAAATAGATTAAAACATATGAAAGTGCTTAAAAAATAAACTTGGAAATAGCTCTATATGATATTACTATCGCTGTCGTTATGACTTTGTTGTTTTTATTGTGACTTGTGTTATTGTTTGCTCATTCATTTGTTCTGGATTACTTTGACTTTAAGATTTTTTTTGTTCAAAACCTCCGCGAGTAGAAACATTTTAAAAGTAATATCAGAGCTTTCCTATTTTGCAAGCAGGAGGTACTTCAGTTAAATTTGGAAGCGTGTCACCCCTTTGCTGTGGGAAGAGTCATCTGGATCTATGCACTTGGCTATGCAAATGTAATGTAACTTCACTCCATCCCACCCCCCACCGCCATCCTCCTCCTTGGAGAAGATACTGAAGTAACCTGAAGGCATGTGTTTTAGACTAAATGGATTAACGTGCTATTTGGCGATGCAAATCGAATATATGTTTTAGTAAAGCTATTTCTTTGCATGCTTAGTTGCTTCTTTGAGAGAAAGATTTCTTTATTAAGCAGGAGGTTAGGCTGCAAATTATTGCTTGTTTTGACCACGATGTATGTGCTTGTATTTGATCAAAAGAAATCAGAAATAGAGACTCCACAACTGGAAGAAAAGAAATGCAGGCCCAGCATGCAGCTCAGGCTGGAGGAGAGATTGGGCGAGAGGGCGGCGTGGACTTGGTGCCGCTTGGCCTGGGCTGGACAAGCGTCGCAGCTCCCCTCCGAGCGACAAGACCTTAGGCAACTGGTGAATTCAGAGGTAAATAACCGAGCCTTCCAAACAGTATTGACGTTGGACTGTTGCCCTCCTGTGTCCCTGTCTTGTTGTGGCCACAGAGACAGACAGTACCTCTGCCAGGGAGAGGTGGAGGTTTTCATAAAGAATGTGGGTATTTCCACAATCATCCTGGGAAGAATGTAATCCTTGGGCTGAAATGAGGATAGGAGAAAGAAAATTACACATTTATGACGCTCATTTTTTTTTCTCCAAGAAATCCATTTACCCATGGAACTAATATCCACTGGACTCCTGTTCTGGGTCAGACACTGGGTGCCAGGAACAGGATGTATAAGACAGGGTCTCTGGCTTAAGATGCTCATAATTAAATGGGTACATAAACCTGTGAATAAATAAAAGCCATCAGTGTGTTGATGCTACGGTAGAGGACAGAAGTCTGCAGACACAGAGAAGGAGGAAGTGGTTAATTCTCTCCAGGGATAAGGAGAAGCATCTAAAATGAGATGACACCTGAGCTCTCAAAGAAAGGGAGGAATATGACAAATGGAAAGAGAGAGAAAGATGTTTCATGCAAAGGCAACATTCAAAGTCAAGATACAGAAACTTCTGGGAACTTCCAGCAGTTCGTGCGCTCAGCATATGAAGAGGTAACAGGTCCTAGGCCAGAAGAGAGGATTGGCCAGCCAGGATGGCCCATTATGCCAGGCTGAGCTGCGTGACTTACTTTTCCCGAGGGCAACACGAAACCATGAGAAGTTTCAAGCAGCAGAGACATATTTATATCGAGAGCACTCCTGCGGGTATGTGAAGCGGGAGAGAACAGGAGCGGAAACTTACCTAAGAGAACATCATAGTAATGGGGACATGGGTGACAAAGCTCAGAACTAAGGAAGTGCTCGTGGGAATAAACACAAAGGAACAAATCTTTTAAATCTTTAGGGATAACCATCTCCAAGACTTAGAAATTGGTCCATGGAAGGAGGGAGTCAAGGACCATTCCAGGCTCCTTGTTTGGGGGTGCTTAAGAAAATACAGGTTGAAGAGCAAGTTGAGGGAAGGACAGGAAAGACGAGTTTGTTCTGGAAAATGGTAAGATGAGATGCTTTGGGACATTCAAACTGATCTACAGAGTTGGGTATATGGATTTGGAGCTAAGGGAGAGGTTGGGGTGAGGTAGGAATTTAGAAATAATTACCTTGGAGATGGTAATTATGAGAGCAGATGAGATAACCCACAAAATGCCTTTGAAGTAGGATGAGAATCTGGACAAGGAAGAACCACAGGGAATGACAACATTTACAGAAGGACACCTGTCCATCTCTCTCTCGATCATCTAAGTGGTACTGGTGTTTCAATAAACCAAATGAAGCCCCAGATTTGCTAAAAGACCCTAAATTAGCCTAGGATATATTGTGCTCTTCCAAATGTTGTTTATTTTCTCTGCCAAGGTGAAGCCATCTGAATCTAGAAGAAATAGCAATTTTGAGCCAATAGAGAAAAGAACAGAATTAGAAATTTGGTGACTACTGTTCTGAGTGATCTCTCTCACCGTTTCTCCAATACAGTAAGGGACAATGGGGCACTTCACTTGTCTTTTAAAGTATTTAAGCATCCAAAATACGGACTCTGTTGTACAAGAACCAGCCGTCCACACCCAGCACTGTTACAATGAGACAGACGTTAAAAGGCCCTGTCGACACAGTAGGAAGAAGTACTACCATCAGCTTTGGGGTTTTGTTGGTTGGGGGGTTTTTAAAGCTCAGGAATGAAAGGTCTCCAAGCAATGTGGGCCCTGTGGTTTTTCTCAGACTCTGGAATAAACACGAGACGAGACCCGGGGCTGACTTACAGAGTGAGTTTGGCAGGGAATTTGGAGGGAGGAAAACCTTAGGAAGTTTCTTCAGAATCAAAGACAAGTTTTAATGAATTGGTGGGGCTGACAGAGCCCGAAGCTTATTCTCCTCTGCATGAAGGAAATGATCTCACGATAATAATACAAATGATATTCATACGAGTCATGAAATGTTTTTCTTTTTAAAAAAGTTAATTATGAATGGATTTCATAGCTCCTTAGATTCAGAAAACACAATACATTTCAGTAATTTGCTTATTCTCTGGAAGGGATCTTATGAATATTTGGAAAAATGTTTGGTTTAGGATAAATTAGAAGCAATGAGTTCTTTTTAAAAAAGTTGTAACAAGTGTAACAGATTTCTTTACTCCCAGGAATTTACTCCCTGGTTGCTTCTCTGTCCACCTGAATTTCACTTTGGCTGCAGAAACTCCAAAAACCCAACATTTCTTAAACCCCTCAGGCCGTAGGCTGCTCAAGCTCCCAGACTGCCTTGCTCTCTTCTCTCTTGGTAAACTACTCATCCTTCAAGATCTACCACAATTTTATCTCCTGTTCAGTCCTCTCTGATTCACTCTATTGTCCCCTCTTCTGTGCCCAGCAATGCTTTCATCCTATTCCTCCATGAACATTTATTAATTTTTACTGCACTTCCAAGCTACACGCACATCTCTACAGCTGGACCATGCCTGGCTGCAGGCCTGGCACACAGCACACGTCCGGAGAATGCTCCTGATGATGATGGTGTGACTATCGCTTCTACAGCCATCATCACCCATATCTGTAAGAGTGTGTACATCTACCTGTCTGTCTGTGCGTCTCTCTGTAATTTACCCGGCAAGCTCATGTATGTGATCTCATTTGAATCTCAAGATAACCACACAAGACTGGGCGGACAGCTATTTTTAACCCCATTTTTCAGGAGAGGAAGGTGAGAAGATGGGCTCAGAGAAGGCTTGCCCAGTATTCCATGGAAATAAGTGGGAAATGGAAAACCAACCCCTCTTTGGTCTTCACTTTTTTTTTTAAACATGTGAATCAGTTGTTTTTCTTTTTTAAAGATTGGCCCCTGAGGTAACATCTGTTGCCAATCTTCCTTTTTTTTCTTCTTATTCTTCTCCCCAAAGCCCCCTGGTACGTAGTTGTATATTCTAGTTGTAGGTCCTTCCAGCTGTGCTATGTGGGACGCACCCCCAGCATGGCCTGATGAGCGGTGCCGTGTCCGCGCCCAGGATCCAAACTGGTGAAACCCTGGGCCACCGAAGTGGAGCGCATGAACTTAACCACTCGGCCACGGGGCCGGCCCCTGACTTCACTTTTAATGCACTATATTCAATTAAGTGGAACTTTTAGAGCCATGTGCTCATGAATTTTATTCCTTGGAGCTATCCTTTTATTTAAATAGACCTCAGGAGCACAAAATTGGGTTAATCATACCCATGGGTTTATCACAGTCTCACTAGTTCGTGTCCTGATTTGTGCACATGTATGTGCTCATTTTTTTTATTAATAAGACTAATAGCATGAATCCACTGCTCATTCCTAAACTAAAACATTGTCAGCACGTGTCACCTCCTCCTGCTCCTCCTTCCTGACCTCTGGTGTCACCCAACCCTAAGGTGTCTTTAATACGAATTTCATGTTTGTCATTCCTTTGTTTTTTTACAATTAGTTTTGTTCATTTTTTCTTTTTTGAACTTCATGTTAAAATTATCATGTTATTTGTAGTCTTCTGGGAACTTGATTTTCTTGATTCTTACCAATATTGATCCATGCTATTTTGAATAGTTGAAGTTCCTTAATTTTCATTGCTGAACAATATTCCATTTTGTGAATGTACCGCAATTTGTTTAACGATTGTTCTATTGACAGAAATTCAGGTGAGTTTTTTGGTTTCGCTATTATGAATAATGCTGCCGTGAATATTTCAACATTATTTTGAGTATATACCTGGGAGTAGAATTGCTGGGTTGTAAGGTATATAAATATTTAACCTCACAGGGAAACTCCAAGTCACTTGTATGAAGTGGTTACAACAATTTATAAACCCCCCACCAAGGTGTGAGGGACCCAGTGATCCACCTTCTCTGCAATAAGTATCGTTGTCAGGCTTCTTACATTTTGTCAGTCAAGTACGTGTAAGTGGCATCTCACTATGGTGTTGACTTGCCTTTCCCCAGCCTCAGATAAGGTTGAGAATATCTTCACACATTGGCTGTGGGTATTTCTTTGTAGAACTTCTTTGCACATTTGTGGTACAAATCCTCTGTCAGCTGTAGGCATTGTAAGTGTCTTCACCTGGTTTGTATCTTGTCTTTCGACTTTCCTAGTCAATGCTGTTTGAGGAGGAGCGTTAACTGCTAATACTTTGCTACGGTGTCCTTCTCAAAAGAACTGTACTTGGCCGAGCGATCTGCCTCATCCGCACCCTGGGGATCAGCCAGTAGCCGATAACCGACTGACGTACAGATAGAAGAGGTAGGTCGGCTCACCTCAAGGCAAGGCTGCTCTGTGGTACAATTCATGCTCAGAACTTCCCGTGGGGTCAGACTGGAGCTGGACTCCCGCTGAAACCACATCCCGGCTCGGCTCCTCCCTCCCTACGCCGCTTTCCTCAGGCCCCTAAACGTTCCTCTGAGAGCACGTCCTCAGTAAATTACTTGCACAACGTTCTGTCTTGGGCCCTGCTTCTAGGAAACCCAGCTTCAGATGCTTTTGGATATCTTCTGGTGAACACCTCTTAATTTTAGAATCATTGGATTTATTAGTCTTTTATAAATTTCCTTTTAAAAAATGTGTATTAATGAATCCCCATGGTCGGAAAGATATCATGATCTGTATTTCCTGTAAAAATTTTAAAATTTTGCTTATGACATTTAAGTTTTCCGTCGTCCTGGATTGATTTTTGTATCTAGTATGGAGCAGGGGTCCAGCGATTTCCTGTAGATGTGAGCAGCCGTTTCGTCCAAGTGAATTGATTGAATTCCTTCCTTTCCCTATCACATATCTTTTTAGAAAACTGATAATTTATTTAACATCTAATAAACACACTTTTGAGTGTTTTTTGTATATTAAGGGACTTGTTGGTGTTGGGATAGGAAAATAAAGGAGGCAGCCCCCGCGGCCCAGGGGCCCACTGAACGGGGGTCGGGGGGTGGGGGACGCAGAGCGGGCTCCAGTAGCAGGTCAGCATCTGCCAGCAGGAGTCAGGAAAGACCTTTCAGAGGAAGTGAAACAGAAAGAACAACATTTTCTAGGTGAGAAACGTGGATAAGTCACAGGTTTCCAAATGGGGGAAACACCCTTACCAAAGCACAGACTGTAAACCAGCGTGGAATATTCCAGAATGCCCGCAGCTCTGTAGGCACGACAAGCGTGGCAGCAGGCAGGACGGAGCAGCAGACGGTCTACTTACGAAGGCCCCTGGGTCCCCTGCCCTCATGGCTGCCGTGTGTCTCCCCACACACCCCTGCGCTCTGCGGGAGGGAACCATGAGACCCAGCGTGGCCCTAGGACTCCAGCCCTCTGGACACAGGGACTGACCCAGCAGTGGGCACGTGATGCAGACGGGTCCAGTGGATCCTCCCATAGGATTAGTGCATGGATGATGGAAGGAATCCCCTTCAGGCTGAGAGCAGCCGTGTTGCCTGCCACCCCGAGAACCCCGAAGGCAGCAGCAGACAGTGAAGCTCATTCACAGAAAGAAGGAGGAGAGACATAGGGGAAACTCAGGGAAGAAAGTCAGCTGGCCTTGAAGTCCCAGGGCCGTAGCTTGAGGATTGTGTCCTATGGATCTGTCTTCACTTCTGTTAGCCCCCCAGGTCTCCTCTCGGGAATGTAAGACGATCAATTATCCTTTTTGTTAAACATACTGACGTTGAGTGTAATATTCTCAACTGAGAGAGAATTAACTGAGACAGGCTTTATCCTGATGACAAGAGGGAGCCATCACAGGGCTTTTCTCACAGGAGTTTCATGGCTAGATTTGCCTGGTGGAAGTTCCCTGTGGCTGCAAGGTGGAGGGTAGATTACAGGGGTCAAGAACATCGAGCAGAAACAAAAGTGGGAATAAACGGACAGGGGAACAGACACAGAGCAGGATCCCCGTCTGCCCCCTCACCTCCCTCGAGGCCAGCATGCAGCTTTAGGAGGCGGATTCAAATACCTGTCCGTGCCAAATGGCATAACAACACTTTAGGATACTTGAAGACAAATTGTTGATACGTGATTTTATTCCTGAGAAAAAGACATAAAAATATTTTAAAACTTGTACCTTTGTTAGTTATTATTAGAGATCATCATAAAAAAATTCAAAGATCAAAACATTTTAAGAAAATTGAATTCACCATAGCCCGAACAATTAAAGAAAAATAGCCTGTCTTATCCTTCAGGCTCATAAAAATGTGGAGGTACTGGTTTACAAAATACAATTTAGTCCACTCCCTTTTTAACTAAATATTACACCACAAATAATTTCCCATATAAAATATATTTTGAGTATCCAATTGCTACATTTCGTAGTATGAGTGTATTATATGGCTTAACTGTTAGTCTGTTTTTGGAGGCCTTTGGTGCTTCCAATTTTCATAATTTTAAAGAATGCTGCCATAAGCATCCAACATGTCGATTTTTCTGCATTTTAGATTTGGGGTTGGATAAGTTCCTAATGGAATTACTGGGACAGAGGTTATATACATTTTAAGACTCTTTCCACAAGAGAACTTTGCAAATTAGACAATGCGTCCTATTTCAGCAGAATGTGACAAGCCCGACGTGACAGATGACTCTGGTTCCCAGAATTTCACTGTGCTAGTTGGGGCGGGGCAGTCGGGTTCTGCTGCTCTTCTGCGTTCGGAACATAATGTGATGGGCTGATTCCTCTTCTCCCTCTACACAGTTTTTGGCCAACACAAATTCTTCAGTTTCTTTTCCACGGGAACAAAATATTCTAAGAAGCACAGAACTTGAGATTTGGAGTCTCAGCTGAATTTTTCCATGTTTCTTTGAGGCTGAAGCATTTTCCCTTCCTGAAGATAGGACGTGGTTTCTGCAGCTGCAGGCTTTTTGAGAACTGTCTGTACCAAGAATTGCACACTTGTGATCTCATTTACTCTCTCCCAAGAGCGTTTGAGAATGTGAACAAGACATCACAGAACATGAGGTTTGCAGCCGCCTACCTTGTGCCTTGCAAGGTGGATCCCGGGCTCAGCAACTGCCTTCTGTGTTCCTTGAATTACCTTCTGCAAATTATCAATTTCTCTGAGTTAAAGACACTTTATAAAATCATGGGGATGTGAATGAATGTCTTCCTGGGTGGATATTTTAATAAAACGAGAAGATTCAGGTAAAGCATCGGTACCGTGTCTATCTCTGAGTTCCTCTGAGATTGGAGGCGTGCACGTGGTTTAGTCTGGAAGTGACCCTGGGAGCAGGACGGAAGGTCCAGGGAGGAGAACAGGAAGAAAGGAAACTAGTCCAAGGATGTTATAGAGCTGGTCACCCGTGCAGATGACTGGTGCTCGACCTTCCTTCCTTGCAGTGTCGTGAAATGCATCCTAGAACTCTTTGCTCGAGGGAGAAACGAGGAGTTTTCATTCACCAGCAGCCACCTGCCACTAGTCAAGGGCCGCTGCAGGGCATGCGTTTCCAGGCTGCACATGTTTGTCGGGGGCTCCTGCAGCCATCAGAGAAACCGTCAACAAGGCACGTGAGTGGTTGCAGCTGCACAGAGCCAGCAGGACTGGTCACGACAGTAGCAGTGGGTCAAAAATGGAGTCACGAGAACTTTCCGTGACACACCAGAGGCATCTGTGTTTGTTTCCTTTTGCTGTTATAAGATGTTACCACAGACATGGTGGCTTAGAACAACACAACCTCGTTACTGTACGGTGCTGGAGATCAGAAGTTCAAAACTGGCTCTTCATGGCTAAAATGAAGGTGTCGGCTGGCCCGCATTCCTTCTGGTGGCCTATGGGGAAGCCCACTTCTTGCTTCTGCCAGCGTCTAGAGGCTGTCCCCGTTCCTCGGCTCATGGCTCCTTCCAGCAATGGCATCACTCTGAGCTCTCCTTCTGTAGCACACTTTCTTCTCCGACTCTAACATGCCTACCTGGCTCTTACAAGGACCTTCGTGATTACATTGGGGCCACCTGATAATCTTCCCTTCTCAGGATCATCAATCGCAACTGCGAAGCCCCTTGTGCTGTGTGAGGTAACATCCTCACAGGGTTCATGGGTCAAGACACAGACACTTTTGGGAACTCACTGTTCTGCCTCCCGGTGTCCAGTACAAGAATCTAGTAAATGTGGATTAGGTTTTCTTCTCTTACGGATCACTGAGTTTCCATCTCCCCACACTCCACCTGGCACAAATTTTGATCAAGTCACATAGGCACTAGGTGGATGGGCAAAGCCACAAATTCACAGCCTCTGGTGCAAACCCACTGATTTTGGAGTCTTAGCAATCAACGGCTTCTTGTTGGACGTGGTAAAGGTCCGTGCTAGCGGTGCTGCGGCTGGCACGAGGGCTGGCATGATTCAGCGCTGAGCGAGAATGAGGAGAAATTCCATGAAAAAGGCTGCACTGGAAGCTCCAACAACTTCAGATTCCATTTCCAAGGTGGTTATACTAAATTGCTTTCAATTCATGGAGAACGAAACTTTCCTATTTATAAGTTGCCAAAAACAGACAACTTTGACTAAATGATAAATTTGCTGAATCTTAAAACACATCATTTTCATCTAAAATCTTGAATAAATAGTGAGAAATATTATTTAGCGTGACTTTTTAAGAGAACAAAACTTTCATAGGTTTTTGGTGAAAATCAACTTGAATAGAAGATATAGGTGAAATTACAAGGCAATTCCTCCAATCTGAATATTCATAACAAAAATGTAAGTTAGGAAAGTAGCTAAAATAAACATCCACATAACCACCACCCAAACAGGGAAGAAAGCACGTGACCAGGGGGTCCATGATCCCACACAGCCTCGAGACCCAGGGCTGCTCTCTGATCCCGTTCCCAGCCCAACTTCCTGAGAGTGATCACTATCCTGAATTGTGGACTTCTTGTTCCTTTGCTTTTCCTGAGAGTTTTGTCAAATTATCTGTGTTTTCCTAAACAGTACATTGTTCATGTTTGGTATAAATGGGAGCATATCCTATGAGTTCTTCTGTCACTCAATCACACCGAGATGTGTACCTTTGGTTGACTCGGTGCTTACTGCTGTGTGCTGAGTCCTCGTGTCAATAAACTATGGTTTACTCCTCCACCCTCTCGCCGTGGAGCCGCTTCCTCTTTGTGATTCTGTCCTTGTTGCTCTGTGTTTGCTTCTCTCTTGGCGACTACAAATCAATGGACATGTTTGTACTGGACTCTTCACACATGTGTAAGAAATTCCCTGAAGAGTAAAGGCAAGAGAGGAGTTGCTTGTTTGTAAGGGAGCTGTATCTTCGACTTTGGAGAGAATTCTGAATAGTTTTCCAAATAGATCATAAGATGTAAACAGTCGCCAAGAATCACGTGGGTTGTTTCATTCTATGTTCTTACCAAGACTCGATATTAGCACAGTTTTAAATACAAACGGTATCTTTTGTAGTTAAATGTATGAAGATTTATTTTACGGTGGTGCTCTTGTGTCTTGTTTATAAACTCTCCCCCTACCCAAGGTCACATAGATTTTCTCCTATATTATCTTCTAAAATTTGATGGTTCTTTTTCAAATTTGAGTCTTTAATCTAACCAGAATTGATTTTTGTATTTAGAGAGAGAGAAATCTAACTTTTTTCTCCGATATAGATAGTGTTTTATCTGGTACCATTAATTGGTAGTCTCTTCTTTACCCAGTGATTTGCTTGGCACATTCTATGTATTGAGTGTCCATGTATTTCTGAGTCTGTTTCTTCTATTTCTATTCTAATTTCATTGGTCCGTTTGTCCCCAGATTGACACTACGCTTCTGTTAGTGCTTTATATGAGGATCTTGATGTCCAGTAGGTCATGGCCCTCACTTTCTGATTTTTTTCCCCTCAGGAGCATTTTGGCTTTTCTTAACTTTTCCTCCTTCATAAAAATTTTAGAATCAAATTTAGAATTTTAGAATCAGTTTGCCAAGTTGCACAAAAGTCTTGGTAAGATTTTCACAGGAGTAGATAAATTTGAGAAAAGCTGATAGTTTTAAACTTTCGAGTCGTTCTAGTCACAAACAGTGCATCTTCCCACTGGTTTAGGTCTTCTTTAATGCTTTTAAATTAAATTTTGTAATTTTTCCCTTAAGTCTTAAAAATCTCTTATACATCCTCTTATATGTATGTACGTGGATAGATACTATTTTGTTATTTTAATTATATCATTTTTAATATTAAATTATCTAACTCTTGTTACTAATCCACAGATATGCAACGGAATTTTATACGATGATATTGTTTTGATCAACTTTGCAAAACTCCCTGCTGAAGTCTAGTAGTTTTGGGTACATTCTTCGCATTTTGTGTGGAAACAATCGGTATACGTGTGCATGATGGTGGAGTCATATTCTTCATTTTCTACACTCATGCATTTATGCCGTCTTGTCTTGGACTTCTAGGAAATCATGGAAAGAAAGCGGCTATGGTGAGCATCATTGTCTGGTGTATATTTTAACATGTCTCTAGTATCTGCCCCTTCCAATTCCAGTTTTGTCCCTCATGCATGTTGAATTTTACTGGATGCTTCTTTTCTACCTATTAAGAAGGTCATGCATTTTTCTCTTTTAATCATATGCTAATACAATGAATTTATGCTAATTTATGTTTTATATTAAACCTACACTGCAGTCTGGGAAAATCTAACCGTCCATGAGGTATTGTATATTTTTAGATCATTGATTTATTCTTGCTAATAATTTGTGAGAGATTTTAGCAAATGAGGGCAAATGATATTTAATTCATTTCTTCTACTATCTTTGATTCTGATATCAAGAATAGTAAGCATTAAAAATTTTGTGCTGTAAATGGAGAGTAAGTCCACTTAAATTGAAATTACTAATATATTCTAATACTACCACCTAATTTTTATTTATTTTCTTGCTTTTTCCATTTTTCCCCATTCTTGCCTCTCTTTGCATTGATTGAGACTTTTCTCTATCCATTATCTTTTAACCTCAAGTTTGAAAATTGTACACTCTATAGCTAGCTTTGTAGTGGCTGCTCTAGAAATGTTTTGCCAAATATCTTTCAAAGTTTAAAATTATCTGTTAGCCCTGCTTTTGAATACTGGTAAAACTTACAGCACTTAAACATCCAGTTTCCATGCTCTTCAAACTATAGGCTGTTTTCATTCAGTATTTTAGTTCTTTTATCTTTATAACCACCTAGGAGTTATATTTTGTAGCTTTATGTAGTCGTTTTTTATTTAACTATATCTTCATATGTCTTTGTGTGTCATACATTTCATATTAGACCTTCCAATAGGGAAAATTTTCCTTCTGACTGAAGGAAATGCCAGTTCTGTCATTTTCTAACTCTGTGACCTTAAACAAATTACTTAACCCTTTTGCGTCTCAGTTTCTTTATACATAAAGTGAGAATAATAATCATATCTACCTTGCATGATTATTGAGAAGATTATATGAGTTGACATGTGAAAAGCACCTAGACAAGTGTCTGGCACCTACTGACAGTCACATGAACGTGTGCTCGCATTATTTTATTGCCATCAACATTGTTAATATCACACTGTTTCTGCGTTCGGATAGGCAGGGCATGCTGCAGGAACAAGCGAGGTCCTAGCGCTTTACAAAGCAAAGCCTATGTTTCTGGTTTTGATTTTGTGTTTCTCTTCACTTCCCCCATAGGTCCTACCAGACTTGGCTCCATCTCTGCTGCGTGACAATTCTCTCCAGGACCCAGGCTAACAAAGAAGACACTACATAGGATATTGCCAGTCGTCCCAGAGAAAAGAAAGAGGGGGCTGGGAGTCTCACTGAGAATTAGATGCTTAGCCCAGAAGAGGTGCTGTCAGCTCCCTGCACCAATCACTGGCAGAGTCGTTCCCCTAGCGATCCAGCAAGCATGTTCCTACCACGAGCCAGGAAGTCAGAGAGCGGGAAAAGTTCAATGATCAGCACTGATGAATAACATATCATCTTTTGTTGTTTCCTTTTATTTTTTGTCTTAAAATTGTACTTGCTTATTTCCTGCATTCCTGCTCTAACTACTTTGGCCTCTTAGGAGTCCTTATTTTCTTGCCACTCCAATGATGCATTTAAAAGTTTTATTTCATATTTTATTTATCGGATTTTTGGCTCTTTAGATGGAGGTTGTTCTGCGTGTCTGGCCCATCGCACTAGAGCGGAGGAAAGGGAAATTTCCCCACTCACTCTCAGTGGCTTAGAGAAACTGACCAAGGCACAAAGGAGCCCCCTTTCTGTGGGGTTCTGCTGTCTAAATGTCAAGAGAACCAATCTCATCCTGTTTTTCACTAAATAACTCTGCAGCCGTAACAAGTCACCCCCCCTCCCCAGGTCTGCCTTCCTTACCTACAAAGCGTGTAGATTGGTGTGAATGACCTTTAGGGTATGCCCGACACAATATTCATTTAGTGTTTATTTCACTGTAGATTATGCATTTTATAATGACTTTTTAACAGACTCAAATTCCAAACCCAACGATCCTTCTTCAGTGGCAGGCCTGCTGCCACTTAAAGGTTTTCACGGCAGCTCTTAACTTAGAAACGCCAACAGAGGACAGATCCTTGTCCTCTTCTCGCATCCTGTAGACGTGCAATATAAGCACAGAGAAAAGAGGTGTGTCTGCTTCCACGTGGTTCCTTCGCTGCTGGGGAGCTGGGGTGGCCTCACCTCCCTCCTGCAACCCTCGCGGCAGAGCACATGAAGGGCACCAGGACGTTTCTTACACAACTAGAGGAGCAGAGAGGCAGTTTGGGAGGGTTCAATCCAGCCTTCGAGAAAGCTCTGGGCACCATCCAGTCAATTCCCTGGACCCTCTCTGCCTACCCCGCATGTCATAGTAGATACCAAAGGAGAAGGAAAGCACAGCTAACATGACTGTGAAAGGCCACCATGTTTGTCAACATGTAGGTATTTCCCCTCATGATTACGTTCAATCCTCACAGCCATCCTAGATGTGGGTATTATTAGACCCTCTTTTGGAAGAGGACTGAGAGGCACAAACGACATTAATAGGTTCAAGACTTCACATCTGAACTGCACTGTCAGAAGAAGGTAAGAGTCATCGTTAGTGAAAGTACCTGAGAGAGAGAAGTCTAAGCAAACAGAACTCCTTGCCTCTCAGTATCAGTAGTGGGTTCGTGAGTGAGGTGAGAGCACGTCTGTCCAGGGCAGAGCATCCATGGGGGCTGGACGCACTCTCTGACTCCTGAGGCAGGAGAGCACGGCCTCTGAACCCAGGCAGGCAGGCTGGGGTAAGAGCCCCAGACCTGACAGTGTGATGTTGCAAATCCGTTTGCTTTTTCTTTTAACTTCTCTTTGACGTGATTTTAGATTTAAAGAAAGTTTACAAGAATAGTACAAAGACTGCCCTTAAACCTTCTCCCAGAGTCCCTAAATGTTAATGTATTTCCATGTTTGTTTATCATTCACACACACACACATTTTTCTCTGAACCATTTAAAGGCTACTGACATGATGACCGTTAATAATTCAGTGTTTATTTTCTAAAAACAAGTACATGCTGTTACATAATCATAGTACAATTACAAAATCAGGACATTAACACTGATGTAATTCTGTTATCTGACCTTCAGCTCCCGCTCGTACTTCTCCACTGGTCCCTATGTTGTCCTTCATATCAAAAGAAAACCCTGGATCACCTGTGGCATTCAGTCTTTGTTTTTCATAACACTGACATTTTTGAAGAGAATGAGTCAGATATATTTTAGAATGTCCCTCATTTTTAGTTTTCTCATGATTTGTTTCAGCTTTGCATCTTTGGCAGGATTAGCCTGCATGTGATGTTCTATTCTTTTCCATGCATGAGGTCAGAGGAACACGATATTATCTGTCCTATTTATGTAGATGTTAACTTCAATCACTGGTTAAGATGGCATCTGTTAGTTTTCTCCACTGTGAAAACTATTTTTCCATTTGTGATCAATAATTATCTTACGAGACAAAAATTTGGGGTCTAGGCAAATAACGAAGTCCCATCAATGTTTCACTCACTAGTTTTATCATCTATTTATGATTCTTCCTTTAATCAGTGACTACTATGATGCTTGCCAAATGGTGATTTTTCTAATTTCATCGTTCCTTCATCAATTATTAGATGGCCTTCCCATCCAAGGAAGAGCTTTCGCTCCTGCTTCATTTATCTATTTGCCTATTTATTTGTGTCATTCCATGTACCTGTGTAGACTTCACAGTGCATGTTTCTTAACCTTCATGACCCTCAGTTCTTCCTCTGTAAAACGGCAATGATAATATTTACCATCTAGACTTGCCATGTAGATTAAATACGTTAATATATGTAAAGTTCTCAAAATCATAACATCAATAAATTGGGGCTATTTGTATTAGTAATAATAATAATTGTCTGACTCTGTCTTTTCATACAGTGAGAAGATTGAGGTGCCATCTTACTTCATTACTTTATGATCTCAGACAATTCATTTAACCTCTCTCGGTCTCAATTTTCTCACCTCTAAAACAAAGGAGTTCAGTAAAATGGCCTCTAAATTCAAGTACAGTTCTAGTGTGAGGACCTAAGATTTTGTACCTGTAAAACATTAGCATACGAATCCTTTTCCTTCCAACCAACCGTCAAATATTCTGTAATAACTTTGCAACATGAATATCCTCCATAATTCTTAGTGTTCTTCCAAAATTTCAAAGGACGTATATTTTGTCTCTGAATAAACAGTTTGAGTGTTCCATTTAATCATTTAATCACTTTACATTTTACTAACATTAGTTGGTCACAGCTATTCTCCAACTATGCTGATAATTTTTAACAAAACATGAAATAGCTAAAAACAGATGGCTTGTAGCTCTGACTGTTGGGGTTTATTTTCCTCTGCCAGCAAGGTCTGTGATCTGACAACAGACTGCAGCCTCAGACCACATGATGGCTCTGATTTGCATAATAGAGAAGGAAGAATTCAAACTTTCTAAATTTCTTTCTAAAACCTATAAGTCACATCATGAAGTGTGACCAGTATATAGATTGGAATTTTCTTATAGGTAGCCTTGCAGAAGTCTTTGCACATTGTGGAAATGAATATATTAATGGAAAACCAGTAAATGGATTAATCTCATTATTAAACATTTCCCAGAGGAGAGATCGTCTGGGGTAGTGGAAAGAGCCCTGGACTTGAATTTTGAATATCTGAGCTTAAATCTGAGTCCTTACTAGTCCTGTGAGCTGGGGCAAGTTATGTAAGTTCTCTGAGTTTCAGTTTCTTCAGTGTCAAACTAAAATAATGTGACACATCTCCTAGATACATGTTGAGAAGAAAGTCAGTCAGTCTCAGTGAAAACACCTAGCACATGATGAGTGCTTAACCAGTCCTCTTCAACGAGTGTGGAAGAAAAACCGGAGGGTAAACACGGTCCAGGATGGCCACACAACCATCTTTAGCATTTTCTACTATTTCAGCAACTGAACCTGGAAAGTCAGGAAGTACTGTCTCCCAGTTTGAGCGTCTGAGGACCCTCAGAGGACAGACCTAGCACAGTCGCAGGGAGATGCAGCACCATCACCTGACGGGACGCAGTCCTGAGTTTGGGGCCTCATCTTGAAGACCGTAAATCTTACAGAAACGTCCAAGTATCTGTATTTTTAAGTACTTCCCAAATGAATGTGATGTTTCAGACTCCCTCTTCTAGAATTAAGAATAATGGAGAGCATACCAACCTAGCCATCAAATCAAGCCACCAAGTGAGGACCAGGGCTAGAGGCACGTGATCAGCTACCAGGAGTGACCATTGGCCTGAATACTGGTACTTAGTTCCCAATACCTACAGGTACTTAGATGAGTTACTTCACGGTGGAGACTCCAGGCTCAGAACCAAATGACCTGGGTTCATTTCTGGACTCCATCATTTCCTAGCTGTGGAACCTGGCTTGTTACAGAACATCCTTGAGTCTACTTCTCATCTCTAAAATGAAAGCTGTCGTGAGCTTAGATGAGGTCATCTGGGGAAGCACCCAGCGCAGTGCTGGCACAGAACAACCACCGAGCGAACGTAAATTGTGTGACTGTCCGGAACTCCTCAGGCACTGCGCACAACGGTGCCTCCACACACGCTGGTTCCCGTGCATGGAAAGCTTTTCGCACACTCCTCTGCTCAGTGGGCTCCTCCTCATCTCTCACGATTTAAGACCCTACATCAGAATGCCATTCTCTGCAGCTCTGTCGGTGAAATCCTTCCCACCGTGCAAATCCTCTCAGAAGAAAGTCCTGATTGCCCACAGTCCTAACTGGTCTCCCCATTTCCCATCCTCCCCCACACAGACCACAGATATTCATCAGAACTGACCTTAGAGCCGTGGGTCTTCCTCACACCTGTGTCTTTATTGCTCTGCTATTTTCTCTCTAATACTTTCCTTGGGTGAGCTCTTGCTTTCTCTTGTCTTCAGTTCTGCATGTTGATGATGCCCAAATCTACATCTCAAACTCACACTGTTCTCCTAAGCCTAAGACCCACACAGCTAACAATCCCCCCAAAATAGCCTTTTATGTGTCCTGCAAACACTCCAAATTCAACAAAAGAAGTAGGTGATTTTCCAAAGTTACAGAACTAAATTGATTTTAAACAGAAGACCTTGGTTCCAAGTCCAACACTTACTCAGCATGCATTGTGCTGTATGAACGTGGGCACAGTCACTGAAAGGATCCACAGTAGGGACAGCCCAGTTTCTCCAATCCTAAAGGAAGGCAGGCAAGATCAGAGAACTGTGGACAGCCTCCTGCTTAGGGCTGTTGAGAGGAGAGAGCAGTCCTCACCTGAGGCCCCCTCACTCTCCGTGCTGGAGACCTGGCCACCTGTTCACACACCAGACAGTGGACAAGGAGGAAGCAGCCACGCCTTGGTACTCACCATCTGATGGTGGGTTTTCTGAGTTTAGATGTTTGTTATGCAGAATCTTTACATAAATTAATCATCCATACTCTAAATCAGGGGACATTTGACAATTTCTGGAGATATTTTTGTCAGGACTGGGTGGGAGTTGTGGTGCTACCAGAATCTAGTCAGCACAAGCTGGGGATCTTGCCAAACTCCCTGCAATGTACACGACGGCTTCCCCAACAAAGAACTGTCCAGTCCACGTGCATAGTGCTGAGGTTGAGAAACGCTGCCCTGAACATATTTTCAGTTACTGAGCATCACAAGCTATGCTCCCAGCTGGCAGATCTCTGCTGTCTGGTTGTCGAGGACTCCCACCGAAAAAGCCCCAGGCGTTGCTTAAAATAAAGAGTGCTTGTGGATTCAATTCGTTGATCTAAAACTTTAGAGTTTACCTGCTGTGCCCAAAACACTAGTCTATGCACTCTCAGGAAATAATAAATAATTCTAACATGCTCCGTACCCATCAGGGACTATAATTTATTAATATGGCAACTTCCTAGGGAACGAGGACATGTAGTCTCAGTACCTACATGACAGATGCTTAACAAGTATTTATCAAATAAAGAAGAAAACCCTCTCAGGAACTGTTGAACGTCTCCCCAATTTCCTCAAGTCCCACCTTCACCTCCTCAGTTTTGTTCGAGGACTTTGCCTCATTTGATGGAGAAAACTGAGGCCGCTTGTATGAACCAGCTGGGCCTCTGGGCCCCCTCATCTATGTTTATGCCCTATTTCCCTCCCTCTTTCAAGTCTCAGGGGATGAGACACCCCTCACACTTTCCAAGGCAAGTCGTCTGTTCCATGTGCTTCCTTAGTGTCCTCCCCCAGCCAATTCCATCATCTTCAGGATCCGACTTGATCAATAAACTAATGCCTAATTTATGTAAAGTACACGACTCAGTGATCAGAATATAGTAAGTGTTCAATGAACGTGCCTCTATAAGACTATAAGTCCCTTCCAATTCAAGTCTCTTCCATCCTGGAACATAGTGTCCTTCTAACACATATCCACCTTTATTTTTCCCTTCTATTTTGAGCCTACTTCTCTCTGTTCCCACTTTCTTATTTTCCACTCACTTAACATTCTGAAATTTGTTTCTGCCTCTACCACTGACGGAAGTTGCTCTTGAAGATGATGATCTCCATGATGCAAAATTCCAAGGACCAGCGATTCTTGCTCTTTTAAGCAGGTGCTCTTTCCTACAAAAATGATGATATATACCCAGACACACAAACTTTTTGTTATATTTTCAAAGGATTGACTGACACAACCATTGACCTCCAGTTCAAAGCACTGCAGTTAACAGAGTGTAGTCCTCACTAGAGAATTCCGTTGTGTTTAACACGGCTTTATCTCTAATGGATGCCTGGGTCCGGGAAGAAGAGGATCTCCTATCATTACCCTCGAGCACCTATTCCGTGCCAGACATCAGTAAGATACACACAGAGAGACAACAGATCAGGATCTCTATCCTCAAGAAGCTCACATCAAGTGTCGTTTGAGGAAGGAATGAGTAGTTTTGATATTTCAGACCTGGATGCCTGGGGATATGGTGATGGCCTTCATTAACAAGGGGACCAAGGAGGCATCTTTGCTCAGCACTGTACCACCAACACCACTGAAAAAGAGAACCAAGGTAAAGGAGTGATGTGGGAAATCAAGCACTGAGTTTGGCCTTGGACGTGCTGTGATTGAGAAATAAACAATGAAGATATCCAGGGAGAGAAATGGGGCAGGCGTGGGACAGCTAGTGCTCATAAGGGAGGTTTTGACCTGCTGAGGAGAATCTGAGGCTCAAATTTGATTTGAATCAAGGCTCTTATTTCAAGGTTCTTATTTTTTTAAGAACCTTCCAGAGAGAAATAAAAAATTCAGTATTTGGGTAAGAAATTCAAAATTTAAGCAGTTATAGGATTTGTGGCTAAAGTCATGGTCATTGGAATCAGACACATGTGGTGGATCTAAAGCTAGATCCATACTAGGCTGTGCCTGAGACTTTGAGCAAATATGTAACTTCACTAAATGCTAATTTCCTCATCTGCAAAATGAGAACAATAATAACACCTAACACAGCCTGCTGAGAATATTTAGTGAAATGGTTCACATGGGAGACAGTACAATATATGCATATAATAGTGATAGCGATTAAATTAAAATATCACTATTATTTTTACTATAGAATTTCATTTTAATTAAATGCCCATTTATAAAGTCTTGAAGATCAGGAAGCCAAATATGCAAAATCCTGAAAAAATCAATAACTTTCTTATTGTCAAACTCCATATTCAGGAAAAAGAGCCAAAAATATTGTATATTTCATAAACTATAACTCCCTGGCATCAATTCCTTGAATGTTCTGTACTTTCATCTATACATAGCATGATGGTAATTTATGTCCAAGTTTATGAACCTAAGGCTCTCAGTTTCTCATTTATTAAAAGAATTGGTTGAAATTAATGAAGACAACTGAGCCATTCATTCATTCATTCATTCATTCGTTTATTCATCCAACACACATTGCATGCACTCTACATGGCAGGCACTGTGACTGGTATTGGGATAGAGAATAGAAAAGACTATGCCTTTCCAGAGCTTACAGCCAAGTAAGGAAACCAGGACAATCATCTTACTGATGTGAATTACAAACTTTGACAGGTGCCATGGACAAAACGTACAGCGAGTTATGAAATCTTGTAGCAAGGAATCCGAGCTCTTTGGAGGTTCAAAGGCAGCCCTCCTGGGGGAGCACTGTTAGAGCCGTGGTCTGAAGAGTCACCGGGGTGACGGGGGAGGTGAAGAGTTTTCCAAGCACAGGGAACAGCGTATGCTAGGACTCTGCAGAGGGAGGGTGCAATGTGACTCAGAGAAAGAGAAAGAAGGAAAAGCAAGTCCTACAAATTAGTAGACATGGCAGCAATAGAGGAGAACCACTTAGATCTCCATTCAAAAGGACCTTCTCTGAGAAGCATGGCTCATAGCAGCCTCCAGCCAGCACACTTTGGATCCAGCAAAGTGTTCGCACTGAGGCAAGACTTGCCAGGTTGCTCCCAGCCGATGCCCAAGCACAGCAGGGGCACTACACCAGGTCATTCCCACTTGACACGAGGCGCCTCCAGCAGGCAGCCCTTGCCAAAAGACTCCATCAGCCTGCCAGCGTTCCTCTGGGATGGCACTGGAGTCTGGGGCTCTTCCTCTTCACCATCCTTCCTCCCCTGCCTCCTCCCGTAGCTTTCAGCATCTGCATAAGACCTAGGGTGCGACTGCCTGGTCTGTTCCCTCCCCTTCACTGTCCACGTCAGAGCAACCCCAGATGTACCATTTTCATCTTACACTGGAGTATCCCGGCCCCACCTGACTTAAAATTGCGGTTCTGACATAATCCAGCCCATCATGGGTGTTTCCGTGTGCATGTTTTCTGGCGCTCCATGAGCAAGCCTATGTTTCTACTAGGACCAGTAACAAACAAGGAGCCATTTCTCAAAGACACATAATTCCCCACTGCAGATGGCAGGCCTTGCTGCAGAACCTCAGGGCCTATGCTGTCGTTCCAACAGTGCTCACCGTAAACTCCATACGACATCTTTTTCAACCACTGACAATTCCATAGGGTCTGCACAAGCAGGAGCATTGCTAGCACACCAGCCTGGACCTCAAGAATGCCCTTAAGGCCATCAAGGATGTGCTGGTGAGGGGCTGGCCCACTGGTATAGTGGTTAAGCTTGTGCGCTCCACTTTGGCAACTGGGGGTTCCTGGATTCGGATCCCAGGTGCGGACTTAGCACCGCTCATCCAGCCAAGCTGTGGCAGCATCCCACATAACATGAAGGAATACTGGCACAGATGTCAGCTCAGCGACAATCTTCTTCCCCAAAAAAAAGAAGAAGAATGTGCTGGTGAGAGGGGCACCAGCATCGCTATAAGGTGCAGCGGTGGTCTCTCTGCAGGTTGATGCTGACAGTAGGAGAGTGGTCTCAGAGCTGGGCTCCCTAACAGCATGGGCACGATGGAGCCCCTGTTACTTTAGGTGACAGAGCTTCAACACCAGAAGCCAGGCCACTGTGACCCGGGTGTTCTCTTCCTCTGAGATGTCTTCCCAGATCCACGCAGGTAAAATCATCAGCAAATTATGGTGCAATCTTGTGCCAGGAGCCATCTGTCTCCCACATTCCACTGAGGATGAGGTCCTCCTTGCCCGTTGGTCAATAAGTGAGCCAGTCCCCAAGACTCTGTTTTCTCAAACCTCTCTTGATATCACCTTTGTTCTGTTTAGTTCCCCTGAGAAGCAGACACTGAGATGGATTTGATGGATGAGCGGTCTATGGGGGGAAATGTGCAGCCGCGTTATGGCCACATTCAGGGGTAGACTTGAAGTTCAGCAGGGAGGGACAGTCTGCACTCAGCTGTGAGCAATGAAGCTGTTCATCTACAGATGTGGAAGGAAAAGTGGCCCAAGGTGAGAACAGTACAGCGTCCCGGCAATAGTAACCATCTGAGCAGACCACAGGGACCTTCATGCAAAAGCCTGGAAGATGAGAGATGAGGAGGCCTGGGATAGAAGCATGTGAGCGACCACAAAGTATGAAGTTTTGTATCTCATTAATGCACACCGGAAGCACCCACCACGGCAGAGGCGTGGAAGAACAAAGTAGACAAAATGACTCAGCCAGTCGACAAAAGCCGCCCTTTCTAATCAGCCACCCCAAACTGGTATGATGGACGGGTGAATGGAGCAGCCACAGAGGCAGAAATGAAGGCCACGTATGAGCCAGACAGCACAGATTCTCCATTGCCAAGGCTTCTGCTGACTCTGAGCATCCACCCAACCAGCTGTTTCATAACAAGTTCCCTACCTTGGGTCCCTTCCATCCTGGATGGACCAGCAGTCCATCCTCACAGGGACTGACATCCATTCTACTCACTGACTTTCCTCTGCACAGAGCTTTACCCAGCACTGCAATCCGGGGACTCACGGAATGTCAGATTCACAGAATGGAATACAGACAGCACAGCATCTGACAAGGGACCCACTGCACAGTGAAAGAGGGGCAGGAGCTAGCCCAGGAGCTGGGATTCACTGGTTGCACAGGGACAAAAGGAAATGAGAACGCTTTAAGTAAATTTGTTTACATTAATTACCAAGCATTTATAGATTTGAAAGGAGTCACATTACCACGCATATAGGCAGGCTGGAAATCCAGGTGAGAGTTGATGTCTTGAGTTTGAAACGACAGGGAAGGTCAGCGGGCTGGAAACTGTCAGCATTTCTACATTGCAGTCTTAAAGTAGAATTCCTTCCTCGGTTCTTCTTTCTCCTCTTGCACTCTACTATAAGCACGAAGGAGAAACCATGCAGCACCTTCAACACTGCTCGGAAATCTCGGCTAAATGTCCACGTTCTTCTCTCATCAGTTCTACTTTCCACCCAATGGAATAAAACTCATCAAGTCTTCTGCCACTTTATCATAAGAATTATTACAATTTCCAGTAACATGTTGCCTGTTTCCATCTGAGACCTCAACAGAAGCAACTTTAACATTCATATTTCTACCAATAATTTCTTTAAGGCAAGAAGGTTTTTTCTACCAAGTGCCCAAAACTCTCCCATCCTCTCCCATCAGCGGTTCCTAAGCCGCTTCCACATTTTTAGGTATTTGTTACAGCAGCACCCACTTCCCAGGACCAAAATCTACATTAACTTCCCAGGGCTGATAGAACAAAGTCCCAAAAAACGGCAGCTTAAAACAGCAGGGATTTATCATCTCACGGTGCTGAAGGCCGGAAGCCCAGAATCACGGCCTCAGCAGGGCCGTGCTCTCTCGACGGCTCTAGGGTAGAGTTCTTGCTTTCCCCTTCCTGCTTCTGGTGTCTGCTGGCGATCCTTGGTGTTCCTTGTCTTGGAGACGCATCACTGCGGTCATACAGCCATCTCCTCCCTGTGTCTTCACCTCATCATCCCTCTGCGCATGTCAGTCTCTGTGTCCAAATGCCCCCTTTTAGTGAGGACACCAGTCATATTGGATCAGGGCCCACGCTCATGCCCTCACTTTAACTTGATTACCTCTGCAAAGACCCTATAACCAAATAAGGTCACATTGAGAGGGACTGGGGAGTTAGGATTTCAACAAATCTTTCTGTGGGGAACAATTCAACCCCTAACACTACGTAAAAGACATTAGTTGTTCAGGCTAAAGATAATGTCCAGGCTTATTTGGACGTGCAAAGCGCTTGCAAGGCCACTCAGCATTCCAAGCCCCACAAGTTGAAAATTACTAATTTAGTCAAATCTCCCTCATTTGATAAATGGAGGAAATGAAGTAAAAAATCAAACCCATACCTTTTGACTTAAAATCCAGCCCAATGGTATTAGTACACGAATCTGCTCCACTCCCCACCTACACCATTTGAATAGAAGAGATTCCAAAAAGGTCTGATTTTCTAGTAACTAGAATCTTTGGGTAACCAAATGTACCATTTCCCAAAACTTTAAAAGGTTTAATTGGATACAAATACTTTTAATCACCTAAATGGAAAGTAGTTATTTATAGTTACATCAGTCACCATAGGCCAAATGGTTACTCAGTAATAGAAGGCCCCAAATCTTGTTGGCTTGCAGTGACGAAGATGCGCTCCTCACCCACATTATCTGTCCACCAGCGGTCAGTTCTGGCTTGGCTCCACTTTGTCTGCGTGCTATTGCCCAGACTGAGCAGTGGCCTCTTTCTGGGGCCTGCAGGAAGGAGAAGGGGGCCCTGGCACATAGCATCTTCCTCAGACTCAGCCTAGACTAGGAAAAGGAGAAACCCCTCTGTCCCCTCCACCAGCCTTACACATGCCAAACACCAAGCGACAACAGTGCACCACTGAGGGAGCTGAAAGGCATGGGTGAGGGACGCTGCTCTGCGGCACGTGGCACTGGGAAAGCTGAGAAGCGAGGGTGAAGGACATGCACTGAGAAAGCCCTGCAGCACCACAGCTCCCATCCTGAGCACAGAGGAACCACAGAAAGGACAAAACCCACGGCCGACTCAGGTCCCGACCAGACCTTCCCAGGCCGCCGCATCACTGGCCTGACGAGATCTGAGCCCATTTCCAGGAGTAAACAGTGTTTACTCAAGTCTCTGTTATTCCGCATGAGGTGCATGGTGTTCAATAAAAAAATTACAAAGACACAAAGAAAACAACCCATTGTCAAGAGAAAAAACAATTCAACAGTATCAAAACCAGAAAAGACACAAGTGCTGGAAATGAAAACAATTGTGGTTAATATGTAAAGAATTTAGAGAAAAAGGAATGTTAGGAAAGCATGTGAACAGTAGGAAATTTCAGCAGAGAGATGAAAATCGTAAGAGGCAAATGGCAACAGGAGAAATAAAAGATGCCTGTGTTGGCGATGAAGAATTCCATTGTCGGGCTCATCACTAAATGTGACACAGCCAAGGACAGAATCAGTGAATCTGAAGATGGATCAGTTAGAAATTACCCAAATTGAAACACAAATGAGAGACAGGTGAACACAATCAAATAAAACATACAGAAACAGAGCGTGGAGAGATGTGTGACAACATCGGTCCAGCATCTGTGAAACTGGAGTGGTAGAAGACAGACAAAGATGCAGGAAAAATATTTGAAGGGATAAAGCCCAAGAATTTCACAAAAAATAGCAAAGGACATCAAACCACAGATTCGAGAATCTCAGAGAGCCCCAAGCAGGGTAAAGAGTAAACACCCCACTTTGCTATCCTCTCAGGGATCCTGAGAAGCAGCCACAGAGAAGGTCCACGTGTCATAGGCGAGGGAAGACTGAGTTTTGTCCACACTCGTGTAGGTGACGGAGGCAGAGCCCTGAGGACTCCAAGGCCTTCGCTTCTCCTCCGACTGCATTGGTTTGCCACTCTCCACGTACCCGCGGTGCAGTCGTGGGCCGGTTCCTTAAATCTCATTCTTCCTCTTTAAAAGGAGTCTAACAATGCAGCGTTCCTTTCAGAAAATATATCAAGAGAGCCCAGCACAGAACTTGCATAATTCCATGCCCCACAGTCTGCATGACTTGGGTGTGGGGACCACCTGTGACTCTTCCGTCTCTGAGTCAGGGGCTGAGGCGAGCATGGGTTTCTTCTGTGCCGGGTCCCATATTTGTCTGAGGGTCCTGTGGGTCCTGTTCCTTGTCATGGCTGGAGGAAACGGGGACCAGGATAGAGCTTGCGTGGTGACTAACTTTGCGTCCTACATCTTTCAGCAGCTCCCTTCTTGTCAAGTTGGAGAATCATATTTTCTAGTGTATTTGCTTCCTGGGGGCGAGGATGGGAAAGAAGGGTTGGAACAAATTCTTTCTATCTTCACCTCCTCCCAAATCTTCCTGTTACACCTAAACTGTTGTTTTCTAAAACATAAAAACAGTAATTTCATTTATTTTTTCAATTTTTTTATTTATATACATATTTTTTCAATTGAAATTCACAATAGTTTACATCAATGTGAGATTTCAGTTGTACCTTATTTCTTGTCTGTCACCAGAGAAGTGCTCCCCTTCACCCTCTGCGCCCACCCCTTCCCCTGGGAACCACTGAAGTATTTTCTTTGTCCATGTGTTTGTTTATATTCCACATGTGAGTGAAATCACACGGTGTTTGTGTTTCTCTGTCTGGCTTATTTCGCTTAGCATAACACCCTCCAGGTCCATCCATGTTGTTGCAAATGGGATGATTTTGTCTTTTAATGGCTGAGCAGTGTTCCATATATGTATAGACCACATCTTCTTTATCCAATCGTCAGTCGATGGGTACTTAATTGCTTCCACGTCTTGGCTATTGTGAATAGTGCTGCAGTGAACATAGGGGTGCATATGTTATTTTGGATTGTTGTTTTCAAAGTGGTTGGGTAGATACCCAGGAGTGGGATCACTGGGTCATATGGTATTTCTATTTTTAGTTTTTTGAGGAATCTCCAAACCGTTTTCCATAGTGGCTGCACCAGTTTACATTCCCACCAGCAGTGTATGAGGGTTTCCTTTTCTCTACACCCTCTCCAACATTTATCGTTTTTGGTCTTGGTAATTATAGTCATTCTGACTGGTGTAAGGTGATATCTCATTGTAGTTTTGATTTGCATTTCCCTAATTATTAGTGATGTTGAGCATCTTTTCATGTGCCTGTTTGCCATCTGTGTATCTTTCCTTGAAAAAAATCTTTGACAAAGGAGCCAAGAACATACAATGGAGAAAGGAAAGTCTCTTCAATAAATGGTGTTGGGGAAACTGAACAGCTACGTGCAAAAGAATGAAAGTAGACCATTATCTTGCACCATACACAAAAACTAACTCAGAATGGATTAAATATTTGAATGTAATAACTGAAACCATAAACATCCTAGAAGAAAATATAGGCAGTAGACTCTGTGGCATTGGTCTTAGTCACATCTTTTCAAATACCATGTCTACTCGGATAAGGGAAACAAAAGAAAAAGTTAACAAATGGGACTACATCAGACTAGAAGCTTCTACAAAGCAAAGGAAACCATCAACAAAACGGAAAGACAACTCACCAACTGGTAGAAAATATTTACAAATCATTTATCAGACAAGGGGTTGATGTCCTAAGTATGTAAAGAACTCACACAACTCAACAAAACAAAGCACAAACAACCCAGTCAAAAAATGGGCAGCAGATATTAACAGACATTTATTTACTTATTTATTTTCTCCACTTTGCAGCAATGCTTGTTTTGTGTTTCTGAGCCTAAATGGGAGGATGTCAGGGGGCCCAAGAGATGCGCACAGAGAAGGGGGAAATGAGACCACGTCAGTCTATGTCACAGACCATCACCGTCATCACTGTTATGATCATTATTATTGAATCACTGTTAGTTTAATAAACAAACATTTCTTTATGGTTCCTCAAAGCAATCCATCCCCACTTTGTCCGTGAAAGCCCAGTAAAGCGGGTGTGGACACTGGCAGTCATCCAGCAAGCTCTGGATTATTCACGCTGTCTCTCCTGTATCCTCTAGCTCCCAGCTCCTGCCCCTTGGCTTGTGGGCTTTCCTGCCTCTCAGTTTTGGTTTCCCTGCCTGGGTTCTGAGCACTCCTACCCCTAATCCATCGACTCTTCCCTCCTGACTGTCTCAACCAGCACTCTCTGCCTTGTCCGCCCCCAGGGACCCGAACCTCAGCAAGGACCCTTCCCAGCAAGCACGCAGGCTCTTTTCAAGGGTGGGTGACAAAAGCACTGCAAAGGAACCAGGTTTCAACTTGCTCCAGCCAAAGTTTCTGTCTCTCCCTCTTTTCCTCTTTCTTTCTCTCTTAAAGAAGTCTGCTCCAAAGTATGCAAACATTTACTGTGACACATATTTCCCCTTCTGCATAAAAGAATATCAGCACGTTGGCTGACGCACGGGCCCATGTGTTCCTTCGCCAAGGTGTGATGAGCCTGGGAGCGACACACGCACCAGGCGTGGGGGTCCTGCCACGGTGCGGTGGGGGTGTTGCTGTCTTGTGAAACAGGTGCACGGAAGCCCATGTGACTAGGAGGCTCCGTGAAGTGAAACTGTGGTTACTCAGACCCACGGCTCCAACATGGGACTATCGGGTTCAGACTCGACTCTGTTTATTTAGCACCTTCCCTGTGAACTTAGTGGACCTTAGGACTTACTAAGTCACAAAACTCTTCTTGCAGAGTGAAAATTACACCCACAGAGTTGAGGACTCGAAGAAATCAGGTGGCCTTTCCACAGTGCTTGTTCTCAAATTTTAGCATCATGAGAACCACCTGGAACTGTTTCAACACAGATTGCTGGGCACGACTCCCCACCCCCAGGGTTCGGAGCAGCAGTCCTGGGGTGGGGCCGTATAATCCGCATTTCTAACATAGTCCCAGGTGACACTGCGGCTGGTCCAGGGACCACACCTTGAAAACCACTTTTCTAGCATGCAGGTGCACAGCACTGAGGTCTAAAGCCGTTGACTGAAGTATGAAACGTCAGTGCTGTCGGTCAAAACCAGGATGGCCAAATCAGCTGTTCTGCTCAAGAGGCAGGGACGGGGCGGAACCCTGGGTCCCACGCCAGGGAAGCAGAACAGCGATGGGGTGAGGAGCCAAGTCAAAGGGCTCGAGGGGACTGCCACAGGCATGTCCAGACTCCCCAGGGCCGCAGAGATGGGTGTCGGGGTGGGTCCATCAGGTCCATCTAGACGATTAGAGCGGTCAGGAGAAGATAACAATTTTCGACTTTTAAACATTCCACTCTTACTGTGGTTTGTGGGTGGTAAACTCAGTTTGTGCCAAGAGATAGGAATTGAAGACAGAAGTGTCCAGACAGCGTGTGCACGCGCATGTTAATAGGAACAGGTGAGGCTCCTTTCAGCTTATACATTGCATTCTTCTAATTTCCTAAGTGTGGGCTCCTCATTGGCCATGGAGGGGTTGCGTTCAGAAGTAGAGGCAACTGCCCGTGACGTGGAAGACCTCGCAATCTAGTGCGATCCGTCAGCCTGTCGGCGTGGTGGGCACAGAGGGAGGATTAGTCACTTCTAGTTTGAGAGAAGTGGTGTCAGAGAAGGCTTCACAGAAGAGGTGACACTTAAGTGCACCTGAAAGGTGAGCAGGAACATAGCTGGCAGGGACGTTTGAAGAAGGGCCTTTGTCTGATGTGTGGAGGGAAAATAATTTTCTCTTCCAGTGAGGGAATAACATCCTCCCTTAGACTCATTTCCACCCACATTGGAGGAAAACTAGTGTTTTGATTTTAAAAGACTTCCCAAACAAAGGCAACAGCATGGAGGGGAGGGCCATAGGAGCACACACACGGCGCAAAGTCAAGGTCTCCCTGAGCAGAAAGCATTTCGTTCTACCCTTCCCCCCTTCCTGCTGGCATCCCTCAAGGGAGCATTTCATGCACAGCTGTCGAATTTCCTGAATTCCACTGTGTTTGCACAAACTTCTGAGAGTCAGAGGGTAAAGCAAAGGAAGTTTTGTACCTTAGAGGCATCCTTTTTCCTTCCACAGACAGTATGTTGTTTGGAAGAATTAGCTGTTGGTATTAATAGTATAAAATATAATAATTACTATGTGCATTGCTTTATAATCCCACTAATGGACTTGTGTTGGTCTGCTTGGGCTGCACTAACAGGAATCCGCAGACAGGGTGGCGTAAACAACAGAAATTGGTTTCTCACGGTTCTGGAGGCTGGAGGTCCAAGATAGGGGCAGCAGGGCAGTTTCCAGTGAGGCCTCACTTTCTGGGCTGTGGGCCCCCTTCTCACTGTGTCCGCGCGTGGCCTGTCCTCCGTGCACACGTGGGGAGAGAGTGGTCTCTGAGCTCTCTTCTTATAGGCACTAGGCCTATTGGACTAGGGCCCCGCCCTTGTGATCTCATTAACCTCAATCACCTCCATAAGGGCCCTAGCTCCAAGTGCAGTCACTGTGGGAGTTGGGGCTTCAACATACGGATTTTAGGGCAGAACAATTCAGCCCGTAATAGGACCATAAGAAACTCAGGGTCAGACGGCTTATTCAGTTTATTTTATTTTCCCTGCATTTCCTCCCTATTTCCTGGTACACACAGGTCATTTGACTTGGATGGAATTAAGTGTCCTCTCTCGGAAAATCTTCCCAACAACATACGAGACAGGCAGGGGAACTGTTATCGTCACCCCAAATTCATACATGAGTAACCACGGCTCACAGTAAGCACACAGAACACGCCAGGCGCTGTTCTGAGCTCTGCGTGAATTCACCAGCGTGATTCCCATTTTAGGAGTGAGGAATTGAAGCCCAGCAGGGTTAAATAATTGCCCATGATGACATCTCTGAAACGGCAGAACCAGTAGCCAACCCCAGTGGCCTGGCTCCAGGGCCCACGCTCGTCCTCTCTCTGTCGCTTGTCCTCCTCCGGGGGCCACAGAAGCCATATGTCCTGCCCCGGATTTCTTATTTGGCACCTGTGTTAGTTTTCTAGGCTACCATAACAAGTTACCATAGACTTGGTGGCTTAAAGCTACACAAATTTATTCTGTCACAGTTCTGGAAGCCAGAAGTACAAAATCAAGCCCTTGGCAGGGCCACACTCCCTCCTGAAGCTCCAGGGGAGGCTCTCCAGCTTCTGGGGGCTCCAGGCCTCCCTGGCTTGTGGCTGCATTGCTCCAGCCTCAGCCTCTTGTCTTCATCTGCCTCTTCCTCTCTCTCTCTCTCTCCTCTGGGCACCTCTTGTAAGGACACTCATCACTGTACTTAGGGCCCCACCTGGATAGCAGGACGGTCTTAACTCAAGACCCTTAACTTAATTACATCTGCGAAGACATTTTTTTCCAAATGAGGTCACATCCACAGGTCTAGTGGCTTGGATGTGGATGCATCTCTTGGGGGTACCCTTCAGCCCACTGGAGCACCAGGACCCGGCCACGATCCAGCACGCGGGGTGCCATCGATGCCTTCTCTGCTGAGCACGTCCTTCCTGGAACTGGCCCCCTTGCATCCTCCTCAGTCTCCTCCAAAGGGGCACGTGGTCCCCACCACGTAAAGCACGGCCGGCCCTCGGGCACACTAGCCCAAGGGACCCAAGGATAGCAGCCCTGAAGAGTGTGGGCGTGGGACGGAGCGAGAAGAGTGACAGAAGCAGACTCTTTAAGAGTGGCTGCTCTTGGCAGCTGCATTTCCCAGCAGGGCCGGCACGAGCGAGGTGAGCCAGGCGCCCCGGGCACAAGGCCTGGGAGCCGGCGCTGCAGGGCCAGAAAGTGAGGCCTTGGTGAGCCCTGGGCCAGGCTGCCTCACCCCTCTCACCTGTCCCGGCCCCGCCTCCCTGCACGCACACTGGACAGTCGGAGGAGCTCGGTGTGGAGAGAGAGGAGCAGGGAAGAGAACACAGACCTGTAGGGAAAGCAGCGGGGGAGCAGAGTCCAGGGCGTTGAGCCCCGGCTCTCTTCTCCTGGAGCCTCGGAGGATTTCTGTAATTTGCTCTATGAGATGCTCCAGTGACCACATTAATTAAGATATTAATTTATACGTATGGTACTTAAGCTTTCTGGGTTGGGTTTCTGTCATTTGCAACCAGAAGAATTCCAACACAAAGCCCGAGGTCTTTCCACTCCCGATTGCTTCCTTTCCTGTTATTTCCTGAGATGAGGAGACTGAGGCAGAGAAAGGATGCGATGCCTGTGAAGCCGCGACCCAGACAGCGGGCGCCCAGGTCCCTCTGCGCCGACCCTGGGCGGCGGCCAGGACCTCTCTGCGTGAAGCTGGCTCCCGCGTCGCTTCTTCATAGAACGTGAGTCTCCTGTCCTTTCAGCGTGGGGACAGAGAGCTGCTTTAGTTGATGATTTAAGAAAGTCCGCGCCAGGATCTGACTCGCTTTCCCACAGGGCGCCGGGAGCGCGGGCCTCCTGTGGCTTCTGCTCTCCATGCTGCTCCTGGCCCATCGTGGCTTCGAGCGCACCTGCCGCCACATTGAATAGGCTGTTCTCAGAATTTCAGAGAATCGAGGCAGAAATAATTAGCATGGACTAGTTAACACTTCTTATTTTAGCTTCTCAGAAAGAGACATGAAATCTTTCCGCAAACCCTTGGTCTCACTCTGATCTCGTGGGAGCCCTCCTCGTGTGGGACCCAGAGAATCAAATGTCCCAAATCGGCCACCTAACACTGCGCGGCTTCGTCCTCCAGAACAGAACTCGAGAGGAAAAGGAAAGGAATCAGAGAATGGACCGCGTGAGGCCAGCGTCCTCGTCCCGCTGGCTGGGAAGGGCTCGGCTTGTCTGTGGGCACTGCCGCCCTGGGAGCAGTGACACTGGTTGCCAAGTGCTTAGGGCAGCTCTGTCCCGGAACGTTCCACAGTCCCTCATTCAGCCCTCACCGGCCTCCCACTGGTAGATGCACAGCCCATTCTACAAGTGAGGACGCTCCAGTTTAGAGAAGAGGAAGCAGCTGCCCCGCCACCGACCTGGATCCGGGTGAGGTGCCACGAGGCCCAGCCCTGTGCTGCTCCGAGGCACCAGATGGGGCCTGTGGTCCCCACTTCACGAGCATTTAGCCTCTACCCCGAGGGCGAGGGGAGGGGTCCTGGGATCTGCAGGGTTCCTGGGCTTTCCGAGGATTTGTTATCTGCCTGCACTGGTGTCAGAGGAGCAGAGGAATCTTCTGCTCAAAAGCAGCTGAGAATTTCTTTCTGGCTCCAAAGCCAGACCCAGCACCGGTTGCCTCAGCCCGATATGTATTAAGTTAATAAATTTTTCCCTGTCTATCCTCCTGTTGGAGCTGTTACTGCATTTTTCTTCCTTTGCTAAAAGTTGAATGTATTTTCATTCTCAGCCCTTTCCATGAGGCCAGTGGCCAGTGGCTCTTTCGTCATTTCCCCTGGGCTTTCCTGTTTCCCGAGCTTGCTCATCACACAACAGGGTGGAAAGATCTAGAATGGGGATCAGAAGACTGGGCTCTCAGTGGCACCCTCCCCAGACTGTATGACTCCTAGCGGGTCCCTCCCACCCTCTGAGCACAGCGTCCTTGTCTGTAAAGTGAGGAGTCGGGTTTCAGAGCCTCCAGGGTGAGCCCTCAGCCAGGCCAGCTGCTGCGATCTGCAGGACCTTCTCCATGTGTCTGGGACACTGCTCCTTCCCCATCCTCTGCCCTGGGGAAGCGTCTCAAGCCATCTCTCCCAGGGGAGAGGAGAGTTAGCTTCTTCCTCACCCTGCAGAATCCACAAACACAGTGTGGTAGAAATAGAGATGCAGAGACACAGAACGTGTCCTCGGTGCAAGGACAGGCAACGAGGACTCAGGGAGGGGCCTCCCTCACCTGGCAGGAGAGGTGTTAAAGGAGTTCACCCGGCGAGGTCGTCTCCAAGCTAGGTCTGCAGAGCGGGTAACAGGGTGTTCGTGGGCCCAGATTCTGCTGTCGGCTGATCTAACATCAGTCCAGACTTGAAGAAGCAGCGGCTGAACGACCTTGAACAAGTTACTTTACCTCTTGGTGTCTCCTTTTCTTCCCCTGTAGGGTGGGGATCACAACGCTGCGTTCATAGGATGGGTAGGAAGAGCAGATGACATTCATCATTAAAGACCTACAGGCGCCTACCACGTGCCAGGACTGACGCGGGTCCAAGAACACTGTGAAGAAAGATAAAAATTCCACGTAATCAGACAGTCCGAGACACAATCCTAACTCTCTGCGTGTATTAACTCCTCTGACACTCTCTTCGGCCCTCTGACGGAGGCCTGTCATCATCTACCATTATTCGTACTTTGGAGACAAGGGATGGGCCTCAGAGAGCATCACTGATTGGTCCCCGCTGGCATAGCCGGTAGGTGGCGGATCCTGAACTCCAGCCTGGCTCTGACCCAGAGTCTTTTCGCTGAGCATGGCCTCACCTGCCCCTGCCCACCTCACCACAAGCTCACTGCTGCCTCCACACAGGACCATGGGCCGGCTGTCAGGACAGTGGGGACACAATCAGACAGCAACCACCAATGTAAAGTCACCGCTGACCCCAGGGCTGACCCAGACCCAGGCCTGGCCCATTAGAATGCTGCGTCTCCCTACCCCGAGAGATTGGCTCAGTGATGTACACATGACCCAAAATGGCCCTGGAACTTCCGCTGGAACAGATGAGAAAGGTAAGCTCTTTCTCAGGGTTGCTGACTGCTGACATGGCAGCATGTAAGCCTGGAGCTGTTGGTGGCACGAGACTGAAGCCAACCGAGGAGGAGCCAGAGCCACAAGACCCTGAGGACAGGGCCACAACCATCCTTGTGTCACGAGCCATTCAAAGCCTTTTGTTTAAGACCGTTTGGCTTGGGTTTCTCTCTCTGGCAACCAAGAGCCTGACCAGCACACTCAGGAAACCACACATAATGTGCTCTGTACATGATACCACCTCGCACCTGGGTGTTCTGTGTATGGTTATTTTTGGAGAACAAATAGGAGTTAACCAAGTAGAGAAGGAATAGGCGTGCTCAGCAGAGTGACCAGGATGTGCAAAGGCACAGATACGAGAGATCATTGCCCATTAAGGAGACAGTGTCTGTGTTAACCCGACTGCAACATCCAGTCCCCAGCATCTCATCGTCAGGGGCTGACCTCCGGAGGGCTCACCTCAAATGAGAGCTTCAGTATCTGGCCTGTAATTTTCCTCTTCATTTCTTTGCACATTCTGGAAAATCTTAAATGACTTCACAAATATATTCTGATTCGCTGCATCTGCAGTAAGTTGGCTGAAACCGTGGGATGGCTGACCTCAGGGCGGGTCCTCACGGTCAGCAGAAGCACGGTGCTTGCATTTAACCTCACCCTCACCAGGGTCTCGGCCAGGAGGGTCGAGCCCATTGCAGAGCCCAGCCTCTTCCTATCAGCCTATCCTCCTTCCACCCACGTTACAGCTGCTCTGATCTCCAGGTCATGACAAAGAAACATCTCAGGAAGGTTACGGGGTGGACTTGACACTGCAGGTGGCTCTGGGTTCTGGAACTTGAACGCTCAGGCCTGTGCTCTTTGCATCATGCAGCCTGCAGTCCAACTGAAACAGGAGACTTGTCATTAACCCTTTCTATTGCCCATCACCATGATGTGATTTCACAGAGATCACTTGTTTTCACCCCCAAACTCCTAAAGGCTTGAGGGACGTGTCCTGCGTCTGCCCGGAGCACAGACACCACAGTGTTCCCACAGCCACCAGTGGGGAGAGACCACACTGAGAAAGCACACGGCCATCAGGTGACTTCTCTTGTCCATGGCTGAGTGGCTGTGGCGGGCCTCCTGGCTGGAGCTGGTGGGCAGGTTCCTGCGGGAGATATGGACTCCGCCCAGTGTATTTTCCAATCAGATGGGTCATATTGATAACCATATTGTTAATTCCCATATTGTTAATTTTATACACCTGCTGATTTTTGTCTGCTTCTGTGATTGTTTCATAAGAAGTATTTATTAAAAGTCTCCTACTGTAATTGTGCATCTGACTCTCTCTCCTTTTATTTCTGTTAGTTTCTGGTTCATAGGTTTTTGAAGCTATGTTATTAGGCATATACAGAATTCTGATAGCTTACTGATAGATTTACCCCGCCCCTTATATAGTTATGAAAAAACTCTGTTTATCAATACCCTTTGCCTGGCAACCTACTTTGATACCAGTAAAGCTACACTAGCATTCTTATGATCAATATTTGTGTACTACCTCTTCATCCATGCTTTTAACTCGGAACTTTGAGTCCTCGTATTTAAGATGCATCACTTATAAACAGCCTGTAGTTGAAAACCCAGCGTGATGTGCTTTGACTTTTTATTGGAATATTTATTCTGGTTACACTTAATGTGACAATGTGCTTGCTGATGTATTTGGGTTAAAATCTACTATCCTCCTATTTATTTTCTCGTTGCCTTTATCCTTTTTGTTCCTTCTCTATATAGTTTTCTTGGATTTATGGTGTATTCTTTCATTGTATCATTTTCCCTCTCCATTAGCATGTTAAACAGGCATGCTTTTTTTTTCCTATGGCTCTCCTACAGAGCACAACACACCCTCACGTATCAGAGTTCTACAAATGAGAACTTCCATCATGCAGGCAATTCAAGACTTAGAGCACTTTAACTCATCCACCCTCACCCACCTTTTCTGCTATGTTGTTATGGACTTCATTTCTCCATGTATGTCAAATACAATAGGCAGTTACTATTGTCTCACACAGTCTATATTAACTTGGATTCACCGCACACGTTTATCCTTTCCATTGGTTTTCATTCCATTTTGCATTTCCATACTTTCATTTGGAATCATTTTCCTTTTGCTCGAATAACTCACATTAGTATTTCCTTTCCTTGCTGTCGTGGACATATAGTAAACTGAAAATAACCCAAGCAAACAGCTAAAAATACCTTCTTCACATTAATCTACTTCATTCAATAGCACCCTGCTCCTTTCTCCACCTCCTTTGTCCCTCTCACTCGCTCTTCTGTTCCAGCTGTGCCCATCCAATCCGAAGACACAACAATGGCACCATCATTCTTCCAACCTGAGCTCCCTCCTTCGGCATAAATCACATTGCTTTGAACAGAATCAGGCTGCTTTCCTGAAAACAGAAATTATACGAAGGAAGAGAAAGATAAGGAGAAAGAAAAGGGGTAGAAAGAGAACCTGGCAGCACCTCACTCTCGGCGAATTTTCTTGAGTAAATGCAGGCCAGCTCCCTCCGGCCAATCCAGTCATTCCGTTTGTAGGTCAAGACAGGTTGTGGGAAGGAGATGAGGGTGGAAAGCGGAGGGAACGTTTGCAGGTGTAGGAGAAAGAGATTTGGTGACTGGTCACCGAGGTTGAAAACCAGGTATGCAAAGATACATCTATTTCTGCAATTCAAACATGTGTCTGCAACTAGAGATTTAAAAATTATGAACGTGAGTGGGTTGCAGGGAGATTGTGCTCACTCCTGCTTCTCACAGCCGCCAGCCAACCTGACTGACTTTCATCCTGCCTGTGTTCCCTCATTTACTTTGGTCCCTAAGGCGTGTGAGTCTGTGATGTCCATAGACTTAGGTGACACCTGCACACTATTGTTTCCTTTGAAGTCACTTTTTTTTGCTTTCATCATTTGAAAAGGATCTTATTTTCTGCCCAGGCCCTGTTTTCTCCAACTTATAGATATTTGGATGTTACAATAGTTCTTTTATAATAAATCACTAACAATAGATACTTCACTTTTTCAATTGATCTAAGTTGAATATTAAGGTCAACCATTGCAATTTGGACACTGGCCTTTGGGAATGTACATAAAAAGCTCTTGAGAAGCCTGCCTGCGCACTCCTTTCTCTGTGGTCCAGTTGGTCATCAGTCCCCTCTGCCGCTTCATCAGTTTGCATGTTGTGGTTCCTGCCCTTGCTGCGAAGTCATGATGGGTGCATCTTATACTCCACAGGCTACATAATAGCTTTTAACTGTTCTAAATAAATATCTGATTGTTCCCGGTCCAGGGGATTTTTCCAACGAAACATCTCAAGGAACGGTCTTTTTCTTTTTAAAAAGGCTCAAAATATGCACATATTTATGTTATAAAGTTTACATGACCCAACATTGTATACATGAAGACTAAGTCTCCTCGCTTGCAATGACAGTGCTCAGCACTCCCAAGATAGGTAGATGGGTCTCTGCTGTGATGAGGGCCTCACGTTCTCGGGCAGCCCGGCGCAGATGCCTGGCCTGCCTTGCTGAACAGCAGCCGCCTCTGCTATGGGAACAAAAGGGGAAATGACCTACATAGGATTGTGGAGTCAGAAGCAGAGATGGAAGGTTCCAGGTTTTTGTGGGATTCTTAGAAGATCTTCCAGTCCTCCTGGATATAATGTGCTTGGGGCTGAAAGGGGAGGGGCGCGTGGAGGTGGCATTCAGGAAAATCCATTTTGCCAAATACATAAAAACGTTCCGTGTGTGCATTCGAAAGGAAATGGAAGCCATATGTTTCTGATTCATTTACATGTAATCCATCAAAATATTATTTTTTAGGAGATATTTAATGTCCAAGAAACCTGCCAAGACTTCTTATAAACATTTTTTCCAAAGGACCGGCTGCATTGAGGCAGCTGTACAAGAAGTTATCCTTGAAAAATGGAACTGGTTTCAAAGTCTCAAGCAGATTTTAAACTTCCCAAGGGCAGCCTGACATGATAGAAACAGCAAAGACTTTGGCGTTGAACAGAGTTGGATTTAAAATCTCGTTTACTTCTCATTAACCATCACAAAAATATATTTCTATGTTTTTGTTTGTTTAGACTCTATTTTGTGCCAGGCAGAAGATGCAATATTGAATTAGGGATTCAATACCAGAGAAGCAGAATAAACAATACTCCTCTTGTCGTTAATGTAGTTAACGAGCCTGTATTTTCTTATTCCAAGAAATGGAGCTAGCAATGCTCATCCTAAAAGATCTTCAGGAAAATCATTCAGCATGTCACACACTGCCCGGCATGCCAAACACTCAATGAAAGGAGTTCTCTTCCATTTTCAACCTCTTTCCGTTTGAAGCCGCTTTTCCCAGTCAATCGGTCTGCACACACACACCTCACACAAGGGCCCGGCTCCTCTATGCCCTCAAAGACCACTTCACTGGGGTGCCTCACACGTTTGCTCCTCATCCACCAGGTCCAAGTGGCTCTGGTCTCAGAGTGCAGAGCAGTCTGCTTTAGACTAGAACTGAATGACAATTTGTAATGAGGATAGTTAAAAAAAAAAAAAGAAAGAAAGAAAAGCATAAACTTTGAAGTCAGGACAAACTGAACTTGAATTTTGGATTTATCATTCACAACCTTTTCATCCTGGTCAAGTTTCTGGGCTTCAGTTTCTACATCTGTAAAATGGGATGAAAATGACCTAATGTGCAGTGTTGCTGTGACAAGTCACCTGGAATAATATATGAAAGGTGCCCAGCCCAATAAAGGCAGATCTTGTTACCTCCATGAAAAGCAAATCAAAATATTTCATTTTAAGGGCTTAAAGTTCAAAACCACAATATTGCAATCTTCTTGGTGGATTATAACCTGTTTAACACTTGAACTGTAGGCAACCAACTTGATAAACTCATCAATTCCACCCATGAAACATCCATACCTATACCCGTTGAGTCTCTTGAAGATGCCAGAGGTTAATCTCTGTCACGGGAACGAAAGCACCCTGTACGTGGTTTGCGATTCTCCACTGAGATTTCCATTGCAGGCATGACTAATCAATCACAGAAGGCTTTCCCACTAAGGGTACGCAGGCAGTACAAATCACTTGGAGCTGGCAAGTAAGATAACCGTTTGCAACGCTCATGTAATTCATCAGTTTGCATGACCCACTCTCCTTAAACCTCAAGTCTGTTTGACAGACATTTATGTAGCCCTTACTGTGTACCTGGTCATGGAGCTGTAGAGATAAGTGAGCTGCGACTCGTCCACCAGGTGTATTACGAGGCAGAATAAATATTTGCTAGCTAGAGATTTGAACTGCTACAGAGAAGAAGAGGCTTGGAGAATTGAAGCTAAGGAAGATTTAGTTTTTTCTTGTTTACTCACTCTCTCCAGAGCACAGCAAATAGAGCCAGCAAATCGTAAAGATCAAAACTGTTTGTTAAGCAAGTGAATGAGAATGAATTTGCCGAGCGCGTGTTGTGTTGATTTGATATTTGCTCAGGTAGAGAACAATGCAGACTAAGAGGAAACCTTGGGGACCTCAAAAGGAGAGAAGCCTCTGAGCTGGATCGTGACGAATAAGACACTTCCACCAGAGGGAAGAAGGAAGACACTCCAAGCAGAAGAAATGACCTGAACAAATACGCCAAGTGTGGACACTCACGGCCTGAGGATGCTTTCTATTTCGACAGATCTGGAATATGTGCCTCGCCCAGGCCACCTCCTAAGCTTGGACAGACGGAAAAACAACAACGCTTGTGGCCAAGGGGAACAGAGCTAGATCAGAGGATGGTGGCTATAGGTACCAAAGAGACGCTGCTGTTTATTTGTTTTCTTTGGACTCTACTAACGCTCTTTTTCCCAGCAGTCCATGCTGCCTGCTTCATCGTTAGCACCCGAACATCTTGTTTGTTTCCACCAGACGGAAGTAATATACAATTATGCAAATTACCTCAACTCCAGGAAAGGAATCACAGGCCAGTCAATAATGTTGATGCTTTATGAAAGGGCAGCTCCTCCTGGAAGAAATAGCACGAGGGGCCGACCGCGAGCAGACATTCTGCAGCCTGCAGACGCCTGGTCCCCACAGCGCAATCTATTATCATATTTCCACATAATTAGTTTGTTTTCCACTTGAAATCAGAAAACAATTCGACATTGCCTTCCCCGCCTCGGGATGGAGAAGCATCCAGTGGAATTCTCCTGCGAAGGTTCATATGGTGAATAATTAGTAAGAATTAATCTGTGGAAATTGAAGTTTCGAATACCGTAGAACTCATGAATAGTGCATGGGGTAGCAGGTAGAGAAGAGGAGAGCAGCGTTCGTGGCCGACAATCGTGGACGACTGCTGGCAATCGTTTTTAATCAACACTGCACGAGCCAGAAAGAGGAACATGAGTACAGGCATGGAGAGATGCTGTCCGATTGTAACAGGCAGGATAAGGAAATGTTTCCAAAGTCACCTATCTCTGTTCATTTTCAGCTGTTTTTATCTGGAAAGGATGCTCTGGAATTGGAGAGTTTTCCTCCAATCGATGCTGACGGCGTCAACTACTGTACTCCTGGTCTTCAACTTTATTACCCCAATTTACCGACAGCTTAACTGGAAGACTCAGAGGCCCAGGGATGGGCTGGAGTCGCCAGCTGCTAAGTGGAGCCCCTGAGATCCCAAGGGAAGTCTTCAGGACATGACGGCAGAACCCAATAGCTTAAGGGCAACAATGCCTGGGCTGCAATCAAACTGATGCAGGTTCCCATCTTCAATCCACCCTTTTCCTCGGCTGAAGTAGGCGTATGTGATGAAGGCATCTAGGGGATGAAGTTTCTGAGGGTCACACGAAATAGTACGTACAAGTCCTTCGCACAGTGTCCAGCACACAGAAGGACACGAATTACACTTACATTAAAATGTTAATACAATTATTTCTCAAGGAGTACTCTGACTAAAAATATAGGCATCTCGGGGCACCTGGATGGAGCTGTAGCTCCCTTCTCCCTTGGCCCCGGGATGGCAGCTTTCCCGGGCATCTGCTCACCTGAAAGTACATTTACATGGAAAATTTGAAAGCGATCAGGGTTAATGTCTCCAATTATTAAGTGACTGGAAAAATGGGACAGCAGGAACACACGGCAGGGGAACATTTTTCAGAAGTAGAAAGCAAAGTTATTTTTTGTAGATTATGGAGTGCTTTTATTTTCTGCGGCTGAGCACACTTGAGCAATCCTTGCTTGTGATTACTCTAACAATATGGTCCCCAGAGCTGAAAATACAGCCAGAGCAAAGAAACAGAGCACCTTTTCAAAGGAACAACTAGTGTATTTTCCTTTTTACCCCAATTATAAAATTAAACTCATTATAGAAGAAAACTACATTAAAAGTAGAAAGAAAAAAAGCTCACCCTAACCTTAAAGATCCCCCCCCGGTTAATGTTTTTGGCATTTTAGCTGTTTTCTTCCATTTTTTTTTCTGGGCATATTTTTCCATAATTGTTGTCATACTGTATCTGCAATTTAAATTTTCATTTTCACTTAAAATGGTAAAATAAGCATTTTTACCAAAGTTCGAAAAGCATGAGCATTTTTTTAAGAAATAAATAAAAGTAGGATATAATCAATACACAGAATATCAATTTCTCTCCACACAAGGAATTGTTCTCAGATTCGGAGATCGCCTTTTGTTTCTGTCTCCAAGAGTGGTTTCCCATCCGAATGCACATTTGCCTCTCAGGGCATCTGTTGGGTTTGGAAGAGGTTTCCAGATTGAGATGAGAAATGGTCATTACAGTTAAGCTGCAACTTCAATCTTGAAAATGAATGAATGGATCCAGTCCAGTCCTTTGGCTGGGACCCAGTCTTTAAAATCCAGCAGAACAATGAGTATGTGGCTTCGCAGCCAGCTGGTATCAGACATGGGCAGGGAGAGTGTCAAAATATTAGTGACTTTTTTGCATTTGTCAAAGCTGAGGCCAATGCAAAAAATGCAGACAGCTTGCAAATTTGGGTTGTGCACCACAGGGTTTTTGTGTGTGTGTTTTTTTCAATCTTGCCCACCGGATGTCAACATTTCCTTGCTTTCTGACTACATCTCCACAAAGACAGAATGAAATACATTTTACTTTGAATATGAAAACCGCTATAGATTTATCATCAACGCATCAGCCACTAATTTATTACACTCGGGCAATGTACTCAGCTGGAACAAAGGGGCCATCAGCATTTCCATGGCAATCTCTCCTTTTCTTTCCTTGGTTTATAACTCATCTGCTTACTCAGTTGTGCCTGAACCTGGCAGGCAAGGTCTCAGTGGGAGAATAAATATATTTATACAAAATGTTTAAGAAAGGCTGCCCACATTGAGTTAGAAAAATAAGCATATGCTAGTGCTGTCTGGCACTCTCTTTGCAATTCCTGTATCTCTCCAAAAAGGAAAAAAACCTACAACCGAACATTTTTATTTTATTTTTAAAAGAAACACTGCTGGCAGGCAGCGTGCAATGTGGGCTTGATGAGTTGAGGTTTTTTTTTTTTCTCTCTCTCTCCTCTTTATCTTTTTCTGCCTATTTCAAAGAAACTATATAGGAGAACAAACTCAATGCTTCCAGAATTAAATAAAATCAGTTACTCCCATGCATATGTAGCCCAGTCATCTCTCCATCTCTCTTTATTTCCTGAGATGAGAGTTGGCTGTTTCGCGTGCGTGACCATCTCAGGTTCTGCACACCTCATGAGAAAGAGCTGAGTCAGACTCCTCCAGACCTGCCTTATCTCCATCCGTCGCTTGTGAATGTGTGAGCTTGCCTTGCTGAGCCTCAGTTTCCTTATTTGTAACATGGGGACACCAAATACACATCTTGGGACTTCATTGTGAGTACTGAGTGGCCCTGTGTCAGGGACCTATTCGTCTTATAAATGCTTGACGCCCTCTCCGTTTTACTGTGTCAGGTGAGAATTATCCTGGAAGAAGGAGGAGGAGGAGGAGGAGGCAGAGTCCATGGAGCCACTAGTAATGGTGATGAAAAGTAATAAATAGCATCTCTACAGTAGTCGCAGCTGTGAGGCACCTGTATTGTCATTAGGTCACTCGAGCCTCACAGCATCCTAGTGAACTAGTTATCATTACAATCATTCCCATTTGCTGATGAGAAAACTGAAGGTCTGGAAGATTAAACATCTTGCCCACAGATACTGTATGTTGAATGACTAACCAAACTCAGAAAGGCAATGACAGTGATGACATGTGACAATGTTGGACCTCACCTAAGCCTTGTGCTCTTGGAAAACAGCAATGGTCAAGAAATCCCATCATATTCCCAAAAATGGCCCCGCTGCGTGTGACCCATGTACAATGCATGGATGAGCCTCTTGCTTCTGGGTGACAAGACCAGACTCAGACCTCCAAACTCCCATTCTTTGTCTCATGCATGATTAGCTGAGCTGTTTCTTTCCACTGACCAAACTGGACGAAATGCCCATAACTTGGCTTGACCAAACTCCACTCGGTTCTCTCCTTCCCCCAGGTCTCTGAACTCTGGCCGCCACTGAGCATGTAACTTAGAACAACCCTCACTTAACAGCCTCTCCTGAGAATCAGCTGACTTCGGTGGTGTTTCTTCTCCCTATAAAAGAAAACCTGGGGCCACCCCAGTGGCATAGTGGTCAAGTTCATGCACTCCACTTCAGCAGCCTGGGGTTCACCAGTTTGGATCTCGAGCGTGAACCTACACACTGCTCATCAAGCCATGCTGTGGCGGCATCCCACATAAAAAACAGAGGAAAATAGGCACAGATGTTAGCTCAGCAACAATCTTCCTCAAGCAAAAAGAGAAGATTGACAGCAGATGTTAGCTCAGGGCCACTCTTCCTCACCAAACAAAAAGAAAGAAAGAAAATCCCTTTTCTGTGCAAGATGCTTGCAGAGCTTATGGTCACAGCTTTCTCTCTATTGCAATAGTCTCATTCTCCTTACTGCAATATTCCTTTTGAATAAAGTCTCCCCCTACTGAAGTCCAGATTTGTTTTTTATTTGACATGTTAGTAATAATATAAGTGATTTTTAACATATATGTAGTAGTTAGAATTAAGCATTTTTGCAAGAATATCATAACCAATATTTGTATTGAGCTGCAGCTCTGTTTTTTAAAAAATACTTCCCCATTAATTATTTCTCCAAAATAATTATTCATCATCAATAGGACAATTATTGCCCTATTTTAAAAATAGAGCCCATGAGAATGAGAAATAAAGTGACTTACTCAATTTCACAGAAACCAGTATATGGATCCTTATTTAGGAAGTGCGCAATGCTGGACGGGAGCATAAGCCTCCGCTGGCTGGTCCTCTGTTCTTCCACTTGTGCAGGAACACAAGCCAGGCTGGGCTCACGCTCATTTGAAAAAGGCCGATCTTTTGTGGGCTGGTGATAAAGTTCAGGCAGGGGTCTTTACCCGCACAAGTTACCGCTGAAACCTAATTTTGATTCATAATTTATTTTATTTTCCTTAGAGGGTGCCCTACCAACTGTATAATCTTCAAGTCCCATAAAACCCCTGAGAATAACGCGATATGTTGTATTTGAGAATTATGCCCACATGCCTCTGCTTTCACAAGATCACTCCTTCCAGGCAGCACAACGGCAGAATTTCCACAGAGACAGATTTTTGTGAAGGTGCTGTTTCCCAACGTGAGTTCTGCGTAATGCTAATTTTATGAGACTTTAACAAGTGATCCACAAAAAGAGAATTGGTGGTCGAACAAAGGAGAATCATTCAGTTAGAAAAGCTACTTTTTTAAATCTGCAGGACTCCTCAGCGCCTTTAATAGGTTAGCCAATATAGTGATTGTCAAGAATTCTATTTTAATGGAACATCTCCTTGCATTAACATTCCTAGGAACAGCTTTAAGAAATGCTGGATTAAGAAAATGAGTCTCCAGGGAACCTCTGTTTAAGAGGAAACATACAACTCAGGAGCAATAAAATAAGCTAATAAAAGTCTTTTATACTTTAGGATAAATGAAGTAATCAGGTGAATTTTTAGGTTCTTAGCCAGAGCCCAATGCAACGGAACACCAGAAAGAGTCAGCTTGGACAGGGAGCTGGTGAGGACCTTGAAGCCAGGCCACGCCTTGGTGGCAGCCGTGGTGGATCCAAGGGGTGTGTGAACATTTTGTCTATAACAAGAAGCAAGCCAAGGAGCCCAGGGCTCTTGAGCGGCAGAGGCCTCCCAAAAGGAGGATGTGGGCGGTCAGCAGACATTGACCTCACACACTGAAGGGCAAGAGCTAGTGTGTGTACGACATTTTTTAGTCATAACAGTGCTACTTTAAAAATTCTCATTTTCTTCCTTATCTCTAAGCAGCTGTGGTTTGGGGAATGAGCCCTGTATTCAAAGTCCGGCCGATGGAGCGTGTGCCTCAGCCGCTCTGCATCCAGCTGCAGGAAACTGGACAGACGCTCGACGCCCTGAGCCTGAGTTTCCCATTCTCAATGAGGAGACAACACTCGAGCTCAGAAAACGGTTGCAATTCATGGAGAAACTCACACAGAGCCGGGCACCACACCCACTCGCCTGGGTCTCAGCTACAACTCTGGGATGTGGGTGTTTCATAATTTCCATCTTGCAGGTGAGGAAATGGATGCTTAGAGAAGGTAAATTCCTCGATCAATATTACTCAGCTAGCAGAGGCTCAGACTCTGGACTCCCGATTTTGAATCTTCACTTTTTTCCACATAGCAGGTGTTTCTCTTCATAAGCTTACCACAGCTAGAAGGTGCCCGAGGATGCGGTCTGGAGCTCCACAGAGAAGGAACCAAAACAGCCATGGGACAGATTAGAAACCAAAAAAGTGTAGCCCAGTCTCCTTAGCATCTCAGGAAAGGTCCCTGGTCCTGCTTCTACCCACTTTTCCAGAAGCATTCCTTGTGCTTCCCCACCTGACACTTGGAGTTCCAATTATACTCAACTTGTACTTCCCCCAGTACAGCTGCTGTTGCACAGGTCCCTGGATTTGGTCATGCTGCATAAACCTCCGTTTCTTCGCCCCACCGTTTTTCGCCAAGACGATCGTCACGCCTCACCCTCGGGTTAGCAGATCTCCTGCAAGCTTTCTCTTACGCCAGGTCTAAGGCCCTTCCTCTTCACTGACACAGCAACCTGCCTGGACCTCGCTCATGGCACCGACCACCCGAAGTGTGGGTTTCAGTTGATGTCTCCTCATCTGCGGAACCGGTCTCTTTCGAAATTTTGTTGCAAGAAACAGAAGCCTATTCAAATTCTCTTAAGGCATCATTGAAATCTGAAAACCAAATAAATAGTCAGGTCTTGGGAGGTCAGGAGTAAGGCCTTCTCAGGACCAGAGCAGCAAGAACTCATGGACCACTGTGTTCCACCATTTACACAACTCAGGGGTCAACTCCCTCAGTGTTTGTTCCTTAAATTCAAACTTTTACGACAGAGAAACTGACTCCACTGGGTCGGGTGTCTGCCCACAGACCAGCAGCTGCATCCAGAAGAGGAGAAAAACTATTACTAATGTGGACACCTGTCCCATCGCTTCTTCAAGAATGTGGACACTTCCAAGGAGCAGAGAGCAGGCTGGATAGGGACCTTGACCATGTGAATGAGACGGAGAACCCCTCAAGAACAGGGCAGTCTCATAACCACCTTTGTATTCCCACTGGCTGGCATCGTGTGGGAACATTGTGGACACCTTATAAATATAAATAATGAGAGAGATGACTTGTACCACTTAGAGAGCCTGCCGCCCTTCTTGAGTCCAGCACCCCCTCCAAATAGATGAGACCTTGAGTTACGAGAGATTAATTTCATTTGGCCGTCAGGCAGGAGTGCTCACTCGGCAATTTTTAAATGCAAATCCAATTGTGGATTGCTCACAGGTAATTTTGCCTTATTTTCTTCTTTTTTTTTTTTTTTGGAAGAATTGACTAGGATTCAATTCCAAAGGATAATGACCACAACCAGTTATATTAAAATGTCAGATATAAAGTAGAAGTAATTATCTGTCCTTCAAGAAAATCTTGATGTATGGAACCAAAAGCCCATTATATAGTCCATTCATCAACGTTTATTCAATACCCGCTATGTACACAATATTGTACTAAATGCATAGAAAGCTTTCAAAGGAGTGCAAAGACCAGCTTCTGCTCGGAGGAAGTATACGCAAGTTGGCTCGAATAGATTGTGACCACACAATGGGTCATAGTTAATGAACTCACATAACATACTTTACTAAGTATTTGAAACAGTAGGAAAATTTAGCCTGAAAAAGAAAAGATTGAGGAGAATACTAAGCAACAATCATGCACTATGCAATCTTCCGGACGTGGAGTGTTCTTGCGGCCCTTGTGTTCTGCTGCAGGAAGGTGGATAACAAGGAAACAAATAAACACAATCATTTCACATAGATAAGAGTTATGTGGGAAATAGAACAAGGTGTTCAATAAAAGTGGCATATTGCTTTAAGGGGGTTTCTGTAGATAGGGTAGTCGGGAACGGCTTCTCTAAGCTGAATCCTGCGTGATAGGGAGGAGCTAGACGAGACAAACTGTCTGAGCTCAAGGAGCAGTCAGTGCAAAGTCCCTGAGAAATGAACGAGCTTGGCGTTCAAGAAACAGTGAGAAGTCTCAGGAGGCTGTTGTGTGGGATAGAGGAGAAAGTGGTATAGATGGATTCTGACAAAGGCAGAACGTGTATAGAGTTTGCAGGACGCAGTAAGAAGCTGCGGTGTTTTTAAACACAATGGAACGTCACTGGAGGCTTTAAGCAGGAAAGTGTCTTGACATAATTTTAGGAAGATCACTATAACTGCCCTGGAGAGAAGATTGTGGTTTGTGAGCATCCAAAAACCCAATCAGGGGGCTGGCCTGGTGGCATAGTGATTAAGTTCCCACGTTCTGATTAGGGGACCCAGGCTTCACCGGTTCAGATCCCAGGTGCAGATATATCCACCGCTTATCAAGCCATGCTGTGTCAGCGTCCCACACACAAAATAGAGGAAGGTGGGCACAGATGTTAGCTCAGGGCCAGTCTTCCTCAGCAAAAAGAGGAGGATTGGCGGCGGATGTTAGCTCAGGGCTAACTCCCCTCCCCCCCAAAAAAATCCAATCAGGGAGAAAGTCTGGATCTCTTACGGTGATCCAGGTGAGAGAGGATGGTATCCCAACCTAGTGTGGTGTTGGAGAGGAAAGGGAGTTAGAAGCAGGATGTATTTTGGACTCACCAACAAGGGACTGGGGAAAAAAGAATCCTGGAAACATTTTAGAATTTGGACTTAAGCAACTGATTAGGTGATGCCGTTGACTGTGATGGGGATGACTCTGGTGGAAAAATCAAAATTTATGTTGGGACAGGTGAAGTTTGCGATTCCAAGTGGAAATGCCAAGTAGACAGTGAAACAAATGCATCTGCAGCTGAGAGAAAGCTCAAGGTCAAGTCGACATGTAGATAATGTGTAAGGCCACGGAAGGATAACTATTGTCAAGCGCTTGCAGGAGGATGGAGTAGACAGATTTGTAGTTGTTTGTGGCAAGGATACCCAGACATGGGCTGCTTGATAAAACATTTTGAAAATATAAACGTCCCGCTACCATTCCGAGGATTTTCGACTCAGTAAACCTGAGGTTCTGTTCCTGGTGCAGTAGCGTGTGTGTGTTTTTGTTCATCTCCGCAAGTGGACCTGAGGCTGAGAGCCACAGCCTTGGGAGGTCAGGGTAAGCGAAGGGAGTGGATACCCTCTGGGGCTGCAGGAGGGCCTGGAGGAGCGACTTTAGCATCCTAGCGTTGACAGGAGAGGGCTCGAACTAAAATATGGTTTGGATAACATTTCTTTGCCTTGGTTCTCCAGCTTTCACACTATTTTGTCTACTGTTTCGCAGTTTCTCAGGTAGCGTACACGATCACCCCATGACATCCTGTCACTCCCTTTGTGCGCCGTCCCCACAGGTGGTGTAAAGGATTCAGCAAGAGCCCGAACACGGGAGTCAGCACAATCTCTCTAAAGGGTCAGAGGGTAAATAGACAAGGGGTTGTGAGTGCCGCAGCCTGTCTCAACCGCTCACCTCCGCCCTTGGAGCGCACAAACAGCCTGGACAACGTGTGGATGAATGAACGTGTCTGTTCCAAGAAAACTTTGTTTACAGCATCAGGAGTGAGCAGGATCTGGCCTGATCTGGCGTGTGGTCCCAGCGGAAAGGCTGAGTCTGATCTCCAGCTCTGCAGACTGAGGACAGAGCCAGGCGCTCGGGCACTGCTTGGCGTTCTCGGTTACGGCTCCCGCGGTGGGTGAGGCGGGATGCGCTGCACCCTGAGGAGGTGGCAGGCCGAGGCGGGAGGAGCAGGACCGGGCCTCTGCCAGGTGTGAGTCTGAGACCGCAGCTCTGTGCTCTTACTGTCTGCCGGGCCTTCAGCCATGCTTGCCTCTTGTTTACCAAAAGGACCACAGCCCCTCAAAGATGGAAATTAGGCTGCATATATGTGTGTGCGTGTGTGTATACAGGGCAACTGGCACCTCGGAGACGAGTTAGTTCCCTTCCCGGCATTTTATTTTTATTCTGAAAACCCCTACGCAGTCCATGTGTCACCCCAAATGAAGTGCCCATCTTAAGTTTTCCCCTTAGTCCTCCCATTTTCTCCGTCAGCAACAAAATCAAGTTCCTTCAAGTGCTCACTGACATTCCCCGGCGTCTGAACTATCCGATGTGACACACACAAACTTTAATGTGTAGACACGCTAATCAGAAGGGAAATGTCAAATCTGCATACATTTCAAGTGACCCAACAATATTTTCCTTCCAGCTAAGTCTCCTGTTTCTCTACAATTGCCTCACTGGGGAGCCGACTCACTCAGCATAGCAAGCCCGAGTCCGCAGGAGAACTTCTCCTCACACTGGTGTGCAAGCATCAGAAAGATGAATGTCACTGCCTTGCACTTAGTGACAAGCCTAATTTGACTTGACAAACGATGTTGGTTTTGAAGGGGTCACTAACCATTAGAACTGCTGAGGACGGAGTGCCTCGGAGGTGGATAAAAATTGAATGTTTAAACAGGTTGTTATGCAAATCTGCTTTCCACCTGTCAGGAGTGGGTGAAGGATGGGGTGGAGAGCTGGTGTAAGGCCGTGCCCAGGATTGATGACCGCCGGGCGCATGGCTTGGTCGCTGCACAGAGAAGGTCATGTGGAGCACAGCTGTGGACCTGCCTCTCTTGTCTATCCAGGCAGAGGGTCAGGTAAGCACACAGCCACCAGGAGGTCCCGGGAGCCTCTTTCCGTCTCCCACACTCCTTCTCCATGGCTGTCAGAGAAAGTAAGAGTAAGCTGAGTTTCAATCAAGCTTCGCCCGGAACCCCAGCTCACAAATTAGTGAGGGACCTCCCAAGGCTCAGAAGACAGATAAATGGACCTTCTTGACGGTGACACTGACATCCTCCAGGAAGGTGCTCATCTCACAGCAGAGGGGCCTCCTCCTTGTCCCTTGTACCCACAGGAAAGCTTTGGTCTCTCTAACCGCTCAGTCTCCATTTTAATAAAGACTTTATTTTATTTTTTAATCAAATTACCCTTAAGGAAGTCTGCATCCTCGTTCATTCCCCAAACAGCAGCTGCGACTTCGTAGTGTTTCCTGGGAAAGGTCTTGGTGTTTTGGTGGCACTGCAGCCCCATTTTCCCCCGTGCCCTGTGCCACGAGAGGCAAAGCCCCACCCCTTCCTGTTGGGGTTTTCTCAGACATCAATACGGGGCCGGAGAGGCTTGACCCTGCCTGTCCTCTCGCTTGCTGGACCTGAACCAAAGAGGCCTCCTCACCTCGGGCAGACGTGGGGACCACACCGTGCCCGTGGAATCCCGCTGCCTCCTAGTGTCTGCTGAGCAAGACGATGGGGTGTTGATCACACTCACAATCCTGGGTTTCCTGCGCTCAACTTGGGATGGTCAGCTTGGTGGTGGAGGGCTCTGTGGGCCACGGTGAGGGCGTCTGGCACTGTCCTGAGGGAGACAGGACGCCATGGAGAGTGCAGGGCAGTTTCTCCTCTTACAACTGTGGACAACAGTTCGCCCTCCGGGGGCCACTGTGAAATGACGGTACAGCACGGAGCCTGAGGCCTGTGGCATAATCACACCCAGCGAAGGTCAGCTCCTGCCGTCACGGACGTCGTTTCATAGCCGCTTTACCTTGGCCTTTTTGCAATATTTTATTTCATTTCTCTTTCTTTCGGCGGAAGGGACGGCACATAATAAATCGACAGGATGCCCTTGCTCTTGTAAGACTGATGTACACTCATGAACAGTCCAACAAAAACCTAACAGCTCCACAGCACACATGCTTTTAGCTACTGAATCAGAGCCAGACTCCTCGTTTTTCATATCTTCACGGTGGGAGCTGAAAGAACATCTTGGACCGAAGGAGAGTTAAAGCCGAGTGTGATGCCCTTTGCCCATTAATTCAATCAACAAACGTATGTGGAATACCGCCATAAAGCATGGTGGCTTTGAACCCAGAGTCCTGGTTCAGACATCAGCTCTGCTGTTGATTTAATGAGTGACTGTGAGCTTCTCGTTTGGTTTCTCCAGGTCGATTTCCTCATCTTCAAAATGGGAACACTTGAGAAGGAGCTTTGTCATAGCAAGTAAAAAGATGAGATGAATCTCACAGAATCTCTCCATGGGAGAGATCATAGAATAATAATAATATAAAAAATGTGTCCACTATGTGGGCATCCACCATCTTCCTAAATGAACTAATTGCTAATTAGGAATAATTTGGTTCAAAGTTCTACCACCCTGAAAAATTGGATTTCAACAGTAGAAGACCTTTGGTAAAAGTACTGATGTCCCTGAGAAGGATAGAAACCCGAGTGTCTGGCTCAGTCAGGGCCCTTTAGGACGTCGCCTCCACCCAGCAAAGCATGCTGGGAACATCTGGACGGGAAACCCAGGTTACGACCTGGATTCACGGACAGGCGTCCAAACCATCCCGCCCCACAGCCCACATCCTGCTCACTCTTATTGCAACTGATCCTGACAGTAGTTCTGTAAAGTGAACAGCACTGTCTCTACTTCCGGAGGAGAAGCTGGGGAGCAGTAAGATGACGTCACTCACCCGTGTTTTCCAGTTGGTAGGTGGTAGGGCTGAGTTCTCGTTTTGCTTAATTTTGGAAAATCTTTGTACAGTACCTACTCTGAGTCAGATACTGTCCTAGTGCTGTAGTCACAACAGTGGGCAGAACGTCCCTCACCTCTGGGGGCTCACATTCAAGATTTGAACCCAGATCTGACCTACTCCAAGACCTTAATCTTTCCACCAAACCCAACGGCTCATTGCACTGGAGCTGTCTGGGGAGATGAGCCTGACCCAGTTCAGTGAGTTACGATGTCCCATTCTGCCAGCCCCTTATGATTTAATCAGAACACTTGCTTAGATTAAAATATAGCTTAGTCATGCATATGATCTTTTCCCCCCGATATTTTTTTCATGGAGCTGTCAGTTTTGCAAACTGGCTTGATTTACACAGATATTTTATCCAGAAATAAATTGAATTAACAATTTAAAATGCAGAACAGAAAAGGCTGCCAGTGTGCTAATAGCTCCATTTCCCTGATTAAGAGTACCTTCTCCAAGATGGCATAAAGAACAGAGCCTTCTTTGCCCTGAAACTCATTTGGACAATGGTCTTGGAAGAGAGAGATTCTAGAAGAACACTGCCCTGTCTGAGGGACAGACATCCACCCCAGGTCTGCTGCCAGACTGATCTTCAAAAATATTACCTTGCATATGTGCTTTGGTCATAAGCTTTTATAGTTTTTCTGTGGCTTGCAGAATAAAAATCCCAAACCCCTAAGGTTGTCCCTCAAAGTCACAATTTCCCCTCTTACTTCTTTGGTCTGATCCCTCCCACCTCCCTAACCCCTGGGAGGCAGGAGACTGCAGCCTGAGGCTCCACCCTGTCGGTAACAGACGTGTTACCTTAGCCAAGTCCCTCGGCCTCTCAGAATCACGTGCCGTTTTATCTGTTCTTCAAAAGAAGGTCGTGAAATTTGTCCTCTCCTCCTCTTAGATCTGAGCAGAGGCTCAAGTGAGGCAAAACGTTTTTTAAACTGTAAAGCACAGTGCACAAGCCACCTTCAAGACCTCTGCTCCACCCACGATGATCGCCTCTCCTTCCCATACAAACATCCGCTTCTCCTAGAAGTCATTTCTCCCGTCCTCCAACACACATGCTCCCTCCTCCCTGTCCATCTAAACAAAAGCTTGCCTTTTTCCAGAAGGCTGGTCTCCTGAAGAGGTCAGTTGGCCTGACTATCTAGCCCTGAGATTCTCCTCCCGCACCAGCCCGCCATGGTTTCGCTCACTTGGATCTTGGTCTTTGCTGCCTTTGTGCTGTCTCTGTTCAGTGACTCACCAACAGCTGGTGAGCCCCGATGAGCAGGAGGCTGACTGACTTACACTAATGAGTGTTGGTGCAGAACCCCTACAACTCAGATTCCACTAGCAGTTTTGGGTGCCTACAGTGTGCCCGCTCCATGTCCAGGACCATCACAGGTGCTTTCCTGTTCGCTATCTCCTTTACTCCCCATAAGATAAAATCACTGTCATCACATCTGATGCATCTGGAGATGGGGACTCAGAGGGGTTCACTCTCCGTTGTTCCACATCTAATGGCTAGTAAGTGGCAGAGCTGAAAACCGATTCCAGGACAGATTTCAAAGCCCGTGCTCTTTCCACCAAATTACGCTATCTCCTTTATCAAGTGTCGGCGGATGCCCATCCTAATCGTGATGATGGTAGGTAACTGGGGCATCAAATGGGGTCTCTCGTAGCTCAGAGCACTAAGCATCTGGACCTGATTATAACTGGCCATACGGATTCACGTCTGACTGTTCATCCTACAAACGCGTGCTTCTCTGGATTCTATTTTTTACACAGGTTAAGCACATAAAAAGCAAAGGAAATGATATGGAATAAAATGTATAATTCAAAATTCAAATGCCCTTTTATGACCATTATAATTTTAGTTTCTTTCACTTTCCTATGCCCAGTTTCCTCGTATAAAAAAGAAGGAGACCATCACCAACCCCACAGGGTAGCACAAGGATCAGCTGAGACGCATGAGCTGAAATGTGCCTGAGCAGTTGCTATAATAATAGTGGTAAATACCCAGAGATGGTGTACAGTGATTTAGTGCTTGTGTCTATATCAGGTGAATATTTTCTCTGTAAAATCTTGAATAGAGAATAATCCTGCAATATAAAAAGACACAAGAGTTTGAATGGAGATAAAAATGGTTAAAACTACCTAGGCAAAAGCAAACTCTTCATGGATTTTAAAAATCTGCTCTCTGGGACCCTCTCTGTTGCTGGAAGTTTTCTAGCACGGGTTTATGTGTTGTCCAGGAGGCTGACCGGGCCATTTTGAATGGTTTGGTGTCAAATTTACTAACATACTTACCACCCCTAAGTACACATCCTGTGTGTGCTGTGGGCAGGAGGGGGCGGGAGAGGCAGGCAGTCCCCGTCAGCTCGGGCTTGCCGTGACTCAATGCCACCGACTGCGTGGCTCAAACAATAGGAATTTGTTTCTCACAGTTCTGGAGCTGGAAGTCAAGTCTGAGGTGCCAGCTGACTTGACCCCTGGTGAGAGCCCTCTTCCTGGCTCGCAGTCTCCTTGCTGTGGCTTCACTCGGTGGAGAACACAGTGTCTCTTCTAACAAGAGCACCAATGCCATCATGAGGACCTCACCCTCATGACCTCATCACCTCCCCAAGGCCCCACCTCCATCACACCGGGGGTTAGGATTTCAACAAATAAATTTGGGGGGGACCCACGCATCCAGTCCATAGCACAGGGTAGGGCGAGGTCATAAAGGTAAGTGATATTTTGTCTCTCCCGTCAAAGTAACGCATATCCCAGTGGTGTGGCCAGCCACGTGTCCAGAAAGACGGGGAAGGAGTCCAGTGGAATTGGAAGGAGGACAGACAGCAATTCAGTCCTCGCCCTCATCTCTCACATGGTCTGTAAGGCATTTTAAGAAACCCCAAAAATCTATGGGGAAAAATATGAAAACCACTGGTCCACACCATCAGTGCATCACTCATATTACCCAAGTCTTCTTAAATTCACAATGTATTGACCAGAGTTTCTCATGGGTTTGTCTTTCTTTCTTCTTACTTGGATTAAGTCAAAAATGAAGACAAAGCAGTTGAGATAAATGAGATCTGATCAGTAGGAGGCCACTCACTTAACAAAATGTACCTGCTTCTAAGGACATTTTCTCTGGCCTTGGCCAGACTGACCAGGTCCACACAGCTTTGTAGACTCTATGGTGCTGAGCATTTCCACGCTGTCGACAGTAGCCAACAAATGTCCTGTGTGATAGTCAGTTAGTCTCTACCTACACAAAACACCACCTGAGGGTTATGTTTCCTTGTATTTACCAAGACAAAAAAATGATTGTTGTGGGAATGAGAGTGAGGGCATTCCTGGCAGAAGCACAGCGTGAAGGGCAAGCGAGCAGGAAACATAAGATGTATAAAAAGAACAAATATTAACTTTGACAGAAAGAATTTAGGATGAAAAATGAAAATAGCAATAAAAAAATCTGGAAAGAATGACTAGTCAGATAACTAAGGGTCTAGAGGCTGGAATGAGTAGTTTGACTATTTTCTCTGAGCACCAAATGATAATAGAGGGTCTTTCAGCAAAGGTGACATAACCGGAAGCTTGCCATCAAAAAGTTAACACAGTGGGCACATGTGGGATTAAACAAAGGAGGGAGAAGGAAATCATTTAGAACTCTAACAGAGAAAAGCAAGAAGCAACAGAGTGTTCGTAGGACTCCAACATTTGTGAATTTACCATGAACATTTTTCGCCTTTTCATAAGAGACCTGCAAGGTCCCCACACAGAGACGTTTCTCACCTTGTTGAGGTGTGAACCTGCATTGTGTGCTCTGGAGGACAGGTGTGTACAAGCGAGTCCCTCAGTCAACCAGCTGAGCCTTGCTGAGTGCCGGGTGCCAGCTCCCCAGCACCGTGTGCTCCACTTCGATGCACACGGGGCAATGGGCAGTGCGTAGATGAAGCTCGACTCACGTACAAAGCAAAAACAGTGACTCCAACTCAGGTGGGACGTCAGGGCTGACGACAGGAAAAACGAACACCCCCCAGTCACAGCTGCTTCACACCAGGCAAAGAACCAACGGGCACCTCTGGATGATTCAAGAATCTCTGAAGGCATACGCCATGATCAAGTGGGATTCATATCAGGGACACAGGGATGGTTCAACTTCCGCAAATCCATCAACGTGATATACCACGTTAACAACGTGAGGAAGAAAACCACAGGATAATCTCCATAAATGCAGAGAAGGCATTTGACAAGATCCAACATCCATTCATGATGAAAACTCTGAATAAAATGGGTAAGGAAGGAAAGTACCTCAACATAATAAAGACCATATATGACAAACCCACAGCCAACATCATACTCAATGAGGAAAAACTGAAAGCCATCCCTCTGAGAACAGGAGCAAGACAAGGGTGCCCACTCTCACCACTCTTATTCAACATTGTGCTAGAGGTTTTGGCCGGAGTAATTATGCAAGAAAAAGAAATAAGAGGAATCCAAATAGGCAGTGAAGAAGTGAAACTCTCGCTGTTTGCAGGTGACATGATTTTATATATAGAAAGCCTTAAAGAATCCATTGGAAAACTATTAGAAATAATCCACAACTCCAGGAAAGTTGCAGGGTACAAAATCAACTTACAAAAATCAGTAGCATTTTTATACTCAAATAATGAACTAACAGAACAAGAACTCAAGAATACAATTCTATTTACAACCGCAGCAAAAAGAATAAAATATCTAGGAATAAATTTAACCAAGGAGGTGAAAGACCTATACAAAGCAAACTATAAGACATTACTGAAAGAAATCAATAATGACATAAAGAAATGGATATATATTCCATACTCATGGATTGGAAGAATAAACAGTTAAAATGTCCATACTACCCAAAGCAATCTACAGACTCAGTGCAATCCCAATCAGAATCCCAATGACATTCTTCACAAAAATAGAACAAAGAATCTTAAAATTCATCTAGGGGCGACAAAAGACCCTGAAGAGCCAAAGCAATCGTGAAAAAAGAAGAAAGCTGGAGGCATCACAATCCCTGACTTCAAAATATACAAAGCTGAAGTAATCAAAACAGCATGGTACTGGTACAGAAACAGACACACAGATCAATGGAACAGAATTGAAAGCCCAGAAATAAAACCACACATCTATGGTCAGCTAATCTTTAACAAAGGAGACAAGAACATACACTGGAGTAAGGAAAGCCTCTTTAATAAATGGTGCTGGGAAAACTGGAGAGCTACATGCAAAAGAATGAAAGTAGACCATTATCTTCCCCCATGCACAAAAATAGTCTCAAAATGGACCAAAGACTTGAAGGTAAGACCTGAAACCATAAAACTTCTGGAATATAAACAAACTTACGGACAAAGAGAATAAATTAGTGGTTATCAGAGGGGAAGCGGGGTGGACGGTGGGCACAAGGAGTCAAGGGGCACATATATACGGTGTCTCACAAACGGTAACATACAACTGAAATCTCACTATGTTATAAGCTATTATGACCACAATTTAAAAAAAAAGAAGAAAAAGAAGCTCCAAAGGCCCCATTCTTAATGCCTTTTTCCTAACAGCCTGCGTGAAAACACCACGTTAGACCTCCTGAGGTGAGGCCTGTGTGCAGATATAAATTCCACCCCAAGGGCATGAGACTATTCACCAAAATGACATTAACAGGAGCCTCCCCACGAAGCACTTGAACCGAAGGGGAGGATGAGGGCTACGGGGGACAGTATTCCACTCAGGCAGCCTGTGGCACTGAGTCGGGGGTAACCCCAGCTAACTGGGAAGGGGCCATCAGTCACAGGAAGAGACGGTCGGCCAGATACACACTGAAGGCAGGGACTACATTTGAAACTGGTGCCCAGGGTAGATTGGAGCAAGTAATTTTTGTCAAATATTATCAATGCAGCGAGAATACGAGAGACCCATGGCCACATCTGTTGACTTGTCTTTTCCATCCATTAGCTTTCAATCTTTCGTGTCTGTATTTTGGGTAGGGCTCTCCTGAACAGCATCCACCTTGAGATTGTTAATAAAGCTGTCCTCATAATCTTTGCCTTTCGATTGCAGAGTTTAGTTCATTTACATTTTCCATAACAATGATTTACACGAATTTATTACTGCAACATTATTGTGTACTTTCTCCTTGACCTGGCTTTTCTATGGTTTCTCTCTCTTTTCTTATCAACTTTTAGACTGATTAATTTTTCTCATTCAATTTTTTTCTCTCTTATCTACACTGTATTTCCCTCCTTTTAGTGGTCACTCTAGAAATTTCACATTTGTAGTTAATTGACCAAAGTCCTAATTTTATCGATACCTTATGCTCCTTCTTATCAACATCTACCCAATTTATTTATGATGTTGTTGCCATGTATTTTCACTTTCCATTAGTTTATTTTAACCCCACAAAAAATTTTTTGTTTTGCACAGTTAACAATTATTCATTTGGTCATCTTTGTTGTTATTGTTTATCATTCTACCTTACATCTTAAACCTTTGATCTAACTTCTGTCTCCCTAATGTTCATAATTTGGAATTTCCTGCAATAAGGATCTGTTGGTAAACTCAAATTTTGTTTGAAAGTAACTTTACTTCACCTTTATTATTGAAAGAAAGGTTCATCGTTTATACAATTCCGCTTGATAAGTATTTTCCCTGAGCATGTGAAAGCCTTCGTTCCACTGGCTTCTAGCTTCCCTTATGGCTGTCAGAAGTCAGCTGACACACTAATTAGCATGGTTTTGCAGGTCCCCTGTCTTTTTTCTCTGGCTGTTTTAAAGCTATTCTGTCATTCTTTAATGCTCTGCAATGTTTCTATCATGTGAATTTTACTCCAGTTTCACCATTATGCGTCCAGGTGTAGATTTATTTTTATTTACCCTGCTTGAAATTAATTAGGTTTCCCAAATTTGAGGATTTTTGTCATTTTTAAGTTTGGGAAAGTTCCCGACTATACTTTCTTCAAACATTTCCCTTCTCACGCCCTCTCTTCTTCTCTGACAAAGTTTCATTGGATCTTCTCACTCCGCCCATGTCTCTTTCCCTCCTACTCACGGATTTAAATCTCTTTGTTTCTCTGTGTCGCTTCAGACGTGTAGTCTAGTGTGTTAATTCTCTCCTCAGCTGAGTCTAATCTGTTATAAAATTGAGTCTTCACTTCAAACATTATACTTTTATTGCTATACATTTATTGGATTATTTTTTCAGATTTTCTTGGTCACTTTTATAGTCTGCTCATAATTAATATTTTCAGCATTCTCTTTTGTTTGTTTAAGCACACTGGTCATGCTTATTGCAGCAAATTGGATTATCGCTTGTCAAATATTCATTCTCCTTTCCCCCAAAACCTGTGGGAGAAGATTTCCTCTTTCTTCTGCTGATGCTGGGCTTGACTGTGACTTGGGCAATGTGAACAGGCGTGGTGTGCGACGTGTTTGAGTGGGGCTTCTAGCGTGCCTGCATTGCTGGGCTGGGTCTCTTGCACACCTGAGATCCAGCACAGCAAAAGCACATCCCAGCTCTGCTCCGTCCTTTGCCAGAGTCCCAGGGTTAGAAGCACGTGGTGTAGACCTGAGGCCAAGTTTCTGCTTAAATCAAGCTCATCACACCCAAAAATTGAGCAGAGCCATATCCCCACCTACAGAGCCTTAGCAAGAAATTAGGGCTTAATTTTGTAATCCATTGCATTTTGAAGTACTTTGTTATACAGACTTACATAAAACTTATTTATACATTTAGTTTATATTCTGCATGATACTTCAAAATTTGGGGGATTGAGTCTGATTCTTTCATCTGTAGGTTCTGCTGGCTCTTACTCATGGTGTGCATTTTCTTCTGTGTTTTTTAATTTTGGGGTTTTTTTATTTTTTTTGCTGAGAAAGATTTGTTCTGAGCTAACATCTGTTGCCAATCTTCCTCTTTTTTTGCTTGAGGAAGATTATCCCTGAGCTCATCTGTGCCCATCTTCCTCTACTTTGTGTGTGGGTCACTCCCCCACAACATGGCTTGACAAGTGGTGTGGGTCCACACCCAAGATTGGAACCCACGAACCCAGGCCACTGAAGCAGAGCACACCAGACTTAACCACTATACCACGGGGCTAGCCCCCATGATTTATAATTTTTAGCTGTCAATTTATAATCTTTTAAAATTTACATATCATTGAGGACTAGTTTGAGAATTTCTTCAAAGAGCTGTTACATATGCGTCTGCCAGGCCTTTTGGATACAATAAATCTAGAACTCTCTTAACTAAATTCTCAAATCAAGATTTTTTGGACAACCCAGGCCATGTCAATTTTGGCTCACATTTTAATGATGGCTACTCTGGAGTTAAAATTGTTAGAGAGCGTGTTTTTCACTCCAATAACACAAAAGACTAAGACAGACAGACTCTGCTCCTTGCGTCTCCTCAGGGTTAGGAAGCTCCGACTTGACAAAGGAAGCATGGGGAACCATCCCCAGTGATGAGAAGGGGAGGCAGGATGTCCTGTTTTAGACCAGGGGCTTGATCTCTTGTGTGAGGTGCCATCAGAGCCATGAGAATTAAGTCCCCAGTGTTCACCAGTTGCCTTCAGAGCAAAATCAGTACAAAGTGCTATGCCGACATTTCTGGGTTCCTGTTTTCAGTTGGTTGGGCCTCCTTTCTTGCTAGCTAATTAGTTTATTTTAAAACACTCACATAAATCCAGAACTTCTAGTTTCTTTCAGCAGGAGGGTCAGTTAGGTTATCTACTCTCCCACATAACAGGAAATAGAATTTCCCACCTGCTTTGTCTTTCATAAATTTGTTGAAATATCTCATCTGTGGACGGCGTCTCCTCAGTTCCCCTTGTATTCATCAATCATTCACGCAGGCAGCGTTTGCTCAGCGCCACCCGGTGCCAGGCGCTTTCCCAGGTTCCAGAGATACATAAGCAAACAATGCAGATGAAACCATTGTCCTTATGGGCTGATAGTTTGTTGCTTTTTTATTTAATTCTTTACCATAATTTTATTAAGGCCAAGTAAGAAAAGGGAAATAAATGTGTGGCCAATCAGCCAATGTGAACTGAAGTTCTCACAAATACTATTCAGTTTCTACTGCTTTAATTGAGCGTAACGCATTCTGCATGGCATTCACATTATCTATTACATTCTGTGTGGTATTCCATCGTTTATGTACTTGTTATACACATGAAACATTTTATCATAGAATGAAAGTACTGTGCTAACTTTGATGAGCTAAGAAAATGCAAGTATTAATCTTTCTGTTGTTACTGGGTTATAAACTCAGTAGAGGCAAGGATTATATCAAAATTAGCATCTGAAATAACATGTTGCACTTACCAAATGTCAGAGCGTACTTTTCAGTTGAAAAACACCCTGGAAGGGGAGGTGAGGCAGAAGATCAGATGACCCATCGTGTGTTAGAACTAGACCAGAGCAGAGCCGAGTAAAATGAACTCAGTGTACAAGAGCTGAACTGTAAACAGATAAAATGCCACGCCCAGACAAGGGAAATTACTAGCTCGAGTTCTCAGGGTATTAAGAATACAATGGGGGCAATATTTATTTTGGTACATTGATGCAATGGATTTTTTTTCTACGTTGATTTAACTTCTATGCTAAAATCTTGTCTTTTTTCCTATATTTCATCAGTAAATGCTTTTGAATTTTCAATGTAGATGATCAAATCATCTGCAAATAATAGAAACTAAATTTCCTATTTCCAGTCTTTGTGATTGTAATGTATTGTTCTTTGTCTGTGGTACTGTCCGGAACTTGAATACAAATTCTTTGACTTAAAAATATCAAGCTCATGATAAGTCGTAGTGATTTTCAGTATTATTGCTAGTAATTATAATAGTAAATACCTTTAGGCGTCGGCCCAGTGGCATGCAGCAGTTAAGTTCGCACGTTCCGATTCAGCGACCTGGGGTTCACCGGTTCGGATCCCGGGTGCGGACAAGGCACTGCTTGGCAAGCCTTGCTGTGGCAGGCATCCCACATATAAAGTAAAGGAAGATGGGCACATATGTTAGCTCAGGGCCAGTCTTCCTCAGCAAAAAGAGGAGGATTGGCAGCAGATGTTAGCTCAGGGCTAATCTTCCTCAAAAACAAAAAAATAGTAAACACTTTTATAGTAATTACTATGTTCCAGACACTGTTCTGTGTCCTCACAACAGCTCTGTCACTCTCCCTATTTTACAGATAAGGAAACGGAGGAGGTACAGAGAATTTAAGTAAACTACCTAAAGACAAATAGAGTTAGTGAGGACAGACACAGAACTGAATATTGGCTTTCAGGACTCAAAATATGTATTCTTGATGTTGATATCTGCTTAATTTCCTCAGTTGATTCTAAAATTTCCAGGAGCTATAGAAGTCTAACATGTCAGGCCCAACATTATCTCATGACGCATCGTCTTTCACATGACCTTCTCATATAATTTGGAGTTGCCTTTTCAACTTGTCTCAAGTCCCACAAAGACTAAAGATTGTTGCTTTATCAGTGACTTCATACCTCAAAAAAGGTATGGCTTCTAATGAAGCCCAAATTTTGCATTTAACTTATACTTTACATGCCCACCTGGTAGCTAAGCCATTTGATGATATTTTTGTAGTTTTTAATTCCTCATACACTTAAAGACCTTTAAATATGAGGAGAATCCAGAACTATTTCATAGACTGAAGCCCACACTCTGTCATGAATGACACATTTCCAATACGATCCTTCCATTAGAAAAATGTCCACACTGTGTTTTATTAACGTGTTTACACATCTGTTTCTGAGACATGGGTATATTTTCATCTTTGCATCCTCAGTGTCCAGCCTGGTGTCTGGAGTACAGCAGGTACTCATTACTTTGTTGAATTGATAAAAGGCAGTAACCCATGGGCATGGGGCATAATTATGCCTATTTGGCAGAGGATGAAAAGAAGTTTACAAGAATTGCTGTGACTTCCAAAGTTACAAACTTTGTCAGTAGTAGAACTAGAATTTATCTTGAGATTTTTGGTCCAAAGCCACTATCTTTCCACTAAACCGCACCATGCATGGAAAAGACTTTACTGTGTATTTTACAGCTAGACCATGAGTAAAAATCATGTGACTTCCTGTGTCATTTGCATCAGAAAATTAAAAGCTTCATGGAATAGAATGGAAATACTAAACCTTACGTTGAGTTTATAAACTGGTCTCTAAAAATAGCTTATTTTCATAGATATAGTAACATATGTCAGAAAACCATCCCAGAGTTCTTTCCTAATAGAAAAGTCCTTATTTTTCTCTCAAAAATGATGTCTTTTGCCAACTCTGAATTCCAGAAAGTGTTAATGAAATGCTGTGCAAAAAATTTTTTCAAATTCATGCTTGTATGAGAAAATCATGGAGAACTGGACATAGGCCAGAAGATCAAACAGAGGCTACACCTGTAATTTCAAAGGACGATAGTTACACAATTCCCAAGAAATCAAGATGTGCAAGTATGACTTTGTCCCTGGCAAGAGAGAGGTTCGCATGCGGGAAAAGTGAGGTGGCCGTGTGGAGCCATCGTGGATTCACTTGGAAATGATTCTATCAAACAAACCTGAGGACAGCACCATACAGGAAGTTAATGTGACATCTAACACGATCTGGGATGAGTAACGAAATGTCATAAAATCTCTCAGGTGACAAACTAATGCCACGTAACAAAATCTCTCATGACACCCTACGGACAAGATGAGGCAGTCAGGATTAATTACAATATTGAACAGCAGTTGGTAGAACAACTATGATTATTGATGATAACTCCTTGCTGTCACAACCACTAGGTCAGTCAACCCTGACTTCCTGGGAATCAAGAGAGACAGTGACATAGAGAAGAGTTTTAGAGAAAATAGCAAAAAGGAGGGGTGAAACTGCCCGTATCAGGGACTACATCAAACAAAGGCATGTTGATTCCTTGCAGTCCTGAATCGAATGTCAAGATTCAGAGAAAGATCATCTTTGAGGACTGGGCAGGTCCACACTTCAGAAACAGTAGAGAGGGAAGAAGATTCCAATACAGACATGAGCCCTTGCAGGAATCCCACCCAGAAACAAAGAGCAAGAGGCAACAGGCAGCTTATGTTCTCTCTCCCCTCACCACAGGAAAACTGCTGCAGGATGAAGCAGAAAAGTCCTCTCTCCATAGCAAAGCAAACACTGTGCTCAACAAGGTCACAATGACCTCCACATTGCTAGATTCTACTTCTGTCATTATCTCTCTTGGCCTGCCAGCATTCACTCCATCTGCACCACCAGTCCTTGTTGGCATCCAGGCATCCAGGACAGTGACCTCCTGGCCGCTCTGTTGGTCTCCTTTACTCCTTTCTCCTTGTCTTAACATTGGAGTGGCCCAGGAACCAGTCCTTAGTCATCCTCTCTTCTTTATCAACACTCACTGCCCTGGGGAACTCTTCCAGTCTCATGGTTTTAAATGTCATCTGTATTTTGTCCTCTCAAATTATTTTCTCTAGTCCAGACCTCTCTCCTGAAGTCCAGACTCATATCTTCAAATGCTAACTCAGCTTCTCCACTTGGATGTCTAACAGATATCTCAAAATTAATATGTTCAAAACTGAACACTGCTTCCCTCTGAAACCTGCTCCATCCACAGTCCTACCATCTCAGCTTCTAACAACTTGCTCCTTCCAGTTGCTGAGTCCAGAACCTTTGGAGTCATTCCTGATATATGCCTTTCTCTCATGCAACCCACAATCTGCCAGGAAATGCAGGTAGGTCTATTTTAAAAGACATCTAGAATCTGGCCAGTTCTTGTTATTACTACCAACCCAAAAAACATCAAAAGATTTTCCCTAGATTCTTACAAAAACTTCTGGCACCCAGCCTTCCTGCACCCAGCCTCCCTGCACCCAGCCTTCCTGCACCCGGCCTCCCTGCACCCAGTCTTCCTGCACCCGGCCTTCCTGCACCCGGCCTTCCTGCACCCGGTCTTCCTGCACCCAGTCTTCCTGCACCCAGCCTCCCTGCACCCAGCCTCCCTGCACCCAGCCTTCCTGCACCCAGTCTTCCTGCACCCGGCCTTCCTGCACCCGGCCTTCCTGCACCCAGTCTTCCTGCACCCGGCCTTCCTGCACCCGGCCTCCCTGCACCCGGCCTCCCTGCACCCGGCCTTCCTGCACCCAGTCCTCCTGCACCCGGCCTTCCTGCACCCAGCCTTCCTGAACCCAGTCCTCCTGCACCCGGCCTTCCTGCACCCGGCCTTCCTGCACCCGGCCTTCCTGCACCCAGCCTTCCCACATTTAGTCTTCCTGCACCCAGTCTTGCTTCTGTGCAGCATGTTCTCAGTACAAGCTCCAAAGCGGTCCTTTAAATCTTCAGTCAGATCATTTCATTCCACTCTTCAAAACCCCGCACTCATTGTCCATCTCACTCAGAGTAGATGTTCTACAAAGTCCTACAAAGCCTGTTAAGCCCCATGTGACCTGTTCCTCCATTAATACCCTGGCCTCCTACGACTCACCCATCACTGCCTCTGCTCCTTGCTCTTACTCAGAGATGCCAGACTCACTCCCACCTCAAAGACGTTACTCTATTCCTTCTGCTGGTGATTCTTTTCCCCTCAATATTCGCACAGTTCAGTCCCTCACCTCTTTCAAGACTTCATTCAAATCTCACCTTCTCACTCAGCTCCCCCTTGAGCAGTTTACTTTGTACACCCATCCGTCCATCCACCCTAGGAACCTCCCATTCTTACAGGTTCACTTTTCTTTTTTCCATGGTAATTACGATCTTCTAAGAAACTACCTGATTTCTGTGTTGACTGGTTTTAGCATTTGTTATCTATTTCTCTCTGCGAGAACAACAGCTCCATAAGGACAGGCGTCTTTGTCTATTTTCTCCTTGATGTACTCAGATACTTAGAAGAGTAACTGGAACAGTCAGTGGTCAACAAACATTTGTTGAATTCAGAAACTTCCCCACTGGCACTATGTCCCCATATCCTGGGCTTACGTCAGTGAGAGCTCTGCATTCTCCCACCAGGACAGAGGAACTCCTGTCATTGAAGAAATCCAAGCAAAGGACACCAGGATCTGAGAACAAGGGAATTCTGGGCCAGGTGTCAGCTGGGAGCATCAGAAAAGCCCTTCAGCACTTTGGCCAGGAAGTTCCATTTCTCTTTCTCCATCTCCAGGTCGTCCCTGGAAGGTTGTTGATATAATGTCTGGTCGGCTCTTTTACTGGTTTGAGAGTCGGGGAACCCTACTCTTGCAAGTTGTTAATACTCTTTCCCAATAACTGGGATAAAGGAGGGCCCAATCAGATTTGACAGTATAAAAGAGGGATGATTTGTAAATTGATGTCAACCTGCCTCCATTCAGTTTTGCTCCCATGAAAAATGCCTGACTCACTCACACAAGATGGTCTAAAACATCTGTCATGGCCAGCTCCTGTTTCCCCAGGAAATTCCTAAGGGCTTACCTTCTATCGCTATGAACCTAACTTACTTCCTCTGGATTCTTCTCCCCATATTGGCTATATTACTAGCTCCTTCTCTTTTAGATGACCCTTGGGGGTTGACCTTTTCCACTTTGGGGTGGAATTTCCTTATCTATTTTTCTTTGATAGCCTCTTAAACATCACCAGTAGGTACCACACCATCCCCAGATCATACTGGTTATCTGTAATTCTGTCTTGTCAGATCTGTTCCCTATCCAGCCCCAGCTGGATGAGAAAAGGAATTTGACAACCTAGAAAAAATATTCCGGTGGTGTCTGCTGTGTTCTTTATTTGTCCCTATCCTGTTCAATGTATTCCCTCAATTACTTGAATAATTACATGATAACATGTTTGTCAAATTTGCAGGTGACAAACAGCTGGTAGAAATAGCTAAATTTTAGATGATAAGATCGAGCCCAAAATAACTCAAGCAATTTAATGAGGGGGCCAAAATGAATAAAGCAGCAATGCACAGGGACAAGTAGACCAGTACCTGACACACAGTGGGCACTCTATAAATATTTGTGGAATTAAAAATGAGTGAGTTAATAAATACAGACTCTTCTCCTGAGGCTCTCAAAGTCAGCTACACACATCAGGAATGAGGGATGACCTGAAATAAGAGCAGTTTGTGTGAAAATAGATCTATAGCTTTATTGGATGACAAGTACCACATCCGTCAGTCCCGGGAGAAACGGGGCCAGCTCTGGTGAGAGCACACTGACGACAACTATTGTGTCAATTTGGGGGTTCACATTTTTCAACTGATGTTGACAAATTTGAGTGGTATCTGAGAAAAGTGGTTGTAATACTGAAAGGTTATGTATTGGTTTATTCATTCTTTAAGTAATCTTTTTTTTTTTTTCACTTTTTGTTTAGTTTTGTTCTTTTTTTTAAAGATTGGCACCTGAGCTAACAACTGTTGCCAATCTTCTTTTTTTTTTTCTTTTCTGATTTTCCTCCCCAAATACCCCCATTACATAGTTGTATATTTTTAGTTGTGGGTCCTTCTAGTTGTGGCATATGGGACGCCGCCTCAGTGTGGCCTGAGGAGTGGTGCCATGTTCGCGCCCAGGATCAGAAACAGCAAAACCCTGAGCCGCGGAAGCGGAGCATGCAAACTTAACCACTTGTCCACTGGGCCAGCCCTCTTTGAGTAATCTTGAGTGTCCACTCTGTGAAAAGCCTTGGGCTAGTCATTAAGGATACAGGATGTTCATATATGGAATGGCTGGAAAAACTAAATATATTACTTCTTATTTTGCTATTATTAACAAATATAACACAGTGTTATGGCATTATTTTTAATAATAATATATATGAACAATATGGTATATAATTATATAACAAAAATTAATAGTATAATTATTATAATGATGGATACAATAATATATTATGATGTAACAATACGATCTTATGTCATACTATTAATATGGCAGTTTTTCACTTGACTCCATGTTATTATTAATAGAAGTAACATTACATACATAATAAGTCCATTTTTCTATGACAATCTTTCATATATCAGAATTCCAATGGAAGCTAGAACGTAATTGCCATGAGAGCAAGGATCCATTACCCCATATTTGATTTCTAGTTAAATACAAACTTTAAAATATTTGAAAAATAATCTAAATTCAGAATCCTTCTAAAATTTTGGAATTTTCCCCAATTTTTTAAATTCTCCTGATCACACTGTATTTGATGATAATGCTTCAGTATGTGACTGTATTGAATTTTTCCAAAGTATTCAGCCTAATTTCAGTGAAGCAAAAACTGTACTTTCCAGTATTTTACTAGCTTATTTATTCAAGTTATATGTCTATAATAAGAGCTATAATTTGCATAAATGATTTGGTAACTAGCACAAGTGACTCTGCAAGCATATGGCTCACCGACTGGAGCAGAAGTACGTGAGAGAACTGGAGCATTGCCTACAAGCCACAGCAAGTGTAGACAGTGACAAGAGTGGTTCACAGAGCGGTTGAGGAGCAGCCTCTAATCTTGCGAGTCAGTCGACATGGTCCACTGGGTGAGTGGAAGCTGGTGGAGGTAATTCTAACTGAACACTGAGCCAACTTTCATATGGCTTCCAGAGTTCTCTCTCCAGAAAACACACCGAACATTCCAGTCTCCTCTTAAAGTCCTTACATGGCCGCAATATAAAGCCAAGCTCCGTGGACAGAATGCTATTTGAGAGACAAAGCTTAACTTCTTCAAGAATGATTCCTTTCTGGTTATTTTTTATTGAGCTCTGGATAGTTTATGGGAAAAAGATTTGTTATGGAAATAATCGTGGCGGAGGTGATGTCCTGCTCCAATGAGGATTTAGATTGACCTCTGGCAGTGGCCTGGGGTACCAACAATGACACTTCACCTTCAGCCATTTACAGTGGTTGAGTCTCTAGAGAACAGAACTATTTCTGGCCCGTGATGAGTGGAGGACTTCAGGTTCCCAATTCAAAGCATGAGTGACTTGCTGGGCTTCCAATCCACGTGGGCCTTGGACCTCACATCTCAGCCCCTCAGGTGTTTCTACCTGGACTGGTGGATATTCCTGGATGACAAGGGGCTCTGCCTGCCAGACTTGCTTCTCTGGGTTTGCTTCTCCCAAATCTGGGCCTGTGATTCTTCACTGCGTTGATAGTGTTCCTATTTCTTCAAGCAGAGGTTGTTTAATGTTTTATCCAGTAAGTTGTTGATTTGCATCACTTGTTCTTGTATTATTGACGTCATCCCACCCTTAACTCTTTGTAAATAAAGAAGAATGAAGCCCCAGATTTGAGGCCGGAAGACCGAAGATGTGTTTCTTTGGGGAACTCTCTCATAGACTGAGTTTCCTATAAATAAAGGTAAGAATTTTATCTCCCTGTATTGATGGGTTTAAGTTCAATTCATTGAGATGTCGGATAGAAAAGCATTGTAAACTGTAGAGTACTAATTAATATATAATTGCACTAGCATTTGCTCCTAGACAGATGTGTGTACATGTGCTTTTGTCGACTGTTACCTAAAAACGGGGGGTGGAAATCAGTTATGAGAATGAGCAGATTGGTTTATCCCGTGTCAATGTTAATTTTTTCATTCCTTCACTTATTTGACTGACACTGGTGGCACGCCTGCTCTGTCCCGGGCCTGGAGCTACACCACCCTGGTGACACAGGGACGACACAGAATGAAGCCCAGATTAGACAAACTCCAAAGGGCTTTCTGAAGGTCTCTCCACTTCCGTGGACCCTCCGTGATCCGGCCACCCTGTAGTCCAGTCTCCTACCACCCTGAATCCCCTGTTATAATTTAACTTCAAAGTATTCATCATAATTTTACTTCTAATTTTTACTTCTGTTTTTACTTTACATTACTTTGAAATGTCTATTTCTATTACTAGACTGGAATACCGTAGAGCCACCACCACGTCCACATTATAATCTGTAAATTACTGTTAAAGCCATGAAAGGAATGAACGAGTGTCAATCCTGTGGAGGTGAAGGGATCTGATAGTGTGTGGTAGGAGGTAAAACCGGATGGCAAATGAGGCCCAGTTAGAATGGCCTGCTTGGTCACTAAGGCTTCAGACGTCATACGGTGAGGAAGCACAGAGACTGAGATAATAGCATCCACAGAGGCAAGAAGATGATGCTCAGCCCTGGAGGACACTAGCAGTCCCACGTGGCCAGAGGGCAGTGTGTTGCTGCTCCGTCGCTGACGCAGGGGAGGGCAGGCAAATGCACCTCGCCGCTGCTTCGATGCCTTCGGCTCCCAGACCTGCAGGACAGCCTCGCATCCTCCTGGCTCCGTAGAGCACTCTTCTCGGGAAGCACAATGGCACTGATTGGGACCAAATCTCTGGGGTGAGTTCCATCTATGGAGCCAAACCTGGGAGGCAGGAGCACAGCAGCAGTGAAATACACTGATTGCCACTCTCTTGAGATCGTCAAGGACGTCTCAGGAGAATCGGCACAGATATGAGTGCTGATTGTCACCATCGTGGAGGGGTCACAGGGAGAGAACCTGCAGGAAGAGCTGGAGCACGTGAATAGGAATCAGTGATGCCCCTCTTGGCTGACTCACCCAGTGCAGGATCTCTGCGGGGAGGGCGTTTGCTCATTGACCTGGTAAACTTTACTGAACACCGACAAGGGGTCACGGTGCTGCCTGAGCCAGACTCTCAGGGTCCAAAGTTGATGGAGTGGCGGGCTCTGCCCAGAAGCAGTTCAGGTCCAGCTGGGGGAAGGGCAAGAACCAACATTTACAGAAAGCGTGCTGAGCACTCTGCTACCAGTACGAACAGGACGCGAGTCCAGAGCTCTGTTGTCCAATGTGGCAGCAAGCTCAGGAAAGGTTTCTGGGAGGAAGAAAGTCTCAACTTAGAATTAAGTGTACGTCCAAATCAGCCTAGCCAAAGGGAAACGGATTGGTTACAATTTTTAAATGCAGGAAACAAAAGCTGATGCTACAGAAAATAGTTTACTATTATTGCTAATATGATTATGATTACTAACAACAATAGCGATAAGATCTAACGCTTGGAGCATATGCAACGTGCGGGGCGCTGTTTCCATCACCTTACATGTGTGTCCAATCTTCCAAGCACTCTTTGAAGTAGGCACTGTTATCATCCCCATTTTACAGTTGAATAAACTGATGTAAAGAAGAGTGATGCAGCTTGTGAGAGGTCACACAACTAGTCACTAAGGTAGACAGGACTTAGACCCTCCTGTGTCACCAGCTCCTGAGCCAAACTGTGATTGGCAGAGCTGGGATCAATGCCCGTGTCTTCGCTACAAGGGGGTTTATAATGCAGTAGGTAATAGTTTATCCCCCAGGCAGTAAACCAGACTGTCCCATACTGTGTCTCAAAGTGGAGGATTCCCCACCCTCAGAAAGGGTCCTGATCATAGAGAAACAGAAAGAGTGATAAACTTCAGTGACAGGAATGAGAAACATTTGCAAAGGCGTAGAAGTAGCAGAGAAGATAGGAGTTTCAAGAAACTACAGGGAGTTGCTGTGACCAGCACTTTGAACAGCAGCTGGGTGAGTACGAGAAGAGGCCGCCAGCGCTGCTCAGATCAAGGAGGACCTTGTTCCCCGCCACAAAGAGGCTGGACTTTATCTCTAGGGCAATGAGGTAAATAGTTTTAAGCAAAGGAGAGATGCAATCGTATTTGCAATTAGGAAGATTCCACTGGATGTGGACAATGAAGGCAAAGAGAATACCACCGTCATCCAAAGCATGACCGTATAATTCATTGTGCCCAAATGGAGACTAAGAGCGAAAGGAGGCTCCTATTTATGCCAGGAAACAGGCATTTATGGTCACCACACTTAAAGTAAACAGAGAGACAAGAGGAAAAGATTGAAAGAAGAAAAATGAATTATTTGCTGAATAGTTTCACCAACCAATGACCCAGACCTTTCAAGTACATTATCTCATGCACTATTCATAAGGGGGTAGTTTTGGTCATCCCCATTTATTTTTATGAGAAACAGATTCATTGAGATTAAATCATTTGTTCAAGATCTCAGTGGTTGGAAACCCAAGAACTCAGATTCCAATCCATTTCTGTCAGACCCAAAAGCATGACCTCTATCCGATTCTCTTGACCCCCTCCCACCCCACATCCAAATGGTGGCTATCCATCGCTGCGAACTAGCATGGTGACTAGAAGCCTGGGTTTGGAGGCAGGCAAGTGCAGATCTGAAGACTAGCTGTACCCCCACCTAGTGAGCTGAAACACTCCCTTTATCCTCTCTGAGTCTCAGTTTCTTCTTCTGTAAGAGAGGAATCCTAACAGTACCTACTTCAAGATTTGTAGTGAGAACTAAGCAAAACAGAGCATACGAAGATCTTAGCACAGCACCTGGTACACAGGTCTTCAATATAGAGCTCTCACATTACTAGTACTTGATATAGTAACTGGAGCAAAATAAAGGATTGCTGACTGAAACAAGAGGAGGAGAAAAGAGGGCGGCAAAGAGGAGAAGGGGTGCAGGCTCACCCACACACTTTATCCACAGAACAGGGGCCAGCAGATCATGTCTAGAGGGTTAAGCTAATTTCCAGAGCTCTCAAAGAAATAGTTGAAAATGGAATTCAAGAAGAATAAAGAGGCTATGGTGGTAAGAGGATGAGAAGAATGGGTGTAAAAACTGGAATTTTTAGCCCAAGAGTGAAAGGACTGATCTGAGAATATACTCACCCTCAACGTTCTCTGTGGACTGAAGCTCTGGATTTCAAAGAGCAGACTTGCAGGTACTTTCAAGACAGACTTCACTCATAAGTTAGATTCTGCCTGCTCTTCTATTTTCCTCTTTGTTTAGTCTATACCCATTCGTTCTTTGATCATTTTCTGAGAAACTTCTCTGCACCAGGCAGCAAGCGTGGCATTCTGGAGCATAAAGGATGAATCAGAAACAGAACTTACCCTCATGTCACACGTTCCAGTGATAGAAATTAAATGTGTGCAGAAGTATGTGAAATTCAACGCAACAGTGCTAGGTAGCATAAAAGAACAACAGGTAAACCATTGAGAGATTTAAAAGGAAAAGAGATGACTCTCCCCTAAGGGAACTGGGAGGGCTTCGTGGTATTGGCCTTTGAGGGGGCCTGGATGGGTAGGTGGTTGAAGATGAGCCGACCCCACAACCGAAGACCTCGGGAAGGGCAGCAAGCTGCACATGTGGACAACAGTTGCTCTTGGGACGATGCTCACGTAAAGGCTTTGGGCTTCTACAGTCGACATGAAAGAAGCAGCCGCCTTTCCTGACCTGCACCTTGGGCTGGCTGTCATTGGGATGTGACAGGCAGGTTTGTCATCAATGATCTGGTGCCCTTTCCTTCTCTGTGAAACCCTTAAGGAGACGTGGAAGACAGACAAGGTCCTTAGGGAACCACACACCATCCACAGCTGCTTTCAGATGCTAACCTACTCCAAACACCACCTCCAGCTCATGTCCAGTGCCTGTGGAAACGGACATAGCCCTTCCAGCAAACGGTTCACAGGGCCTGATAACGTTTCCTTCTGAGCCTGCCCAGCTGAGGTTTACAGATCAAAGCACTTTTTATTAAACTCTTCAAATTCAGAAAGTGGATTACTAGCACTGTGTCCATCTTATTGATGGTAAGAAAAATACTAGCTCTTTCAATTACTTTATAGTTTTCAAATTCATTATCTTTTTTAATTTGCAGAGCAATCCTAAAAGTTAGGAAGGCAGGGACTATTATTCTCATTTTAACAGGTGAAGAAATTGAAATCCAGAGAGCTTAGTAACTTGCCAGGAATCGTACAGCTAATACGTACACAAATAGGGCATGACTTTCCGTTTCCCAATCCCCGATCCTATACTCCTTCCCACCACATCGCCGAGCCTGTCTGGGAGACAGGCGGGATCATAATCTGAGGCATTTGCACTCTTATCTGCATCAATTGTTCACTGTTTTAATGAAAAACATCAAATGAGAAAGCCTGAGGTTTAGAAAAACATTGAAAGCCGATGATATCCTAGCGCTTCTCCTTCCTTCTCTTCCTCAAGCAAGTCAGGTTCCAAAATCAGGGGTTGTGAAGACAGCTCTCGGGGCTGTGCATTACCAGTTACCCGTCCCTTCGTGTGGTCCGCCTTCTCGGCTCTGTGAGAGACTTTAACCATTCAGCCAGGTGTGACCTGATGGCTAGGCCATTTCAGTCGACCAGAGATACACACGCACATATATTACCTTTGTAAGTTTTTGTTTGTTTAAGAATACACAGAGAAACAAGTTTAATTCCTTTAGATCACAGCCTCCAGGTGGATGGAACCTGCTCAAGTGATTCTAGAGACTAGACTTCATTGCTGTTGCATCAGCAGTTAACCTCTAATGTCCCTCTCTGATGTTTACCGTCACCATGACTCATTCTCCCATTTCTGCCAACAAAATCCTGGCTAGTCTCCTTCCTTGCTTGCTCAAATGGACCTCACATCTTCTATCACCTCCACCTTGTAGTAACTCCCATCCTCTATGTGCACTGTGGCTCCCGCCCTCACTACCGATTGCTGTCTTTCTCTCTATGCATCCTTCTTAAGTTCCCTGAGGTCAGATCTAATTGGTTCATTTACTGATAACATCCCTGTTGGACAGATCTATTATTGACTGCCCTTGAGCCAGGTATCCACCCCTGGCTAGGTCAGCTGCAACCAACTGCTCCAACCGCAGGGGCACCTGTCCTGTGAGGACGTAGAGCCTCATAAACTCCCCTCTAATAGAATTAAAAAGAGGCTGGAGGATATCTGACTTAGGAAAAGTATATTTCTGTGGAGCCTAGAGGAAAATAGGCCAGGCAAGTAACAGAGTGAGGAAATCCTAACACCGCGAAGAATGTGATACCAAACTTCAAGCTGTGTAACTGCCAAAGGAGTCACAAGGAGACAACGTAACAGAGAAATGAGGGGGCTGAGGTGCCACCATAACAGGACAAAGCTGACGGTTTGGGTCAGAGCAGAGAAAACGGAGCATTACACCTGCCTCGTCTGAGTGGGATGGGGCAGAAAGAAGGACACCGGCTTTGGAAACAGACAGATGCAGCCTGCACTCCTGCTGGGCAGGCCCCTATTTGGGCAGCCTGGGGTAAGCTTCCATCCAGGTATCTGGCACTGAGCATAGAATACATAATTTGCATGGCGGTGTGAGGATTAAATTGAGAGAATGTACAGTGTTCAGCACGTAGCAGACACTCAGGAAATGGTACAATCTTCAACTTCTACCCAATACTCCTACACAATAGTCTAGGAGACAATGAATGTGAAACCCCACCATTAACCCTCACCTACCCCATGTGTGGTCAGCGCCTGATAAGGATGGAACCTCCTCTGGTATTTGTATGTATCTGTAAATGTAAGTGGCTTACCATTTTGAATAATTTGCACAGCGAGTTTTCAAGTGGGTGTGTGTGTGAACACAGTGGAGTCTGTGGAGCCCTTTGGGGACAATAAAAATGGACAGGGAAAAGCAAATCCCAAAAGCATCATCTGTCTACTTTTTTATTTAAAATAAAGTGTATTACATTCTCAATTCAAAATTAATACTTGCACATTATGAAAACATGTTGAAAACCTGGAAGCGTAAAAAGTGAAAAAGGAGAGTTACTCAGAGTTCCTCTCCCAGAAGAAAACGCTTGTTATTAGCAAAATTTATTTCACTATATAGTTTTCTACCCTCTGAGCATACTTTCGCTTGTTTATTTGTTTCACATAGTTTTGATCTTATTGAATATACAGATTCCTATGCTGATGTTTTGCCTTTAAAATTATGCCATATTTTCCACGTCATATAAACTCTTCACCTTGAGTCACATTTAATGTCTGTGTAACAACCCAGTGAGTGGATGTGTGTTGGTTTATACAACCGTCTCTATAGCTGGTGGGCAGTTAGGTTATTTTCCTTTTTGCTGTTTTATTTTGTTTGGGCTGTTATAACTGATGATGCAATAAAAAAACAATTGCGTACACCTTTGTCTGCATCTCTGGTCATTTCATGAGGTCAGCTTGCAAAATGAAGGCGTGTCCTTGCAGTTGAAAGTGTGCATTCCACCATAACTGCGAGAGCATCGCGTGCTCTAATTTTTCACGTAGCTGATTTCATAGGTCGTAAGGTTCTTTGTGGGCCCTGGAATTCTCTGCAGCTCCAGCAATTCCTCTTCTGCTTCCCTGAACCATCTACCATTGCTCCTTCTGCCCAATGAGATGACACAGAAAGAAAGAAAATCTGCTCCCACAGGACAGCCCACGAGACATCTGGGGACAGCTGTCACCTCCTGAGGCTTCTTCTTAGCAATAAGAGGAAATGCCTCAAACTGTGGCTATTTTTCAGGAAAATACAAGTTTGTAACAAATGACCCTAAACTTTTTATAGTAAAGTTTTAAGTTTGAGCATTGGGATTCCCAGGAAAAAAACAAAGTAATAAGTCTTGTGTCCAACACTTTTCACTGCTGCCTATATGGCCGTTCCTCAGCGGACTACAGAACGCTGTTCCCTGGCGGAACAGAGAACTGAAACCAGAGCCGCTGAACCATAGTAACCGTAACAACGACAACCGCAAAGGCCGTAACAGCTAACCCTTGACCGCGTGCTGTGTGCATGTTCTGAGCTCACAGACGCTCTCTCAGTAACCCTCAAATAACGCTGTGAAATTTGCAAACAAACTGCTCGTACACAAAGTTAAATCCGCCTGTTTCAAAAATGAAGAAAGGGAGGAAGAAAAAGGGAAAGGGAAATTCATATTCATTAAGACCAGATAGGTTCCCCTCCGCCTTCACTTTCGGCTGCTGCTGTAACAAATTACCGCACACTGAGGGCCTAAACAGCATGAATTTTTCATCCTGCAGTTCTGTGGGCCAGACTCCCGGCCTGGTCTCTGGGCTGAAGTCAAGCTGTCAGCAGGCTGTGTCCATCCCGGGGGCTTTCGGGGAGAATCTGTTCCCTGCATTTCTCAGCTTCCAGAGGCTACCTGGACTCCTTGGTCCACAGCCCCTTTCTCCACCTTCGCAGTCAGCCATAGCAGGCTTGATTCTCAACTGGCCTCTCTCCGGTTTCTTCCATCACACACCTCCTTCTCTCTCTCATCATGACCAGAAAACATTTCCTACTTTCGAGGACTTGTATGATCAGATCAGGCCCACGGCTAACCCGGGAACATATCCCCATCTTAAGGTCTGGAATGTGGATCACGTCTGCAAGGTCCCTTTTGCCTCGTAAGGCTCCTGGAATTAGGGGATGAACCTCAGGGCACCAGTATTCTGCGTATGACAACCTACATATCTGATTTCACTTATTCTTCTCGGGGTGGAATTTATTTCTGTTATTTTCATTTATTCTTTCATTTCTACTCCAAAAGTAAGTATGTTAGTTATCTGTTGTTGTGCAACAAATTACCCTAAAACTAAGTGGCTTAAAATGACAACATTTATTATGTCACAGTGTCCTCACAGGGTCATGAATCTGGCTGAAGCTTAGCTGTGTCTCCTCTTTGAGAGTCTCTCAAAAGGCTGAAATCAAGGTGTCCAACGAGGCTGGAGCCTCATCTGAAGGTCAGCTGGGGACAGGCCTGCTTGAGCACACCACGTGGTTACCGGCAGGATTTAGTTCCTCGCAGGCTGTTGACTGAGGGCCCCAGTGCCACCAGCTGTTAGCCAGGGGCCACCCTCAGCTCCTTTCCGTGCAGATCCCTCCAGACGGCAGCTTTTCTTCTTCAGACTGAGTAAGCAGAGAGAGTGAGAGAGAGTGCCAGCAAGATGCAAGTCATGGTCTTTTATCACCTAACCTCAGAAGTGACATCCCATCTGTTTTACCAGTAGGTCCAGGCCACACACAAAGAGAGGTGACTACACCAGGGGAAGGGGTCCCTGGGAGCCACTTCAGAAGTAGCCTGCCCCGGTTTTTGTCTCAGTGGCTTATTGCTGCATAACAAGTCACCACAAAACTCGGTGGCTTGAAACGAAAATTATTTATTGTTGCTCACATGCCTGTGGCTCAACTGGGACACGACTGAACATCTCTGAGTCAAGCTACAGGCTCCCCCTGCCTTGGCTCCTTCCTGTGGATTGAGTGTAAGTTTGTTTCAAGCCGAGGAAGCTGCAAAACCCCGGGGAACTTCTAGCAATAGCAGACGTGCAAGAAGGAAAGAGAACAATGTGTGCATACCTCCCCCCACCACATCTCATTGGCCAAGGCAAGTCATGTGAGCAAGTACGAGGACAGGAAAGTGTCCGTCCCTCCGGATTTTCCCCTACAACCTAGAGGAGGAACTTCAGCCACAGGGAAGAGTCAAGGAAACAGGAAGAAGCAAAGAACTGGGGCCAAAATTCCACCTGCCGCAGCATCATTGCTCACATTTTACGGGCAAAGAAATGAGGACACAGAGAGGCTAAATGACCTCCCAAGGTCACGGAACTCACTTCAGATTCGTCTGACTTCAGAATTCACTCTCCGTTGTTTAATACCACAAGCCCGCAATATATATTCTCTCTGAATCGTTTCTTTCCAAATAAAGGAGTTCACAAATTGCCGTCTAAAAATTCCTTTTGCAAACAGTCGTCAGAAATTCCATTTTGCTCTTCTGCCTCCCGCTTCACTTTATCAGCCTAAATTTGTAACATGGGCAGAAGCATGGAGATAAAATCGGCTCTGAAAATGAGAAAATGGATTTTCTTGCCATGCCTCTGCATTACAAATGGGCCCAGTCCACGGCAATCAGGGCTGCCCTGGAACAGCGCACAGCCCATGAATAATCCATGTTCCTCACTTCTCCCCCGCAGCGCTGACTCAGCAGCTGCTCTCTGACTTTCCGCGAAGCAACAGCAGCACAGAGGTCAGGAGAAGCCCAGGAAGGCAACAGCATTGAACACCTGGTTGAATCTTGCAGGCAGACAAGGGACTTAAAAATCTAGCTGGAGCTTAAACAGACTGCAGCACTTTCCTTCTTAGAACATTGTGTTACCTTCAAGATTGATCCAGCCTGCCTTGCGGGGTGCAGGCACTTTCCTGATGTGACCATGGCCTGACTGGCCAGAGCCACATCCGCTCATTCCTGGCCCCTCAACCTGACCCCATTCACTGCCGTCCTTCCACTTGATGCTGTCTCTACCTGATTAGGATTTGTACTTTCCCGAAAGCAAACCCATTTGCCTGCAGTCCCTTTTCCTAGAAAACTCCTCCTCCCCTTTGTCACTTATTAAATTGTAGCCCTTCTTTCAGAAGCAGCTTGGGGTCACCTTTTTCTCAGTCTTTCCTAACCTCACCATCCCCCCCGGCACCCAGCTCACTTGGGGTTGGGGTCTTCTTGTTTAGGAAACATTTTGTCCCTCACTAGCGCCCTTGTCAAACCCTCTTCAATCTATATCAGAATCACCTCTTTCCTTGTTGTCGGTCCCACAAACTTGGAGCCCATTAAACTAACAAACTTTTGGTTCTGAATGTGCTTTGTTTTCGGCACAGTGCCCAGCAGTCATTAAATGTTTGCAGAAGAAAAGATTATAAGAGAAGGAGAAGGAAAATAGGGAAAGAAGGAAGGAAGGGAGGAAGAGAGGAAGGAGGAAGGAAAGAAGACAAAAGGGAGGGAAACAACAGAGGGGGGAGAAAAACCAAGACAACGCGTGAGAAGGCATTTTGTAAGTGGCCTGTGGCTACATGCCTGTCAGCGCCGTATCCATTTTCCCCCAGATCAGATGGTGTGCCCGGCTTGTTAGTCTCAGGACAAGCCTGCCTCTTCTTAAATCCTGCTACTCCCCCAGTTCAGACCTGCTAACATCCTTTGCAAATTCACCCGAGTGAACTTTTTAAAGAGTGGAGCCTGTTAACTGATTCCTCAGTGCGTTCCAGTGCGATCAATAACCAATCCAGATGACAAATTAACGTTAAATACGGTTTGAAGAACAGCAAGGAGAAACGTCGTAGGTGAGGATTAGAGGAGAGTCGCTCTAGAACTGTGGTCTCGCAGGATGTTTAGGGACCTGCTGTGATCGTGGGTCAGAGGCAAGAGGACCAAGAACACGGACTGTGGGTCGGTTTGGAGACAATTGGTGACCGGGCCGGCGGGAGGACCCTCGGAAGCAGAGTCTTCATTTCTGCTGTAGAAATTGGGCTCCCAAATCAACCCAAACAAGAGTTTCCAGGTTATCGTTCCAAATGCCAATTGCACTATTTTCACTTCAACACGGCAGCCGACCGAGTGATTGCTTGATGGTTCTGAAGCCACCTTCACACGCTAATAATTGCACTTTCCGAGCTGCACCTGAGGCATTACCATACTGACAAGGCTCTTAACCGACGTTTTAGCATAATCACTCGGAAAACACACCCTTGGAAAGAATGGTTTGAATAGAAGATGATAGATCAAACGCTCTAGGATTATTCTTTGCAGCCACGTGGTAACTGCCTCTCCCATCCTCTCCCCCAAAAATGCCAATGACTTTATGGTGTTTGGGCTTCAGAAAGTAGCTAAAACTCTGAAGCTTTATTCCTTAAAAATAAAACCTGGGGGCTGACCTGGTGGCCGCGTGGTTAAAGTTCCACGTGCTCAGCGTCAGCGGCCCGGGTTCGCGGGTTCAGTTCCTGGGTGTGGACCCGCACCACATATCAGCCACGGAGGGAGGCAACCCACATACAATACAAAGTAGAGGAAGATCGGCGCAGATGTTAGCTCAGGGCGCATCTTCCTCACCAAAAAAAACAAGTGCTGGTTTCATTTCTCCCTGTGAAATCCCCACAGCCTAGAGCTGAAGATGGGAGATGTGGTCATTAGGATTTAGGACTGTCCAGCCCCTGACTTTAAATCAGAGTTTGGATTTGGGTAGAAAAGCAATCAACTTAGACCAGCTAATTAGCTGAAACACTCTGAACTTCGATAACTTTCAATTGTAAAAGACGGAAAATAACTTATTTTAACAGGATTTTGTGAGAATCTAATGAAATCTGATGGATATAAAACAAAGCTAAAGGTAAACCATCCTGTAAGTTTGGGGAATCTCGAGTTAAACTATAATTGTGGGGTAGCGTGAGCTGAACGGAGCAGAAAATAGAGGCGACAGTGCGTTAGTCTGTTCCGGCTGCCATAACAAAACGTCACGGACTGGAGGCTTAACCAACAGAGATTTATCTTCTCACGGCTCTGAGGACTGACGTCTGGGGCCAAGGTCCCGCAGGGTGTAGTTTCTGATGAGAGTTCTCCTGGCTCACGGGCCAGCGCTGCGGCCTCGCGTGCTTTCCCTTGGAGCAGGGACAGAAAGGCTCTCTGGGTCTCCTCCTCTTAGGGGCACCAGTGATCTCGGGTCAGGGCCCCACCCTTACGCCCTCATTCAAGCTTCATCCTCTCCTCACAGGCCCCACCTCCAAAAATAGTCACACTGAGTGTTAAGGCTTCAGCTCATGAACTCAGGGGACACAACACACAGGCCACCAAACGATGCCTCTCCAAGAGCATCTTCTTTTATCATTTGCAGAGATCAGACAAGGTTTTGGATTCCACTGATCACGTTTTAGGTTCAAACCATCAGCTCTCAAAGAAGTCTTCTCTGCTGCCTCCGTGGGACTGACCCGGTCCCCTCCCTGCCCGGCTGGGACTCTCCTCTCCTTTTCCACTCGGCCCGTTGTCACTTGTCAGTTTCTCTAGGAGGAGTGGGGGCTCCTCGGGTCTGAAGATGTAACTTCTTCCCAATTTTACATAAGCGGATTATTGAGGACTCTCCACATGCTGTGGTAAAATGTGAATCTATTTTAACTTTTTTGCCATTAACGTCTTCAACCATGCTCTGGCAAATCACCCTTTCCAATTTCTTTACAACATCTTGGGTATATTTCACAATTTCTAGCCATTTTCCGTGACTCAGAGTGCAGTTCAAAACTTTAATCTGAAAATTGATTTAAAACGCATGTCCTGGGGGCCGGCCCCATGTCCGAGTGGTTAAGTTGGCGCACTCCGCTGCGGCGGCCCACTGTTCAGCTCGAATCCTGGACGCGGACATGGCACCACTCATCAAGCCATGCTAAGGTGGCGTCCCATGTACCACAACTGGAAGGACCCGCAACTAAGAATATACAACTATGTACCAGGGGGCTTTGGGGAGAAAAAGAAAAAAAAAAAAAAAAGACACGGTCTCATTAAAAAAAAAAAACTCCCTTTAAAATAAATAAATAAATAAATAAATAAAACACATGTCCTCTCGTTTCACCAGCTAAACCTTGGGCTGTGACCCGGTGTCAGAGCAGGGGTCACCGTGGAGCTGGGTGAGCTGGGTTGCGAGACCCACGCAGGGTACGCAGCACTCAACTCGAGGGAGTAAGACTCACGTGGTCCCGTTCCCCGTAGGACCCACGCCCCCTAGAGCTGTGTCGTGCACAGTCTGCACAACCACAGAGGGAAGCCGGGACACATGGCCTTCCGTTCCCTCTTCCAGGTCGAACTATTCCAGAGTTTGATAACAGAGGAAGCAAGGGTGATCTCACGTAACAAGTCACCATCTCAGCAAAGGGAAGCCATCGGTGACCAGGCCCTAAGTGTGTCTGGTTTATCTTCTCCTGGTAATTCCCACAAATCATAGGGACAACAATTACAACCAATAATAACCGTAATCGTGGTGATGTAACATACGATGGAGCTGGGGAGGGCCAATTCTGAGAGCTCTTAGTAATCTGGGTAGGATGTGGCAGCCTCTGCCCCTATTCTTGATAGTTATCTATAAAAAGTGAGGAACTGGGATCTTTGTCCTCAGCTCAGACCCTATTCAATAGTTCTGGCTGTGGACATAACCAACCAACATTCTGTAACATTAGTTTTTCCCAGAATCTAAACTATCGTGGAGCAGCCAGACCTCCCCTTAAGAGAACCGGCTCGCAGAGAGAGAGGCTGGCTGCCTCCTGTGGCCACACCTTTAGATTCAATGTGGTTTTCACACTGAGACCACATGTCCTCAAGCTGCTCCCAGACAATGACTGGCAGGTAGGAAAGGTGAGACCCAGGCCATTAATGTCCCAAACAGACTCCTCCAGTGGAAACCTTTCCTTGGCAACCCCCCGTCAGCCTAGTCAACTCGCTCTCAGAGCTGTGCTGCATCTGAGGAACTTCCTCCACCTCCATTCACAGGTGTCAGACCTGAGCATGTCTGCAAGCTCTTCCTGCCTCCTTCTGCTCCCTCCCCTTTATCTTTCACAAGTATTTCCCCAAAAACTCTCTTGCACATCTGTCTGATCCCCAGGGAACCTACACCCACTTCCCGGCAGAGGAGGAAGTGCACAGTCCCCTGAGATTGCACGGGCTTTTTCCTGTAAAACACAACTGCCTCCAGAGAGAAGTAAGCTGTGCATCTACTTCAGAATCTGACAGCGACAACCACTGCCTTCTTCTTGAAACCCTCCGCTCAACTTCAGAAGTTGATCTGTAGAAAATTAGGTGTGTGGTCTCAGGGACTTCACAGGCCTGCTGAAGCCCACCAGGTAGGGACCTCTGCTCTGCGAGACAAGGTCAAAATTCCTACCGTGTCTCTGCAGCCCCCGCGAGGCAGCCCCCCGCCCCCCCCCCCCCCCCCCCCCCCGCCTCTAGCCACGCTGACCCGCTGTGATTTCCCGGCAGTGCTGGGCTCCTTCTCACCTCCCTACCTCTGCACCTGCTGCTCCCAAACCTGAAATCCCTCCGTCTCTCCCCCTGCCCCAGCTCACCCAGCCGGAGTCACTGACAGCTGCGCCACGCGGGAATCCTGCAAATCCCCAGTCCAAGCACCTTCTTGTGCCCACAGCCGCCTCACTCTGAACACACCTCTGTTACGAGTTCACAGTTGTTTCTCCACGTGGCTCCCGGCACTATGAGCTCTTTGAAGGCAGGAGCTGTGCATTTCTTTCCCTGGGTTCCCAGTGCCCCATATGGTGCCCGCCGTGCGGTAAGCTCTCAATAAGAGGCTGGCGCTGCTGTCGCTGCTGCTGCTGTTGTAACCAATGAACACCCACTCTGGAGGCTGGACCTCACCCACCGCGTGACCCTCAGGGACTCTCCCAACAACTCTGAGCCTCAGTCTCTTCTTGTGTGAAGAGAGACGAAGATAATGATTACTATCCTGTCCTTGGTGATAGAGTCCTATCACCAAGATCGCCAGTAGCAACACGCAGCAGATGCGTGTCTGTCCTTTTTGTTGTGACCCTTCCAGTTCAGTGCTACTTGGACACCCTTCTTCCTGTTTCCTATCTCATGACTTCATCACAGTTACCGAGCGTGTGGTCTTTGAGTCAGCCCACCCCTTATCTACCACTTCCCATCAATTACCTACAGGTCTTGTATATTTGGCCTTCTAGTTATTTCCTCTGTTTTCCCATTGTCTGTCGCCCAGTTTAGAGCACCATCACCCCTTGGGCCATTACAGCATCGTATCAGCAAATAACTCATGTCTCTGCTTCTGGCCCTGACCAGCTCCAATTCTCTCTCTACCCCAACAGCATCAATCTCACCACGCCATCATGCCACCAAAAATGCTTCATGGTGCCTGCTGGCTAATAATGGCTGACGTTTACTGAATGCTTGAAACTCCTGACGAAATTTGTGAGGTAGGTGTCGTTATTACTCCCACTGCGCAAATGATGAATGCAAAGCACAGGGCAGCAACAACTGAGTAAGTTACCAACATCTGAACTGATTTGCAGGTCCCCCTAGAAGTGTATGTCCCCGTATGATATTGCCTTTACTGGACCTGACAGCCCCGCCTCAAATTCCATGCCTCAACAGTGCTAGACTGCTGTCCTGCACACTTCGTGCTGCATCGTGACTCAGAGTCTCTGTTCATGCTGCTCCTGTGACTCAAATTCACTTTCCAGGCAAGCCCTCTTCCTTTTTCCTGGCTAGCTCCTCTGGTCCCCAAGAGGATTAATTCTTCCTGCTCAGTGCTCTGACATTCCCATTAAATATACTGGTCATTGTGTTTACTATGATAGATAGATAGACCCATAGATGATCGATAGATAGAGATAGAGAGCTACATAGACATACATGTAAATTTGCGTACCCTTCTCTTTCCCAACAGAGAGTAAGAATAGTGATCATAGTAATAGTACGAATAATACTAAGCTGCTATAATAATGTGTCAGCGAAAGGAATGGATGATACAACTTAGAAGTGAGCATGAGTTAACTCCCAGTGGGGTTGACTTTAATCAATGATAAAGGAAATTGGAACAAGCCAAGCAAATAAAATCTCTCTCCTTCTCATTCCTTCTAGAATTCTCTGAGGCCTGGGATCTTTGTATAGCCTGACTGGCAATGTTTCATGAGGCCAAGTGGACCCAACCACAGAGAGATGTGAGGTCCATATTTGTGGCATTTGTGAAGCAGTAAGTAATGAGTAACACATCGCCCCTTGCCTTACTGCCCAACTTCCAGAATATGGAATATGCACTGAATCAAAAACAACATATGATACTGTGTCTACAACAGCCAGAGTACACGGTCAGGTATCTAGAAGTGGAAGTAGGTACGGCCTCTCTCACATCCAGGAACACACATGCAGAATTGTGCTTCCTGCCCCCACAACTTTGCTCTTGGGGATGGAGAACACATCCACCAAGGAACTCAGTAACAGAACTGGACACACTGTGACTGTGTCCTGTGACTCTAGGCACATCCTTCTAGTGGGCCAGTCGGCAAAGAAAGACGTTACTGTGTGACGAGGGCAGAGGGAAAGACCGCATGTAGAACCCAAGAGGTTCACCGAAGGGTCTTTGAAAATGTCCATGCCAAGTTACGACCATCGACAGGCAATGGCAGCAACCGCAATCCAACAAAGCTAGGCAATTAAGGGCTCATTCCCACCAGGGATGAAGGCCTGCGTTACCCCTCACCCGGCAACTAATGGGACTAGCCAAAATACCGGCCAAAGGTGAGGAAAATCTAGAACGACAGAGGACGGAGGTACATTTCCCGAGCCTAATCCCTAGTGAGCACCTACCACGTGCCAGAAGTTTCACATCTTTTATCTCACTTGGTCTTCCAAACTTAGTCGTGCTATAGGATCGTTGCTAGACATCTATTCTACAGATAATAAAACTGAGACCAAGAGGGATAGACCGGAATCAGAATGGACATTTACTTACCTTGAGTTAGAAAACAACACTAAGTAAATTATTTAACATATCTGAACCTTTTAAATGGTGCTAATTAACAGTAAGTGCCATCACTTTCTTGAAGGATTGTTGCCAGAGTGAAAAGGAAGCTGTTCTACAGGCGCTAATTCCCATATATTGATGAGGAAATTCGGGTTCAAGCTGTAACTTTTAACAGGACTGTGTAGCACTGTGTCAATGTCCTACAAATTGTGTGGTACTCACAGGTGAATCAGTCTCTGAGTCAACTGCCTGCACAATTTATACCACGCCTCACTGTGGTCGTGGGCGAAGGTGGAGGAGAGATTTCAAGTGTCCTCATTCAAGTCCACTGCATTCCCACAACACAATTCCAATGGCAGCAGGTGGGAGCAAACAAGGAAGCACGTGTTTAAGGGCTTGGGTACCCCAGCACCTTTCCAAGGAGCCCAGAGCTAAGAGAGCAGCAGTTCTCCAACGTGAACAGACAGTTTCCCGCAGTAATGAGAAGCACTTGATAATCCTGCGAGGCCTTTTATTTCTGTCGACGATAGTTTGTGTATATGCTGCATAAAAGAGAAAGGTGTGTGTGCGGATGAGGCTGAGATGTCGTCTTTCCAAGCAAAAGACATTTGAGTTGTTAAGCACAACGTCAAAGCAGAAACAAATAATGACGGTGAACAACACCACCAACCACAAAAACTGCCCACTTAGCAATGGTAGGGCTCAGGCAGGACCATCACAGAGAACTCTGTGTAAGAGGGATAGGGGCAGCATTTATGCTCATCCCCAGATTCCTGCACTTCTAAGCAAATCTAAGACTATTACGGGTGGTTGAGCATGGATTGAAAGCACACGTTCTTTAAGCATAAAGTGTGGAATGGAACAGTTACAGAGTTGGGTCTTACAATGTCTTGTCAAAGACCAGTGTTGAGAGGGGAAAGGAATTCACGAAATCCTCTGTATTGTCTCTGGGTTTCACTGCCCATGTAGGCGCACAGCTAGAATTCTAAAAAGTAAAGCAACTTGAACAAAACCACAGAGGTTAGATTTCCCAAGGGGATAAGTCTCTTGGCTACAGTATATGGGACGAGTGCCTGGAAATGTTGCTTTTGGTAAAATTGCAAGAGGGCTTTGAACTCTTTGTGGGCGTTTGTGAGTATGCAGTAGGCTATGAGGAATTAATTAAGATTCTTGACAGGTGAAACAGCATCATGTGAAACACATGTTAGAAAAACAAATCTTGCCACAGTGCGTGGGGAGGATTGGGGTGGAAGATGCCAACAAACGGACAAGCAGTGAAGAGATGATAATGGTCTAGTGTAGACTATCCATTCCATCCTCAGTTCTCAGCTTGTGCCGTGGAAACTTGGGATTGCCCTACAAAAGGCTTCCAATAAAAAAAGCAGGTGTACTTCTCATTCCCAGAAGATCTCATGGTAAAAGGAAAAGATCAAGAATTCAGAATAACAGCATTTCTGGGAAGAGAAAGCAGAAATCTAGACCTCTGTGACAGAGATTGCTGGACGTCATCTGACAAACATTTCCCCCAACTTTCATTGTAAAGGAACCCTGATATTTGAGATGGCAATGAACCCACCTAAAAGAGTGCACGTCATGGCCTTCTTGCAGCCGAGTGTGGAAAAGTTTAAAAGATCTGGGTAATGAGAAGTAGAAAACAGAAAAGCTGCTAAAGGAAGCTGACTCAGCTGGCAGCTGAGCCCTTTTTCCTGTCCCGCTTCCTCCTGCTGCCAGCCTGGAATGCAGGTGTGATATGGTTCCAGCAGCCATCTTGGACAGTGAGGTGACCTTGAGAACGGCAGCGATATGCTGACGGTGGTGAAGCAGAAAATGGCCCTGAATAACTTTTGCGTGAGAGACAAACTGCTCTCTTGTTTAAGTCATTATTGTCTGGAATTTCCTATTATGTACAGCTGAACCTAATTCTAACTGACACTGCAACTGTGCAAAAATAAACCTGGGAACCCAGGAGTTAGACACAGCTGCCTTAACTACTAGGGGACCATCTATGGTGAAGAATCCTAGAGATATTATCTAGCCTAACCTCCCACCTCTCATGGGCTCTGGCTACGAAGTCTGCTCTCAAGGTGACATTGTTTTCAATTCTGTCTCCTAACAATGTCAGCGACACACCCTTCCTTTCCGTCCCTACCTCCATCGCCTTAATTCACTTTGTCATCTTGTTTGTGCTTGTAGTGCCTCAGCTGGCTAATTTGTTTGCCTGTCTCCAGCTGTGCCAACACCGCCACCCCACCCTATTGCCTACTGCCTTAGTCCGCTCCAGTTGCTGCAACAAAATATCGGAGACTGGGTGGCTTATAAACAAAAACTTTCGTTCATTCGCAGCTCTAGAGGCTGGAAGGCACCAGCAGACTCGGTGTCTGGTGAAGACCATTCTTGTCAATGTTGAAATACATGGGTCCGGTCTCCCCGTGGCCCGGCCGTGCTGCTGTGGAACACCGAGGTCTCTATGAGAAAAGCCCTCTGAGAGGAAATCATTCATGTAGGTTTTCTATCACTTACAGTTAAAAGCGTCTGGAAGAACATTCTGCTCAAGGGACCCCTCATGTGTGAAGACTCCTCGATGCCACCCACTAGGCAGAATCGACAGCCCCTCTGGGCCAACGTGGCACCCAGCAGGCCTCTCTGGAGGACTGCCTTCCTCACCGCCGCCTCATCACAGAAGATGCTCTCCCACTTGGCTGCTCCTCCTCATGCCCTGCAACCTCCTGGCGGGCAGGGAGAGAATAGGGGTTTTTTTAACTCAAATCTTACAAGTCAAAGGTATGAATGGATAATTGAGGGGAGGGAGAGGGAGAGGCAAAGAAAGGAAAAAAACATTGGCAGAGCGATAAAACCTCTTTCTGCTCCTTCCTGGCTAAGCCACTTGTCTCTGTGCCTCCATCCACCGCCTACAAGACCTGGGCCCCGAGGCTGACGCTGGATTAGGCGGGACATTGGAAATGCCTCCACTGAGTCAGGTTTTCCTGAGTTGGGAAACACGATCCCTGCTGGCCCAGTCAGAAACGCCAACGTCACAGAAACCGAATCTTTGATGGTTCCTCTAGGACCCACAGTAAAGTTCACAAAACTTTGTATTTCGCAAGTTGCAGGCATCCAAAGAGACCCCACCCACCTTCTCCCATTTAACTACTTTATTGTTTGGGAAAGTTGAATATTAAGTCCCTAACCATTAACTAGAACTCACCCAAACATGAACTTCACAACTCTTTGACAAATCCTTTACTCTCCTTTCTTATCTGTACAGCAGGGAAAATTGTCCTCCCACAGGGTTAAATGGGACAGTGTCTTGCACAGCGTGCTGACAGTGCCTTGCACGGGGTAAACCAGGAAGATTATTTCAGGAGCTTTGTCCTTCCTCCTAGAAACAGCTTGCACCTCAGGTTTCCTCCAGGAAGTTCAGACTGAAATAACATCATTGACGTGCTGACCCAGGCCAGAGAAGTCAGAGGATTGCCCAACGTTACACAGCAGACGACGACCCCCACTGCCTGAGCTCAGCTAGGCGTCCAGACTCCAGACCCCGCTGTCCCACACCTGTGGTCTCTCCCATCCGGGCAAAGGGCCCTAAGATTCTAGTCCAAATAACAGAGAAGTATTTTATTCCCTTTGGGTATTTAAGCAAATGAATTTTGTAAAGCATTGACAGAGCCGAAAAATGATGGAAAATGTAAAGACATTCCCATATGATTAAAAATAATGACAAGTAGATGGAAAGAGGAGGATGTGCCTGTCAGTCGCTGTGCTGACACCCACAGGCTTGGTGAATCGGACAAGCCAGGTAATCTCACGTGTAAAATGAGAGGGTTTCATCTCATCCTAGGGGAGAGGACAAACTCGTTTTCTGAGCACCTACCAGGCACTCGCAGCACCATCTCACTTAATTCTTGAAAGAGCTCTGCCCCTCTGCTGAGTATCAGCGTCGGTTCTTTCTGAAAAGGAATCTGGGATCTAAAAAATTAATTCAATTTGCCCAAGGTCACAGGATTAATACCTGTGATTCCCACCGCCACAGACTGTCCCACGCGCCCTAAATGAGGGTCGTGAGATAAAATAGGATAAGAGATGAGAAGGTACGCCTCACACCGCCCAAAATCCGAGACCGCTGGCGGGAGCAGAGGGGTGGTCCCTGAGTTTCCCAGGAACTGTGCCACCCGGGTCTCCGACGGTCGCTTCTCGGAGCCTCGGTCTTCTCACCGGTGAGAGGGGCTCCTGAAACCTCAGGCCGGGATGCCTGCCTTACAGAGCAGCTACGGGGCCCCAGCGAGACGGCAGTTCTAACAATGCTCTGTGCCCCGCGGAGCCCTGGGCAAATGTGTGCTGTTATTACTGTTACTGCTATTACAGTTATTATTACACCGTGTTCCCTGGGCAAGACATCTACGTTAAACTGACACAGCACATAATTGGAGAGCTCGAGTTAAATAAATGAAGTCAGCTGTCTGACTCCTTTAAGATAAATGATGTTATTACAACATAATTGTATAACCCCATATAGCTTACAGCAGCAAAAGGATGTGTATTTCACATGCCCTCCTATAATTACATCCCCATTATAATTTTGCAGTTAGTTGCGATGAGCTCTGGTCATGAAAACATGCCAATTTTGTATGGGACTGAAGTCTGCCTAATTTTAGCAAATTGAGAGTCACACAAAAGAAAAGAGATAAATACCATGTTGTTATTTTTCATTAGAGAATTGCTATATTAAGAGACTGCGATCCAGCTGTGTTTGTTTAAATAAAAGTGTGATTTGAATACCTCCTACAGCTAATGTTCCTGCCAATGAATAAAAGATAGAAACGCCGCCCCCTCTGCCGGGTGGGAGTCCCCGAGTTGTAGCTGACTCGGAGATTTACTGTTCCACGTGAGGAAGTCGGAAGCAAGGAGGGCAGACCATACTCGGGGGCCTTTTGTGTGTGGTTTCAAGTCATCCCACTAATAGATTTCTTCCACCGAGGCTCCCAGCAGCTCAGCTATGCTCAACTTCTCCGCTTAACTGTGAAAAAAATAATAATAAAATAGTAATTGTGCCTCGACGGCCAGGGCGCCCAGCTCAGTGCCACAGGAAGAAAGTCAACAGCAACAATGCCGTTGGAGAAGGAGCGCTGTGCCTCAGTGCCACCACGACCACGGATTTAAGCCTCCTGAGCATCCTCCAGACAGACCTTGCTGCTCACAGCCCAGTGTGTCTCCCCACCAAGGACCAGCAGCATCCTCCGGAGGCCGCCACCCTGCACACCGGCTGCCCAGGATGAAAGATGGGGGTGATGCCCAAGCTGCAGCTGCAATGCCGTGCAACACTAAAGTGCCTGGAGTGGCCTTCCGGAAGCCGTCACACAGGACGTGGACAGCGTTAAAGGCCCGGCCCTGGGGACATCCAGTCGAAGGACAAGCGTAAGACAGGTACACATTCCCCATTCCCCCAACCATTGAGCGACTTTTAAAAATGCCATTATCCTGACACTGCTTGCTCTTGACCACTCAGTTCTTGTCCACCTTGCCCTCTAACATAGCCGTACCAGACTTCACGCGGGTGCACACACACACTCACACACACCTTTTCAGGTGCCACCTATCCCCTCTAGCTGACTTTCCTCCCCACTTCCTTGTGTAGGGGACTCACTTTCATGATGTAATTCAAACGTCCCCTCCCAGAAGTCTTCTCAGCATCACCACCATGGATGCTCCAAGTGTGGGGTGAAGACACCTCCTCTCTGTGGCAGTGACACCATCTGACCGAGGAGGCTGGAGGGCAGAGATGCACCACGTGTTCCCTGTCCCCACTGTGGGGTGAAGGAGCATCTCTCGTCCCTCGCCCCCACTTTTCCCTCCCCCCAGGCCTCCCCATGCACCAGCATCACAGCGGCCACGGGCAACTGGACTGAGAGGAGGGCGTTCTCACACGTGTGGAGCTGAAATAAAAATAAGAACTACAGTCGTTGTGAAATATTTTGCTTATTTTTGTGCCTCTCCTACAAGGCCTTTGAGGAGGAGCTGTGTCTTTTCTCTGTATCCTCAGGGCCTGTAACAGTGACTAGAAAACAAAAGCAATGAGAGCCAAAAGAGGGACGGTCGCTCACAGCCGGAGAAACCGGAGGAGCCTGTGGAGAGAGTGACCCTGAGCTAAGGCCTGGATCCTGTGACTGCGAGCTGGGCGTCCCACGCAGGGAGGGCAGCAGAAGTGGCTACTTAACAAAGACGCCAGGCCCTACGCTGTCTACAGGATTGTCGCTCCTTTAGAAATAAAAGCTCTGAAAGGCTACACACATAATAACTGGCCTCTGAATACTTCAGGACCAGGCTTCAAGTGCCACCGACACAGGACTGACGAAAATCGATCACAGACGGCTCTGGGTTTCTTTAAACCCGAGTCTGGACTACCCAGCTTGATCTCCTGCCTCGCTGTTCCTTCGAAGGTTGACTGTATGTGGTTCACAGACACAGCAGGTGCTCACTATATTGAATGAAATCGGGGAACTAGCAAACTCGGGCTTGCCACCACTGGGGACAATAAAAGTGTCACGTCGCTTCATCACTGTCACCAGTTCATGGTGAAGAATTGCCTGGTGAAAAATGAAAGCACCCCGCTCATTGACGGTTTAACCCTGTGCATATCATGTAACCTGGGGAAGCTTCAATTTCCTCCTTTGCAAAACACCGTTAACAACAGCTGCTTAGTAAAGCTATCGTTAGGATCAAGTGAGACAAATATTACGTTCAATCATAAGAAATTGTTATTTCGTAGCCATTTCCTGTGATTCAACCAAACAGAACAGTCATTAGAATACTGTAAATGCTCAATTTATATTAAAAGCACATTTTTTTGTGTGTACATGACACATGATAGTTGGAACCTCAGCTACATCATTTAATAGTTAAGGAGTAGGTCCCGTGTTATTCTGGCCGCAGTGTCCTCACCTGTAAAGCGGAGGTGATGACACCTGACCTGTAGGTATACCATGAGCATAAAAGAAATTCAAAACACCTGACACAAAGGGGCCGCTCAAACAACAGAAGCCTGTGTGATCCCAGCAGACCGGGCTCGATGGGAAGGCTGCAGTTCCGGAAAAGAATCATAGGGAGAAATTTCCTTCACGAGCAGGCACAGCCGCACGTTGGAATACTCTCTACTGAAACCCTACGACCGAGCTCATAATTCTCAAGAACCGGCGTGTTGGAGCTGCACAGACAGGACTGAGGGGCACTTGCCAGAAGCCACCGACTCTCGAAGGCTTTGGAATGTCAGGGAGCCTGGCTTGTACCGTCTGAGTCCATGTAGATAACGAGGATGCCTGGAGTCTGAAAACTCCATTTAAATAGTAACCTTCATGATCAAGTTAAAACTACATGTTTTTTTCCTAAGGGTATGGCACGGGATCAAAACTAGATGTGAAATCCTCAGGGAATCTGAATAACAGCAGAAGGTTCTGACCTAGAAGAACATAGAGAAAGTATTCATTCATACCATCAGAAACTTTTATTATTACTATCGAGAATAATGATAAACTAAGTTATGACAACATGCGGAAGGGCGGGGCAGACGCGGTTTTTATCAAGTGCGTGAGCTAACAGCCATCCAGGACAGTGACTATTTTGGTTAAGTTTTGGAGCTTCTGTGTAGCAGTGTGTAGGGCTGTAACAGGACACTGTTCACAGGGCTTGGGGGGGAGTGTTTATTGATGTCCCCAACGTGGGCTTGGGGACCACGGTCTCACGCACAAACTTTAGAGGGCACGCCTTAACGTGGTGCAGAAAATAGTCGCCAAATCTCAAAAGTTTTCTTCACTTCGAGTTTGAATTAGGGACGACGTGAGGTATCCTCAAGGGAATTTCATGGAGATTGTCCTGTTTAAAAAGGGAAGAAAAAGAAAGACATTCTGAACCACACTGTGAGGCGTTCACACGGCTGTGGGGGGTTGGTTCTCTCTCGAACCCAGGACTCAGGCGCCTGCGGCCACACGTGTTGGCATCAGGCGACAGTGGAGCGTGGGGATCTCAGGGACAGGCTCCAGGGTCATCTGGGTTTGGGTCCAGGCGCCAGGCCTGCCACTCAAGACCTCAGACAAGTGGTCTAATGTCTAAGCTTCAGTCTCTCATGCATGAGGAGGCTAATAACGTCCACCTCGTGGGAGGAGAGCCGCGCAGACCCTCGGAGACAGTCATCAGGCAATAAACAGAGGCCGAGGTGCGTGCCCAGGTTCGCTCAGCCCCTCGGGGGACTTGGAGCTGCCAGGGACAAGCACCAGGCCCTTCCTGGGGTGCTGGGCGCCCAGCTTCCTTTCCGATGAAGCCTGTGGTGGGGCCGCGGAGGGCAAGGTCTGCGTGGTGGACTCAGATTCTGAGGCGCAGGGCCTGGCTGGGCCCCGAGGAGAGGGAGCAATGTCTGGGGTGCTGGCTCAACGCCCTGGGTCCGGGGAGGCTGTGCCCGGCAGACTGATCAGACGCAGGCTGCGCGTGGCTACCGTAGAGCTGCGAGAAACGACAGGTTTTCCCCAGTCGGAAGTCTGAGACCAGCTCAGCGTGAGATTCTGGTCATTAGAGGCAGAGCCTGAGCGAGAACCAGGAGAAGTTGAATCTGAACACGTCTTTTCAATAACGTCAACAGCCAAAAGGAAAGTTAAGAAACCCGTAAGATACAACGTTTCCTAAACTGTTCCCAGAACACGTATTTGAGATGTTTACAGGGGTTTCCCTCCAAAGAGTGCTCTGTAGTTAAATTAGTCTGGAAAATGCACGTCACATCAACATCGTCTTGAATAATAACAATTCACGTTTGTAAATCCAGCACTCTGAGAAAGTCTATAATAAAAAATATATATTTAATTTTGTGTCTAATCCCTGTGTTTGGGGATTGTGTTGTTTTCTTTTTAAAATACAAAACCTGTGAATGCTCCCCAAACACCAGTGTTTGGGTGAGTTCAAGTTGGCAAGTGCACAGGCAAAAGCACGATGGTGTTGGTCAGCTGCTCCTACAGCGTGCTCCAGGCTGGTGACCAGCCCGCCTGCAGGAAGATAACTCTTTCCACCTTCTGCACCGGCCAGCTCAGCCCAGCGTCAGGCACAACCTCGAGGAGGCCCTAACTTCCCGTCCAGCACGAGTTAGGGAGACTCCCCTGGAAGCCGCTGGGCTCAGCACGAGTGACCATGTGCTGACTCTGTCTTTGGTTAGGGCCTGGCGTCTCCACAAGCTGTGGGTTCCTCCAGGTCAGACTGGTGACCCAGACACCCTGCACCCCAGCTACCAGCCAAAAGCCCACACAGAGTTAACATCCTTCGCAAGATTGTTAGACTTTGCCAAGCTCAGCTTCGACAGTTGGGTAAAACGCCCTGTGCTCAGTCTGAAAGGTAAAGAATTCCAAGCCTTTCCCACAAAGGCAGCTCTTCACCCCTGTTTTGGTTGTCTGCACAGAACCGGAGAGTCTTGAAGGAAAGGGAAGCTAGAAACTTAGCTCCTCGCCAAAGAAGAGGCTCTTAGATAACGGCCAACAGCAAGAAGCTTCATTCTAGAAGGTTTGTCTATACAGGCATTCTAGAACATTTTGTCTGTAGAGATATTCTAGGAGATTTTGTCTATACAGGCATTCTAGAAGGTTTGGTCTACACAGATATTCTAGAAGATTTTGTCTATACAGATATTCAGAATATCTCCAGTCCACTTCATCCCACCACCGCCTTCCTGGTCCCAGTGTCTGACACTCTTGTCAGTGACATTACAGAGGCATCTACGCTGGTGTATTGTCTCCCACTCACCTTACACAGGATTGGTTGTTTTCTTTATTTACAGTGGTACCACTTCTAGAGAAAACCTTGCAATGTATTTCCACCTATGTAATATTATTTAATATTCTCCAGACTACAGGCTTTTCCTGCCCTAAAAAATATTTCATAGCACCTCATAACCCTAAAAAATATTTCATAGAACCTCATAAACCTACCCAGCCAATCAAGATCATCTAAAACCTGGACCATATTTTTAATTTGATTGCAAAACTGAAGTTGATAGTTTGAGCATTCACATTATTAAATGTTTTTTATTTAAGGACTCAAATAATAAATTTCATCTTAATTTAGTTTCTGAATATATTCACTGTTTTAGATAATTTAATATGCTTTAATTTTCTACTAAGCTGCAAAACAAATTCAAAGATGTTGTACAGGTACGATGTCTGCTAAACTCAGGAACCCAGAAGCACCAGCGTCTTCCAATTCACTCAGATACTCTTGTTCTGAATTACTCTTAAATGTCTCTTCCCTGACTGTGTTTGTAACAATCAACTGTTATTGAGGTATGGTTTATATATAATAAAATACATCCATTTAAAAGTGTACAGTTTAATGAGTTTTGACAAATGTATCCGGCCAGATAACCCTCATAACAATGAGGAAATAGAACATTTGCCCCCCTAAGAAAAGCTCCTCAGGTTTCTCTGTGGTCAATCCCGCTGACCCTTTGTCCTAGGCATCCACTGATCCGCTTTCTGCTATTATAAATTAATTTGAATTTTCTAGAAATTTGTATAAATGGAATTATACACTATACATTCTTTTGTGTCTGGCTTCTTTCACTCAGAATAATGTTTTTTGAGGGGCCGGCCCCGTGGCCCAGTGGTTAAGTTCATGCGCTCTGCTTCTGCTGCCCAGGGTTTCACCGGTTTGGATCCTCGGCGGGGACATGGCACCGCTCATTGCTCATTAGGTCACCCTGAGGCAGTGTCCCACATGCCACAACCAGAAGGACCCACAACTGAAAAAAATACATATACAACTGTATACTTGGGGGATTTGGGGAGAAAAAGAAAAAAAAAGAATAATGTTTTTGAGATTCATCCATGTCATGCATTTAAACGTATTTTATCCTTTTTAATTGCTGAGTTGTGTTCTGTTCCCTTGTGTGGCTATATCACGAAATCGTTAATCCAATTCCCCATTGATGGTCATTTGGGTTGTTTCCAGCTTAATTACCAATAAAGCCTCCATGAACATCCCCTTACACAGCTTTACGAGGACTTATGTTTTCATTTTTCATTTCTCTTAGATGAATAACCAGGAGTGGAAATGCTGAGTCGTACAGTTACTGCACATAAAATTTTATAAGAAACCACTAGACTGATTTCCAAAGTGTTTGGTTATACCATTTTACATTCTCACCAGCAACTATCAGATTATCAGTTGTTCCAAATACTTACCAATGCAATCTTGCAGACTTGGTAATTTTAGCCATTCTAATGGAGGTGTAGTGGTATCTCATTTTGGTTGTAAATTGCATTTTCCTGATGACTAATGACATTGAGAATCTTTCCATGTGCTTAATGGCCATTCGTATATCTTCCATGATGAAGTGTATGTTTAAATCTTTTGCCTATTTTTAATTGGGTTGTCTGTCTCCCTCTTATTAAGTTATAGAAGTTTACTGTATATTGTGCACACCAGTCCTTTGGCAGATATATGTAGTATTAATACTTTTCCCCAAGTTATGGCTTGCCTTTTCATTTTCTTAACACTGTCTTCAAAGAGTGGTGGTTTTTAATTTTGATGAAGCTTAATTTGTCCTTTTTTCCTTTTATAGTTTTAAATTTGGGGGGTTTTAGTTAAGAAATCTTTTCATAACTTAAACTTCCAAAGATTTTCTGCTATGTTTACTTCTAGAAGTTTTCAAGTTTTAGCTATCACAAATGTCTATGATCTACTTTGAGTTAATTTCTGTGTGTGGTATGAGTTAAGAGTTAAATTATTTTTTCATCCAGACTTCCAGTTCCTCCAGCACAATTTACAAAAATGACTATTATTTCCCCAATGGATTGCTTTAGAGTTTTTGTTGAAAATTAATTGATATATAGGATTGTTCTATTTCTGAACTCTATTCTGTTTCATTGATGTATTTTTCTCCTCACACCAATACCACACTCTCTAGATTACTGTAGCTTTACAGTAAATCTTGAAATAAGGAGTGTAAGTCCTCTGATTTTGTTCGTTTTCAAAATTATTTTGGCTATTCTCGGTCCCTTTGTATTTTTATATAAATGTTAGGTCATATTACCAAATTTCTATAGATTAAAAAAATCTGCTGATATTTTGGTTGGTATTGAGTCGAATCTCTAGATCATTTTTAGGAGACTTGACTTCTTTCAAAACTTTAAAGATTGTGTTCCACTCTTCTCACTGACAGTGTTTCTGAGAAGAAGTATGCTGTCATCCTTAGTTGCTCTCAATTTCTTCTCTTTATCATTAGTTTTGAACAATTTAATTAGCTATTTCTTGGTGTAGTTTTCTTCATGTTTTTTGTACTTGAGATTCATTAATCTTCCTGATTTTGTGGACTTACAGTTTTCCTCAAATTGGCACACTTTTAGTGATTATTTCTTCAAATATTTTCTGTCTCTCCTCTCTCCTATTCTTCATGGAATCCAATTCTATCTATGCTAAGCCACTCGAAGTTGTTCCACAGTTTATTGTTTTCTTCATTTTTTAAAATTATTTTTTCTCCCTGTGTTTTATTCTTCATAGTTTCTCTTGCTTGTCTCAAGTTCACTGACCTTTTCTTCTGCAATGTCTAAATTACAATACATCCCCATTAAATGCATTTTTCATCTCACAAATTGTAGTTTTCATCTCTAGAAGTTTGATTTGGACCTTTTTATATCTTTCATGTCTCAACTTAACTTTTTGAACATATGGAATATAGTTATAATGGCTTTCATATTGTCTGCCAATTATGCATCTTTGTTAGCTCTGGATCAATAGCAATTGATTGATTTTCTTTGCCCCATTATGGGTTCTATTTTTCATCTTCATTGCATGCCTGGTATTTTTTTTTAATTTAATGCCAGATATTGTGAGTTTTTCTCATTTTGTGCTGGATTTCTGATTTTTTGTAATCCCATCAATATTTGTGTGTTTTCTTCTTGGATGCAGTTAAGTTCATTGGAAACAGTTTGGTCCTCTCAGATCTTGCTTTCAAGATTTGTTAGGTGGGATCAGAGCAATGCTCAGGATGAAGCTACTTGTTCCCCCCACTGAGGCAAATTCTTCGGGTGCTCCACCCAAACCCCAGTGAATCAGGAGGTTTTCCAGCCTGGCAGGTAGGAACAGCCACTGTTCCCAGCCCTGTGTGGATTCCAGGCACCATTGCCTCCGCCCTCTCAGGCGGTTCTCAGCGTGAGCTGGTTACTCCGTTGAATACTCGGGGATCTTCTGCAGATCTCTAGAGCTCACTGTCTGTGCAGCTATCTCCTCTGCAGCTCTCTGATCGGCAAGCTTGCCTCAGTCTCCCCAGACTCAGATCTTCGTCCTCGACTCAAGAGGTCCAGTGGGCCCCCTGTGGATTCCCGCTCACTGGGCCATGGCCTGGAAACTTTCTCAAGGCAGCAAGATTGAAAGTCAGAGGGCTCACTTCATTTGTTTCCCATCCTTCTTGAAAATCTTTTTTTGTTGTTCAGTTTTGGGGTGGTCTTGTTTGTTTCTCGGTTGTTTCAGACGGGAGAGTAAACCTGGTCCCTGTCACTTCATCTTGGTCAGCAGCAGAGGTCTATCTCTGTTAGTTTCTTGTCTTTTTCTTCTCTGCTGTTCCATTTGGATGCTTCAAGCTCGTTAACCTTCTCTTCTGCATTTTCTAATGTGCCCTTTAATTCTTTCTCATAGATTTCTTTTTCATTTCAAACATTATGGTTTTCATCTCTTGAAGTTTCATTGTATTCTTTCTTATGTGTATCATTTATTTGCTTATTGTGTTTATTTATGTTTTCCTTTAAATCCACGAGTATATTTTTAATATTTAATAATTTAACAATAAGAACTATATTAAGGTTTTTGTCTGTGATTTCTGGTTCTATTTCTATTGGCTAATTTTTCTCCTGATTATGACTCACAATTTGCTGCTTCTTCACGCGTCTAGAATATTTTTTATTGGAGTCTAGATTATCAAATGTTTGGATTTTGGTGTTCTTTTTAATAGATTTGGAGTTTGTTTTGGCTAACAGTAAAGTCACTGAAGATCACTCTGATCCTTTCGAGTCTTGTTCTTAAACGTTGTTAGGGCAAGTGGAGCCTGTTAGTACTTCCTGAG